>NW_027186299.1:2557721-2558560 GCF_028583685.1 Petaurus breviceps papuanus
GGAGTTGTGAGCTTGTGCCATGGGGCTTTGCAGCCCAGGATTCCAGACAGGTTGTTGTTCACAGTGTACCAGGAAACCCTAAGAAGTCAAGATTCTAAGACTGAAGCCCAGGGTTGTCTTTGGATTTGATAGATGGTGGGTCTAATAATGGGGAGAAACTGAACTAGGTTCTGAACCTAATTTCCTTTTTCTGCTCAGAGGGGTCTTATAGAGGGGATGATTCCCTCAAGGCTGATGTTTGTATATTTGTTCTGGCTTTAACTTTGAAGTAAATACTCCTTTTTAAAAGCAAATCTGATGCAAGTGACTAAAAGCCCTGGGGATGTTTGGTCCCCTAAAACTGAGGAAACACAATGGTGGGGGGCTTGAAAGTAAGAGGACTGGGAACCGTGAGGCGGTGAGGCATGTGATATGACTCTCAAGCAACTGAGACCTGAAAATGAGCAGGAAGTGGCAACTGATTGGGTGGGGGCGGGGGGTGAGAAGGTGACACCTGGGCAGCAAGCTTGTGCAAGGGGGGAGCCCTTGCACAGGGAGAGGGGGGTCAGAAAGAGGGAAGTTTGGCCTCAAAGGTGGGAGACAACAAGCTCAGCTGTGGATATGGTGAGTGTAACATGTCTCCAGGTGTAGCAGCAAGCACCACCCAGGGTGGCTGCCAATACAGGTTCTTGGATATGCTTTGATAAAGGAAAGCAACTCAAAATGGGTTAACAAGCTTACTTTAATCAGTCAAACATGTATCATTCACCTAGTTCAGGGGAAAAAAGTCAGCACCCTGAACTTCAGAATATACAGACAGAATTATCAAGACAGAGAAACAGAACAAGTAGACAGTTTTC
>NW_027186299.1:2558660-2568131 GCF_028583685.1 Petaurus breviceps papuanus
TTCTCAAAGTGAGCCCCAAAACAAAGCTACACATCAGGGCTTATATAACCTTCTCCTGGCTCAGAGAATGTAACAACCTTGTTGACCCACTGGCCAATCAAGAAGTATCTACTGAAAAACAAGCCTCCCACCCCAGGCTCCAGGTGCACTTTAGCCTAGGGGCAGGGAAGATCTTTAAATTTGCATTTCCATTACACCAGGACCTCTAGTTCAGAATGTTCAATGAGCAGTTGGAGATATGACAGGAGGTCAAGAAAGAGCTCAGGGCTAGATAAATAGATCTGAGTATCACCAAAAGATTGAGTGGGTTGGATTCAACAGGAGTGACGGATGAGAAAATCGAAGCCTCAGCACAGCTCTTAGCATGGTGGGATTGTAATTTAGGGCCTCAAAGACCATTTCATGCAACATCAATTGTTCTTAATTCAGTCATTCAGGTGAGGAGCCCTAGAATGCTAGAATAAGAGCTCAGTAGACCTGGGTTCAAATCTTTATTCTACTGCTTAATATCTGTGTGATCTTAGACAAGTCACTGTCTCTGGACTTCCATTCCCCATCTAAAAGGTAAGGCTTTGGGGAGCTCTTCCAGCTCTTTTGTCTCATGAACCTTGGTTGTGGGAGCAGAATCGGGAGTCAGATCAGCTTGCATAGGGCAGAGTAAGGATGAAAGCCTGGCAGGGGCAAAGAGCTCAGTTTACAATTTTAGGTTGGATTTCAGAGGACTTCATGATATTTCCAACACAGAACGTTCTGTCTGGGGAGCTGGGGAGGTTCTCCTCCCTTGGGGGTTTTCCAGCACATATTGGGCAATTCTTGTTGGATGCTCCGAACAAGTTAACAGCAGTGGGAATTCTTTTAGTGGGTCCCTCGAAGCTCAATGTCTGTGCTGGGAATTTCGGAGTGGGAATAGTCCTTCCAATCCCTCTGACCTGGCCTTCAGCCTCTAACCTCCCCACCCATGTTCTTTCCACTACGTTATGCTTCCCTCTATACCACGATCTATTTATATTTGAAAAGACACAGGTGACCAAATGGCCACTTTGGAGGGTATAAACATTCAGCACTTTCAAGGAGGTTGTTTGGCTACTGACTTTTGTCCTGGCTGTGGACTAGAAGGAGAGGAAAGCACGTCAGGTCCATACAGAGCTCCTCAACAAATGATCTTTTGTCTTTATTGTTTTATTATTATTTTTTTTTAATCTGAAAAACCCCTCCATTTGAAAACATCCTTCCAAAATCAGGCCTAAATGTGCAAGTACAAATGTTCTCTCTTTACAAAAGCTGCAGAAGATCATCGTGGATGGACAGCAGGGAGTGTGTTTATCATGAAGAATCTGGCAATGAGGAACTGGAGTGCCTGATGGTCAAGATGCTGGGCTTCTAATCCCTGGGAGGATGGATTCCTCCACTCGGCCACTGATACAGGAATAAAATAAATAAGGAATGAAGTCCACTTCCTGTTTGGAGAGGTCGCATCTTGTATTGGCCAAAGCCAGGGACTCGATTGGATTTCGTGCTTCCATAAATAAACCTGGCACCTTTTTAAACACTTTTCCATCTGTTTTACAAGGAGAAGTGTATTGTTGAGTACACCTCCGGGAGTCACACCAGTGGGAAAGACTACTTGTAAGGAACACAGCATCGCAGCTGGAAGCTGCCCAGGAAAATAATCTTGAGATAGCCTGAGTTCTCAAACAATTGTAACAAAACACTGACATCATCTTTCTTTCCCAGAAGAAAGGAGAAAGAGAGAGAGGGAGAGGGAGAGGGAGTGGGGAGAGACAGACACTGAAACATAGACAGAAAGAGAGGAGAGAGAAGGAGGGGAGGGGTTGGAATAAATGATCCCTCACAGCTCTGACGCTCCATCATGTCAGGGCCTTTCTTTGTTTAAGGTTCTCCCATCTCTGCCACCTTATATTCTGGAGCAAGTTCTAAGGTTCCTCCCAATTATGTTCTAAGATCTCTATTCTGAAGACCCTTTCGGATCTTACATTCTATGTACTTGGGTCCCTCTCAGCTGTGATAGTCTGTATTTTAAAGTGTCTCCTCATACTGACATTTTATGTATTAAGGCCCGTCCTCTTTCTGACATTCTAGGATCTATTTTCTGAGGTCTTTCCTGTTGATGACATTGTCTGTGTTTTCTGTTCTAAGATTTCTCCCAGATCTGCTATTCTTTGTTCTATGTTCTACATCTCTTCTGGCTCTGACTTTCTTTGTTCTGTGTTTCTAAGTTCTGTTCTCTGAGGTCCTTCCAGGCTCCAGCATTCTCTATCCCAAGTTCCATCCAAGGTTTGACAGCCCATGTTTTCTATTCAAAGGTCCTTTGGCTGAGGTCCTTCCAGGTTCTAGCCTTCTCTGTCCTCAGATCTGTTCTGTTTGCTGTTCTACGCCCCTCCCAGCTCTGACACGCTCAATTTAGGTTGAGAGACACACAGCAGCTGTGCTTGACTAGCTGGCCAGCAATCCTCTGACTGTGTTCTCCTACATTTTGTTCCTGTTCAGACAGCACAACACTCATCAGCCTGGGAAGGATGGTGCTCAGGCATGGAGTGAGATATAGACATGAAGAGTGAGAACCTTGCAGGGTGGCACACTGGCCCCAGCCTAGGGTTCTAAGCATCTTCTGTGAGATCACTTCGGTGGAAATGAAGAATTGGTGAGAGATGCTGCCTTGGCCAGGCAGCATGAGGGTCCCTAGGGCCTGCCACATTTCTTCTTTCCCCTTCCCTCCTTCTCTCCATCTGACTTTGACCCCAGCAGCCTTAGCCGTGACTCCAAGTGCTTCCCTCAAGTCTCTGCCCCAGGACAGACAGGCTGCACCTGGTTCAGGGGCCCCTCCCTCCTGGATCACTAGTGTTGATGAATGGCCTCAGTGCTGAGAGGATGCTTCTGGCTCCCTGGAGGGAGACTTGGGAGTCTCTCCAATGAAGCACCCAGAAAGAACTGGCCCTTCGATCTGCCAACCACGTGTCACCCTCTGAGATGCTCTGACCAACTCCATTTCATGAAGGTTTCGTGAAAAAACCCATATGCTTGAGTTTGGACTCAGTGGGATGGAAGGCGTGCCCCGGCTCTCTGAGAAATCTTGCCCCAACAGAGAAGAGGGGATGTATTGGCAACAGTGCTAGGGATCCATACAATGGGGAACTGGGAAGGCCTTTTGTAGAGAGGGGGGAGGGGCTCCTCCAAAGCCGCACAGGTAGAAGCAGCAAAGCCAGATCCCGAAGAAGTGCCGCTCCAGGGCTCCTTCCCCTGTCCCCTCTGGCACAGACTGTGGCTTAGTGCTGGAAGTGATTAGCCCACGACTGACATCAGCCTCCAAATGTTTGTCTCTGTTTCCTAAGGGGAGTGGTCACTTGTCCAAAGAGCAAAAGGTCCCTGCGTCTGGAGGGAAGGACGGGGAAGGGCCTCAAGTCTCTACTCTGGGAGCATTGGTGGAAGAACAGAGGCGACTTCTCTTGGAGAAGAGCAGCCTCGAGGTGGGACACACAACAAGCAAACGTCTTCATGGGTCTGCAGAGCCGTCTCAGGGAGGAGGAGCTGGATTGGGTCTATTGGCTCATAGGGGCAGAGCCTGGAGCAGAGGAGGGCCCAGGGAGGGAATGATTACAGAAGGGCCACTGAGGCTGGACAGGAGGGAGACCCCTCGCAACTGGGGCTACCGCAGCTGGACTCCCAGGCGAGTCAAAGTTCTGAAGGGCTCGCATGTCAGACTGACTAAGGGATTTCAGCTCCATGAGCCGGACAATATGGCGCCACCCTACCACTGCCTCAACAAGAAGCAAGAACATAGTCACCCTGAGGTCATGGGTGCAGATGGGTCAGAGGCGCACATCCCTTCACCTCATTGGTGTCCCTTGTGGCATACCCAACAATGACAGATCCCTGGACAAACCCAGTCAGATTTGGTAATGCCAACCCAAAGTAAAATGGGCATTTGTAGGGTAAGAAAGGATGCCAGCAGGACCTTGTCTCCCTAGAATCTGATCATTTCACTGGCTCGTTGCTGATGTGAGTTAGAACTCCTGAAAAGGACCCAGGAGAAGGTGGCATTTGAGCTTGGCTTTGAAGGATAAGTCAATCAATCCCATCATTTGTAAATGTTAGTCATCTATCATCTATTAAACACCTACTATGTGCCAGGCATATAGGGGCAGCTAAGTGGTAGAGAGGATAAAGTTCTGGTCCTGGGTTCAGGAAGACTGGAGTTCAAATTCAGCCCCAGACACGAGCTATGTGATGCTGAGAAACTCATTTAACCCTGTTTGCCTCAGTTTCCTCCTCTGTAAAATGAGCTGGAGAAGGAAATGGCAAACCACTAGATTAGCTTTGCCAAGAAAACTCCAGATGGGGTCATGAAGAGTCAGAAGTGACTGAAAATAACTGAGCGACACCCTCATCATTATTATGTAAGAACACTTTACAAACTTCAAAGCGTTTATTATATTAATATATTAATTATTACATTATATATTATTATATTATATATTAATATTAGCTATTAATTTTAAAATAATAAAGATTAATTAAAATTAGCAGATTCAATTGTGAATAATTAATCACGTAATTATTGATGAATATCATGCAGTTATACTAATATTATATAAATAACCAGTAATAGTAATAATGATGATGATAATCATAGTTAACATTCATATGATACCTACTATTCTCCAGGCACTGTTTTAAGAGCTTTTTTAATATTATCTCAAATTATCCTCACAGAAATCCTAAGAAATAGGGACTGCTATTAACTTCATTTTACAGATAAGGAAACTGAGGCAAATAGAAGTTAATGGACTTGGCTAAGGTCTCATAGCTAGTAAGTATCTGGGTCCAGATTTGAATTCAGGTCTTCCTGATTCCAGGTCCGGAGTTCGATTCACAGCACAACATAGTTTATTATCCTTCTTCTACATAAGGGAGGAATCGCTGGGGTCAGATCCAAGAGTCAATGACTTGATTCTAGACCAGTCATGTAGCCAGAGCTAATTCCACAGATAAGCAGCCCCCATGCCACAAAAGTCCCCACAAATAGACCTAAATACCATAGACCTTGAGGAAAGCCCCCACGTGTTGGGGGGCCCCCTCTGAAGTGGTCATGGGGACACCTGAGGTTCAGTTAGCTCTCTGAATTAGGCTGGCTTACCGTTTGCTTTCTGAGTATTTGGGGAGATGTAGATATGACAGGGCTGGGGTCAGTGGCTTCCTTCTGAGCTGAAAGTGATGCAATTCACCATAGTGGGCATGCATATGGTCCTTTACTAATGTCCCACAGCAGGACTCCAAGATTCATTCTGCAAGGGCTTTTATCCCCATTTTCCAAATGAGGAGACTGAGGCTCTGAGAGGCATATGCTATTTTCTTGTCATCACAAGTCTTTGTTAGACTAACCTCTGCTTGTTCCAGACTCCAGGTTTAGTGCTTGGCCCCATTGCCAAGTTTTCACAGCTGAAAGTAATGTTTCTCTCCATATTTTCTTACAGATCTTTTTCTCAATCTCTCCTTTTCCCCATTAAATTCTACCTTGTGGGCATGCCCCCAACCCTTAATAGGTTGTAAGCTATGTGAAGACAGGGACTGTGCTATTTTTCATCATTGCATCCCTGGTGCCAAGCACAAAGCCTTGCATGCAGTAGGTACTTGGCCAATGTTTCCTGGGAGCAGAGAGTCACCCATGGAAACCCACACCCTGGCTTCATGGGGATTTTCCCAGTGTCCACTAGGGCATTGAAGTGACTTTGCTTTGTGAAGACTGACAAGCTTTCTATCATCAGGGGATTTTTGCTTTTATTTTAATGAATGTTAGACTTTGTCTGGCATCACTGAGGCTGGGATGATGTGATTCCTCTCTCCTTATTGACTGAGGGATTCAGGGGCCCCTGGTGTTTATGTTGTCTGTTAGGATTTGGCTCTTGTTGATGGAGCTCTGACATCGGACTCATTGGAAAGCCACTCTTCGGCTCCGTGAAAACTTGTGAGTACTTTTGTTTCTTTAATGCTCTGGATTGCACGGCCATGAGCCCAGATGTCCCACATGATGCATGTGCCAGGGGTCTGAACATCTTTATCTTCCTGTCATTATTAGTTCTTTGGGGCCTGGGTTACTTCCTTTCATTTCCTAGATGAGGAGAAAATGTTCTTCCTTTATCACCGTCCTTGCAGAAGGCTCATCTTCACTGAATCATGAAAGTCAGGACTCTGGCCTCTTGGCAGCTGCACCATTCTCCAGCCTCATTTAAAATTCCCTGGGATTTATTAGGAGAACTGTTTTATGATGGTCTTTCCCTCCCTCCTCATTCCCCTCCCAGAGGGTAATAAAAGTACTTCTGAAATACTTTTTTTCCCCAAGCCTCAAATTACTGCAGTTTAAAACACATAATGTCCAAGCTGGGAAGGACTTTAGACTGTAGAACAGAAGATGTCAGAGCAGGGAAGGACCTTAGAACAGAGAACAGAGAATGTCAGAGCTGGGTGGGGCCTTAGAACACAGATTAGGAAACGTCAGATATGGAAGTGACTTTAGAATCTAGAACTGAATCTGCCAGAGCCTTGTTCTTTCTTAGGGAACAGGACACACTCTTTGTGTTCCAGCCAGATCAGATGACCTGGCCTCATCCTGATCGCTGGTCATATTCCTACCCTTGAATTTCTGTTCTTTCTACCCCTGAGGTGTAAGATGACCCATACCTTCTCTGTGCCTTGCTGACATTCTTCTGGGTCCCCCTCAAACGCCAGCTGGAAGGGATCCCCTTTGGTCTGACCCCACATCATCTTTTTTTTTTCTTCATCTCCTCCCTGATCAATTATAAGTAGAGGCAAGAACCATCAATTCAGGAAACAGCAAACAACTGCTAATCACCTGCTCATCACTGTTCCCAAACCCTGCCCTCAAGGAGTGTCCATCCTGCTGGTGGCAGAGGTGAATGTATCAAAGATAATTTGAAGCAGAAGCTGGGACCAGAGGTTTGCCATAGAAGTCTGTTCCACATTGGCTGAACCTTCATTCCAAGAGCCCAGGGGGGGAGAGGGGAGGAGAGAGGACATTCCAAGTCTGAAGTCCTATTGAGAAGCTCTTACTGGCAGGCTGAGGATATCCTAGTTTATCTTAATAGTAAGAGGGAGTCATGGAAGATCCTGAGTAAGGGAGAGACTTGTTCAGAACCGTGCTTTGGAAGTCTCTTGGCAACATCAGGACAAGTAAGGAGATGTTCTTACAGTCTAGAGGCAATGAGGACCTAAATTGGGGAGGGGTGGGGCTTGGGGAAGGCTTCTCTTGGGAAAGGAAAGACAGAATTGATAGAACTTGGCAATTGATTGGACATGGGGGGATTGGGGTGAGGGAGAAGGAAGAGCTGAGGACTGAAGCCAATTTGATTCCACAAATCTTGATTAAATGCCTTCTATGGGCTGGGTTCTGAACTACAAAGAGAGAACAGAGCAGATCATACACTGAAGGAGCTTCTGCTCATCCTAATAGGAGCAAATAGCACAAGGAAGTAAACATGAAAGATTTCCAAGGACTACAAGGTGATTCCAAGAGGGAGAGTGGCACTAAGTAGGGTAAGGGGGAGCCAGTGAAGCTCTCCCGTCCACAGGGTCCTGGTCTGCGCTTGATTCTCCCAGGTCAGGAGAGGGGAGAATGCAGTCCAAATAATGGGGGGGGGGTGCAAAGCTTCCAAGGCTAGAGATGGTCTGACTGTAATGGGCGGATGCAAAGGGAAAGACCATGAAAAAAGATTGGGAAGGGAGTTAGAAGCCAGACTGTGGGAAAGCTACATAGATGTCAGACAAAAGACTTTCATTTGGTCCCTGAGGTAATGCCAGGTCAGGGAAGTCTTTGAGGAAGAGGATGGTGTGATGGGAAACATGTCTCTGGATGACCAAGGCTGTGAACCTAGGGGAACTGGATGATGGGGTTCACAGCACAAACAGACAAAGTAAGGAGGAACATGTTCAGTTGGCAGGGGAGGGAGGAAGGGGACAAAGGAATTTTGTTTCTGATGTTCAGTCATTTCAGTCCTGTCCAACTCTCCATGACCCCACTGGCAGAGATACTGAAAGGGTTTGCCATTTCCTTTTCCAACTCATTTTACAGATGAGGAAACTGAGGCAAACAGGATGAAATGACTTGTCCAGAGTCACACAACTATTAAGATTTGAACTCAAGAAGAAAAGTCTTCCTTACTCCAGCACAGAAATCTATCTACTCTGCTAAGGAAGAGAAGTAGAAAAGATGCCTCCTTCACACCTTCTTCCTCTCCCTCTCTCTCTACACACACACACACACACACACACTCACACATGTACACACAAACACACATGCATGCACACATACATAAACACACACGTATACACATATGCATGCTCTATCCCAGGGTTCAGAAATAGGAATAAATCTCCATGTCTAGCCCACAAGATAAAAAAAATGTTTAATGAATATATATACAAGTTAACTTAAACCAATGTCTTCCTTTTCAGAGGGCAGTGGAGGACCATGGAGGAAAAGCTCTGGGCTCAAGTCACCAAGGATGTGTGTGACAGAGTTGGGACAAAAGTCCAGTCCCCTTCCAGCTGCCAGGCTGGCTCTTTCCATAAGACTCGGCAGCCTCTTTGTCTTCTTCTTCTTCTCCTGGGCTCCCCAGTTAAAGCAATCACTTTCATTATCTGATACCCACATAGGCCAAGTTTGATGTATTTGATTGGTCTGCCTTTCCTCTGAACTCCCAGCTGCCAGATGTGGGCTCGGGGAGGGGTGGAGATCAGCAGCCCTCTGGGGAACATTCTGTTTCTCTGGAGAGCCGGAAAAGGATTGGATGGAAATAAAGAGAGTTCAGGGAGCATGGGGTGAGTCATGGGTCCTTGAAACCACTCAAGAACCCAGATTCACCACCTTTAGACTTTCCCTGAACCCTACCCCTCGTGGTTGGAAGATGGGGATTAATTCATCTTGACCCTTGTGAAGAGATATGTAACCTGGGCCAATGGCTCCAGATGCCTTTTTTATTACCACATCATAAAGCAATATTAAATGATTTCTCAAACCACGGCCAGAACATCTGTTATTGAACATTAGAAATGTGGTTTATCCCCAAATAAGCAAGCTGGCACTCAGCCCTGGCTAAAGTCATTCTTTACCTATAGTGGGAGAAGCCATGGACATTTCTGTTTTTCAATCTGGCACACAAATTGTTTCACCCTCAAATGGTCCGTAAGGAGATACGGATATTTAGACATGTCTTATCCTGGACAATGGCTACATTTTCTCTTTCTTCTCGAGAGCTGGGGTTTAAGTTGGGGGTGTAGCTGGTAACCAAAATCTAGGAATTATTCCTGCTATCAATCCACTGAAATCTCTTTCCCCACAGGCTATCCTGGTGTGTGCTGGGAGAAAGCTAAGGAGCTGAGTGAGAAGACTCATGTTAAATGCCCAGTCCTGTCACCTATTGGCCATGTGACCTTGTC
>NW_027186299.1:2568141-2573408 GCF_028583685.1 Petaurus breviceps papuanus
CACTCACACACAGGCACACACACAAATATACACAAACATGTACCCTAGCACACTCACACACAGGCATACACACAAATATACACAAACATGTACCCTAATACACTCACACACAGGCACACACACATATACACAAACACGTACCCTAACACACACAGGCAAGCACACAAATATACACAAACATGTACCCTAACACACTCACACTCAGGCACACACACAAATATATGCAAACATGTACCCTATCACACACACAGGCACACATGGCTTTAAAGTTTGGCATGTGTTTCAGGCAGCTTACTTCTTGTAGACCTGCTAACAGCCATGTGAGGCAAGTGGCTCACCTGAGCACAGGTGCCATTGGGTCCCTTTTATGAAGAAGAAGCTGAAGTTCTGAAAGTGAATTGGTTTGCCCAGAGTTAGAAGGTTGGTGAGTGTCAGAGATGACACTTGAACTCAGGTCTCCCTAATGCCAAAGATCAACCTCTAGGCAAGATGCCAGGCTTCCCCTCAATTTATTTTTGTGGTTGTTGCCAACATTAGTATTCTCATCGTCATTTGAGCCACAGCTGGAAAAATTGATGAGAATTCTTCCCTGTAAAAATCATGCAATATAGTGAAAGAAACTGGCAACTTGGAATCAAGGGACCTGGGTTCGAATCTCAACAGAACTTCGTACTAGTCTTCAGGACCAGTCACTGCCCTTGTGAGCCTCAGTTTCTTCCATCCTTAAAACTGTAATTGTAGGGGCGGCCAGGTAGCACAGTGAGTAAGAGCACCAGCCCCAGTGTCAGGATGACCTGGGGATCGAATCCGGGCTCAGACACTTAGCACCCACCCAGAAACACCTGGCTGTGTAACCTTGAGCAAGTTACTTAACCCCAGTTGCTTAAAAAAACTGTAATTGTAAAGAACTAAAAAGTCAAGTAATTGGCTGGGAAAATGAGCAAAAAATGAGCAAAAGAAAAGTCAAGCTACAGATTCTTACTTTGGTGACAAGGGAGATCAAAACATATAACCAGAAGACAACAAAGTCAAAGCTCCTACATCCAACACCTCCAAGAAAAATATGAATTGGTCCCAGGACATGGAAGAGATCAAAAAGGATTCTGAAAATCAAGTAAGAGAAATAGAGGAAAAATTGTGAAGAGAAGTGAGTGATGCAAGAAAATCATGAAAAATGAGTCAGTAACTTGCTAAAGGAAACCCAAAAGGTGCTGAATAAAATAACACTTTAAAAATAGACTAACCCAAATTGCAAAAGAGATCCAAAAAAAACAAGGAGAAGAATACCATTAAAAGTAGAATTGGCCAAATGGAAAAGGAGTTCCAAAAGCTCATTGAAGAAAATAATTCCTTCAAAATTAGAATGGAGCAAATGGAAGCTAATGACTCTATGAAAAATCAATAAATCCTAAAAAAATACCCAAAAGAATGAAAAAAAATAGAAGAAAATGTGAAATACATCATTGGAAGAAAATTAAAAAAACTGACCTGTAAAATAGACCCAGGAGAGAGAATTTTGAAATTGTTGCACTACCCAAAAGTCATGATCAAAAATATTATCTTTTAAGAAATTATCAAGGAAAACTTCCCTGATATTCTAGAACCAAAGGGTAAAATAGAAATGGAAAAAATCCACTAATCACCTCCTGAAGGAGATCCCAAAAAGAAAACTCTCAGGAATATTGTATCCAAATTCCAGAGTTTCCAGGTCAAGCAGAAAATATTGCAAGCAGCCAGAAAGAAACAGTTCAAGTATTGTGGAAACATAATCAGGATAACATAAGATTTAGAAGCTTCTACATTAAAAGATCAGAGGGTTTGGGATATGATATTCTGGAGGTCAAAAAAGCTAGGATTAAAACCAAGAATCATCTACCCAGAAAACTGAGTATAATATTTCAGGGGGAAAATGAATTTTTAATGAAATAGAGGACTTTTGAGCATTCTTGATAAAATGACTAGAGCTGAACAGAAAACTTGATTTTCAAATATAAGAGTCAAGAAATCATGAAAAGGTAAACAGGAAAGAGAAATCATAAGGGCATTATTGAAGTGGAATTATTTACATTCCTGCATGGAAATTTGATATTTGTGGCTCATGAGACCTTTCTCAGTATTGATGTGGTTAAAGTGTATATGTATATGTATATGTATATATATATACACACATACAAATACATATATGTGTGTATGTAGATAAATGGAACAGGGTGAGTTGAATATGAAAAGATTATATCTAAAAAATGAAATTAAGGGGTGAAAGAGAAATGCACTGGAGGAAGGAGAAAAGGAGAGGTAGAATGGGGTAAATTATATCACATAAAAGAAACAAGAAAAAACTTTTTCAGTGGAGTGGAGGATGAGAGAAGTGAGAGGGAATGAATGAATCCTCCTCTCACTGGATTTGGCTTAAGGATGGAGTGACATGCACACTCAATTGGCTGTGAAAGTCTATCTTTCCCTACATGAGAGTAAGGGGAGCTGCATGGGATGGGGGGGGGATGATGGAGGGGAAGGAAAATGGGAGGAGAGAGTAATTAGAAGCAAGCACTTTTGAGGAAGGTCAGGGTAAAAAGAGACAGTGGAATAGAAGGGGGTCAGGATGGGATGGAGGAAAGTACAGTTGGTATTCCAAGGCATGGCTATTGTGGAGGTGTTTTTCGTGACTTCAGGTGTATAGTCTATATCTGGTTGCTTCCCTTCTCAATGAGGGTGGGTGGAGAGGGAGGAGGGGAGTGGGTATGGAACTCAAGGTTTTGAAAATGAATGTTAAAGATTTTTTTTTTCAAAAAGCTGGGAGGTAAAATGTGCAGGCAATGGGGTGTGGAGTTCTGTCTTGCCCTGTTGGAAAATGGAGAGGAAGAAGATGGGAGAAGTGAATTGTATTGTGATAGAGGAGAAGGCAGACTGGTAGAAGGGATGATCAGGATGCATGAAGTTTTGGCATGAGGGGAGGGGAGAGAAGAAAATATCTTTTGGAATTCAAGGTCTTGTGAATGCTGAAAACTAGAAATTAATTAATGAGGAAAAAAAGTTAAATATAAAAAAAATTGTCATTGTGATCACACACACCCCTTCCCCATTTCCCTTGCTTGGTCACTGAGCATCAAGGGAGAAAACTGTTACAACCACTCCTTAATCAAATGGACATTCATTTATTAAGCACCTATTAATATCCAGGCACTGCGTTCATTAATGGGAACAGGAAGAAAGGCAGAAGATAGTTAACCCTGATGTCAGAAAGCCCATACTCTGGTGTGGAGGTGATATGCAGCCAACTGTGTACAACAAGCTACAAGAAGGATCAATGGGATATTACTGGCAGAGGGAAGTGAACAAATAAAGGGAGATTAGGCAAAGCTTCCTCTGGGATCTGAAATAGGACAAAGGAAGCCAGGGAAGCCAAGAGGGAGAGATAAAGAGGGAGGGAATTCTGAGCGTAGGGAATGGGCAAAACACCAACATGCCAAAATGTACAAGGCCAAGAGATGGAGTACTTTGTCATTAGAATAGCCAGGAGGCCACTGGCCCTGCATCAAAGAGGCCTCATCACGGAAGGAAGGTGTGAGAAGACTGAAAAAGCAGGAGGGGACCAGGGCTTTTGTATTCAGTCTTGGAGGCCATAGGGAGCCACAGGAGTTTATTGAGTTGGGGGGAACATGATCAGACCAGTGTTTTAGGAAAATGACTTTAGTGGTCAGATGGATGGGGGACTGGAATGGCGAGAAACGAGACAGGCACTCGCCCTCCACTTTAGTCTTGGTTTGTAGCCTTTTCAAATTAAATAATTTACCATCAGTGTGGTAGCTGCCCTTCACGCTGTTCATCCTCATTGAAAGTGTCTGACAACATCCCTGAAAACATGCCAGGGAGCATGGCAGCAAGCACATAGCCCTGCTTCATTGCATAGTGGGGAGTGACTGGTGAAGAGTGAGAGCATCACTCACTATCCAGAGCCTGGGTGAGCATGCTGCTGTGCGACTTGTGTACAATACTGATGAACTTTTCTGGACAAAACCCAGTTTGGCCATCATCTTCCAGGGGTCCTCACAGGTGACAGTGTCTAAGGCCTTGGTCAGATTTACACTGTGAACAGACCTCTGCTCTGATCTGACACTTCTCTTGCAGTAACATACACCATATAAACCCTTCCTCGGCCCTTTCTGAAGTCACACTGGCTCTCAGGTAGACGACCATCTTCCAGGTGAAGAATCAGCCTATTAAGGAGGACTCTGGCAAGAATCTTGCCAGCAATGACTAAGAGAGAGACCCCCCTGTGATTGTCAACCTATGTCCTTTAGGATGGCAGTACCATCAAGAGTCATTAGGAACTTTGGGGTGGGGAAGGACTCGGGGAGAAAGATGAGTTCAGTTTGGGCTCACGAGATAAGTAGTTAAAGAAGTAAGACTAGACAGAATTTAGAGCAGACAGGTAGGTTTGTGATTCACCAGCATAGAAATGATAACTGAATCCAAGGGAGCTTATGCGATCACTCAATGAAATGGTACAAAGGGAGAAGAAAAGAGTAACCAAGGCAGGGCCAGGAGGGATGCCCATGACTTGTGGATGTGGCCTGAAGGAAGGGCAGCCAAGGAGATGGACAAAGAGCAGACAGGTGAGAGGAGCACCAGGAAAGAGCAAGCAGGATCTCCAACATCCAGACAGAAGGCGGCATGAAGGAGAAGAGGGTGAGCAGCAGTGTCAGCGGCTGCAGAGGTCCAGGAGAAGGAGGGTGGAGAAACGTTCACTGGACTTGGCACCTGGGAGATCAAGAGATTTTGTGAAATGATTCTGATGGAATGACAAGGTCAGAAGCCAGAGAAAAGGGCATTAAGAAGAGAGTAAGAGAGGACGCAGAAGCTCATCTCGTAGGTCACCTTCTCAAGGAGCTTAGTCACAAAAGGGCAAAGATATGGAAGGGTAACTAAAGAGCATCAAGGGAAGGCTTTTTGAGGATGCAGGAGACATAGGTGTGCTTGCAACAGTAGGAAAGTAGACAATAGAGACTGAACATATGTGAGGGAGCGGGATGATAGAAGGGACAGTTTACTGGAGGAGGCAGGATGGCATGGGTTCATTTGCACATGAAGAAGGGTCAGCCCTGGCAAGAACAAATTTTCATTGGGGACAAGTGTGACAAAGGAGACAGTAAGAGAAGGCATGAAGAGATATGATGAGGAGAGGAGAGAAGAGAGAGAGGGGGAGACAGAGAGAGAGGGGAGAGACAGAGAGAGAGAGAGAGAGAGAGAGAGAGAGAGAGAGAGAG
>NW_027186299.1:2573508-2587375 GCF_028583685.1 Petaurus breviceps papuanus
GAGAGAGAGAGAGAGAGAGAGAGAGAGAGAGAGAGAGAGAGAGAGCTCCAAATGGCTTCGAGTTATTTTCTATAAAATATGAGGCCAGGGGTGGCTAGGTGGTGCAGTGAATAGAGCACCGGCCCTGGAGTCAGGAGGACCTAAGTTCAAATCTGACCCCCGACACTTAAAACACACACACACACACACACACACACACACACACACACACACTAGCAGTGTGACCTTGGGCAAGTCACTTAACCCCAATTGCCCTCCAAAAAAAAAGCAAAATAAAATATGAGGCAAAACTTTCAGCTAAGAGGAGAGGGGGAGGGGGACCATGGAAGGTGAAAAAGTTTGGAAGATCCCCCCAGATGAGTAGGGAAATGAGCTAGGGGGACTAATTTATGGATTGATTAATTTATTCTATTTTTTTAAGAAGACAAATTTGAATCAGTCAGCCAACAACAATACATGAAGCATTTATTAGATTCTAAGCACTATACAAAGTTCTAGAGGTGCTAAGAAAGGCACAAGCATGGCCCTTGCCCTCAGGGACCTTCCAGTCTAGTGGGTGAGAGAAGATGCACAGAAATGGATGTATATGAGCTATTTACAGAGAAGATGCAAATTGTGAAACAAGAACTCTTGCCCTCAAGGAGCTTACACTCTCCTGGAGGATGGCATCCTCCTCCCCGTGACCTTTATTTCACCTGTGGGCTTGCTTGGCCTCTGAGATGGACAGGAAAGGAGGGTGTGCTCAAGTCCTCTTCTGTTTGCCTCAGTTAGCTTCTTAGCAATTTCAGGAGTTGGATCAGATGGTCTCTGGGGTCCTTCCCAGCTCTGACATGCCATGGCTTCATACTGCACAATTCTTGCCTCATTTTATCTCCAGCATACAGTAGGCACTTGATAATTGCTCGTCTGGGTGGTTATGGAGAGAATGGGGGGCAGAAATCAGAAGTGGCTTTTCTTATTCCCCAGTCTCCATCCTTGGTACTTGTCACTTTATCAGTGATAAAGAATCTGTTTACTCTTAGAGGCAAGCTTCAGGATGGAGATCTGGGAGCAACCCTGGAGACCACCCAGTCTGAACTCATTCATTTTACAGGGGATACAGTACATTCCACATCACAAAGCTGAGGCCCAGGGAAGGGAAGGGACTTGCCCAGAGTCACAGGGAATGTAAGCTCCTTGAGAGAGGGGTCTGTTTTACTTTTGGCACAAATCAGGCCTTTAATAAATGCTTGTTCAATAATTGATTGGCCAATGTCGATGGCCCCCAACCATGAAGCTGGCTGCCCAGATTGAATAGTGATTTGTGTTCCAAGGAGCAGGAAAAGAAGCCATTCTCCTCTCCCTGATACTGATGGTCTGGGTTTCTCTGCTGGTTTTTAAAGTTTTATTAATGTGCTTTATTTTTATATTACAAACACAGATTACTCTCACTTCCTGGGGAGCTTCTTGTAACAAAGCATTGATCTTCACCTTCAGAAACAACTCTGAAAGCAAATCCAGCAACAAGGGACATGTAGCTGCCTTCTGGCAGAAAGATCTTAGGGAGGAGGCATTTAACATCTCATGAACTCCTTGAACTCATCAACAAACATTTATTAAGCACCTACTGTGTGCCAGATGCTGTGCTAAAGGCTACTGGTACAAATAAGAAAAAGAAAGACGATTCCTCCCCTCAAGAAGCTTCCTGGCTAAGGGGGGAAACTCTGCATCAAAGAGAACTGAGAAGCAGGGGGAGGGGAGGTGGAGGCATGAGGAGGGGAAGGAGGGAGGCTTCAAAGGGAGGAAGCTGAGGATTAAAGCTGACTCAGTCTCCCTGAGGAGGAGACTTCAGATAATGAGTTTATCTGGCAGGAGACAGATGATTGGGGGCCAAAGCTAAGCAGACCTGGGGACAGAGAGAAGAACAGGGACAGGGACAGAGATGGGGGTGGGGACAAAGACAGGAGCGGGGATACAGACATGAACCTGATTTTCCTCTCTCCACGTCCAGCACTCTGCATAGCAATAAATAACTCAATAGGAAGAGAACCTACCTCTGAGTATCTGAATGTGACTTTAGTCAAGCCTCAGAGCTTCCCTATGCCTCAGTTTCCTCACCTGTAAAAGGAGGGACTTGACCTCAGGTGTTAGCTCCAGCTCTGTGACCCTATAATCCTCAGGAGTAGTGAGAACCATCCATCTGAGAGGTCTGGGAAGAGTGCTATGATGGATCTTGGGAGGGAGAGAGTGGTATCAGGTAAAGGGCTCTGCCTGTGACTGGATTCAAATCATACTTTTTCCACTAATTGACTATATGACCTTGGATAAGTCTCCTCATATATGGGCTTGCATGTTCTCTGCAAAACCTGGAGGCTCCTGTCAACACTGCTTCAGGCCAGGGTCTTCCCTTGGCTGACCATGTCCAACTTATTCTGTCTATACCTGGTTCCTCCTGGGGTGTTCACAGGTCACCTCCCTGTAAGAATGTGAGTTCCTGGAGAGCAGGGGCGGCTGGTGCCTTTCTTTATTTCCTCAGGGCTTAGGACTGAATCTGCAGGTGTCTAACAAGAGCTTCTTACTAGCCAGCATTTATGAAGGGCATTCAAGTTTGCCAAGAACTTTCCAATGATATCTCATTTTATCCTCGTTACAACAGTCCTGGTAGGTAGATGCTGGTGATTATCCTGATTTTACAGATGAGGAAATCAAGGCAGACAGCAGTAAAGTGCACTTGCCCAAGGTCACACGGCAAACAGATATGGAAGTCTGATTTGGCTGGGTTTTCATGGCCAGTCGCTGACACATCATAGTTTCTGACCTCAGAGAAGACTGTGAGAAACCAATTATTGATCCAGGGGAGTTTGGGCATCCCATGGGCCACAAAGTTATGGAAAATGTAAAGATGTGGTTGTGTGTGTGTGAGAGAGAGAAAGAGAAGAGAGACAGACAGACAGACAGACAGAGTGATGGCATATTTCTGCCTCCCAGCTTGTCTGTGGGCCCCCTGAGGGCAGAGATTGTGGCGAGGAAGTTCTGTCTCCCCCACCTCAGGGCCCTCCACTCGTTGGGGATGCCATGATAACTCAGAGCATCACTGCGTTATCAGCTGGTTTTGATACAGGAGGTCTCCTATCTCCTTGGAGTGGATGGTAGCCAGTGGCCAGACTCAACCCTCCCTCACACACCCCTGCAAAAACAGGTTATTAAAGCCTTAAACTGTGAATTCGTGAATAACTGATGTGGACCCCAGTAAACCTGCACCTGAACTGAAGGAGGCTATTTTTGGAAATGGACTCAATGTCTATGGGAATTGCAAAGATAAATACCTTCCATCACATCCTCGCTCTTGTCCACCGTCCCTCAGAAGACACTGGGTGCACCAATCAGATAGATAGTGAACGGCTTGACAGCTTCTCCCCTCTCTTCACCGTCTCCTCTCCCGAGGTCCGAGTTCTCACTTCCCCAAAATTGTTTGTTTCAAACGTCTTCTTTTCAGTGTCTATGTGGTCAAAATCAGCCTTTTCCTCTTTAATGGGAATGAGATGACTTGGGTTCCCCATAGTTCTGGAGCCTCCCAGGACCAGAGGGCTGGACGCATATCAGGGGAGTGGATACCTGGAGTCATGTTATATGCAGACTATCCATCTAGGAACATGGCTGCCTTTAACATACTTGGCCCCAGAGCTGAAACGACAGGGAACAATCTTCAGCTCAGGCACCCTCCAAGCAGCTGTATGCCCCCATGACTGAAAGTCTCATTGACATTAAGCATTCCTAGAATCACTTTGATTCTAAAAAAAAAGTGGGTGCCCCTGGCTTAGGGCAGGCTGAACAAACTGTGTTACGTGAGCATACGAGAATATCATTGCGTCATAAAAATGACCAAAATGAGGGGATATTTGCCAAATGAGCCGATTGTGCTCAATGACCACAATAAGGGAAATGAAAATGCTAAAACATAGCAAGGCTCACATCAGCCATATTGTCTCCTCAAATGCGATGGTATCTGTAAAGGTGTCTGTTACACAGCAGGGGCTTAATCCAACCTTGCTCCCTCTCCCACTTCCCAATATCCATATCTGGGAGATAGGTGATAAAATCCAATTCCCTCCTCTCAGTACAGAGGTGGGGGGACTATGTGTGCAGTGTCCTGCATATTGCCTGACATAGTTATGGTGCCAGTTGGTTTTGATGACAAGATTCCCCTTGCTACCAGGGTGGAATTTATTAGGGGCACATATAAAGAACCAACTGGGATGCAAAAAAAGATGGTGTAGAAAGAGCAGTTTAAAAAAAAGTAAATAAAGGCATGGGGGCTGACAGGTCTGAAGCTCCTGGGCTTTATTGAGCAAACCAGGAACAACATACCTGAGGTGCTGGGAGCCAGAAGTATCCTTACAGGCCCTTAAGTCCAGCTGCCTAATTTTAGAGATAAGGAAACTGAGGGCAGGATAAGTTAAGTGACTTACCCAGGGTCACACAGGTAATGTACTGTGTCTCTTGAAATATTCCCAACTGCCCTGGGAGGGAGGGAGAGCAAACTAGAATCTCCCACTTCTAGAACATGTCAGGGTTTATTAGACACTTTCCTTACCACATCCTTGGCTGGAGGGCGTCATTTAATGATTACTATTCTCATCTTATAAATGAGGAAGCTGAGACACAGTGTAGCATAGAAACATTATCACTCTCAGGACTTAGGAGACTATGTCCTCAATTTCAGTTCTGGAATGAATTTGTTTTGTGACCTTGGACAAGTCACTTTCTTTAACCTCAGTGTCTTCATAAGTCAAATGAGGTGGTTGGGTCTCTGAGATTCTTCTCAACCATGACATGACTTTATCTCTGTTGAAAGAGAGCAGAGGGTCCTTCCCAACTCCAGCACAGCATGTTCTATGGCATCCCCCAGCTCTGCCTATTTTATGTTCTGAGTCTCCCCCAGCACTGATGTCCCACACTCTGTGATCTAAGGTCCACTCAAACTGAGATCCTGTGATTCTGTTGTCTGGCCAGGTTCATAAAGCAAATGATGCAATCAGAATTGAATTAAAATTCTAAGGACTTATGACTCATTTATGCATTCAAGAAAGCCTTATGCACCACATCCCATAGCCAGTTCTGCTAAACACCAGTAGAGATACAAAGTTTAGAGAGGGCAGGCATCTGTCCTCGGCAACTTCTGATCTAGTAGTAACCTAAGACTAGATCACTCTAATGTCCAGTTTTATGGAAACACTGGCAAGTCTGAAAAGTAAGATGGAGACTGAACATTCTCAACCCAGGGCTCTGACCACTCTACCACACTGCCCCCAACCATGTCCTCCATCACCAGTAATGAGGACCAAGTTGCCCTAAGATCCTGTGCCAGTGGTCCCCAATTTGCTCAACTACAAAAATTCATTATTGTCATCACTTTTTCTCTTTGCCCAAACATGAAAGTCATTGTACTATTCCTCTCAGCAAATTGATATAATTCATGAATACTAACAGCTCTTGAGAATTCAAAGATGCTTGAAGATTAATGTGCACCATTTATCGATCTCTACAGCAGCTACAAATGTTTGGAACACAGTCCAACATTGACATAGAGGCCTGGTTATTTATTCTGTCCTCTGAAGGACTGCTTTCTAATTCCTTCTGTAGAGTCAGGACAAATATTTTATGGGCAGTAAATAACCATAAAACTGACCAGGCCTGGTGCCTGTATGGGTTCACAAACCTTATTCATTCACCCCACATTGGGAACCACTCTTCTGGTCACAGCCAACAAGCCCACTCTAAGCAGGCATGGAGGCTCCAGAAGCAAACTCCAAAGGATGAGTCTTCTCTAGGTTGGCTCTCTCTTTATCTCTCAACTTTGGGATTTATGGAAGTATATTTATAAGATGCCAACAGCATATTAACCAAAGAAAGTTTAAAATGAAGAGTGAGGGAGCCAAGATGGTGGCATAGAAGTAGGAAAACTGTGAGCTCCCCCCATAACAGCCTCAAATACCTATAAAATATGACTCTAAACAAAATTTAGAGCTACAGAACCCAGAAAGTGACAGAGAGAAACAAATCTCCCACTGAAAGCAGTCTGAAAGGCCTACAGGAAGGGTCCATCACAGCATGCTGGGAGCCCAGCCCATCCCTGCATGAGCCCACGGATTTAGCCCCAGGGTGGCCTTGACCCACGGCATCTGGAGCAGATGTTAAGAGAGTAAATCACCAGCAGCTGTGGCAGTTTCCAGACTTATCAATCCATAAATGCCAAAGAACAAGTAAAAGGCCAGTGTGGAATTCTGTTGGAACTGGGGGGGGGGGATGGAAGAGTGCTGTCCAACCCCTGCCCTGGGATGAGAAGTGGTGGAGACCCAGCAGCTGGGAAGCTGCTGCCACATGGCTGCTTCCTGAGCTCCTGGCCTACCAATCATAGGGGAACCAAGCAATCAGTCTGAGGGGTAATTCCTCTTGCTTGGATCTGGATCACTGTCTTGGGTGGAGATCCAGGGATGTGTGGCCAGTGGGACAGAGCCTGTCAGGGATGCAGAGAGGGAACCTAACTAATAGCTCTGGCAGCTGCAAAAAACCCAGTGATCTGGAACAAAGCTCTCCTCTCCAGAAGCAGAGTTTTACCATGCAAAGAGCTCAAAAGTCAAGTAATTGAGTGGCAACATGAGCAAGCAAAGGAAGCAAAGCAAGCTCAGCAATCAAACCTTAGATTCCTTTTTTGGGGACAAAAAGGATCAAAGCATGGAACAGCAGAAAGACAGTGAAGTCAGAACTCCTGCACCAAAAGCTTCCAAGAAAAATATGAACTGGTTACAGGCTATGGAGGAGTTCAAGAAGGATTTTGAAAACCGAATAAGAGAAGTGGAGGAAAAATTGGAAAGAGAAATGAGAATGATGCAAGAAAATCATGAAAAGAGAGTCAACAACCTGACTGAAAAAAATAACACTTTTAAAAACAGACTAACTCATATGGCAAAAGAGGCCCAAAAAGCCAATGAAGAGAAGAATGCCTTAAAAAGCCAAAATTGACAGATGGAAAAGGAATTTCAAAAGCTCACTGAAGAGAATCATTCCTTCAGAATTAGATTGGAACAAATGAAAACTAATGACTGCATGAGAAATCAAGATACTATTAAACAGATCCAAATAAATGAAAAAAAAAGTAGAAGGCAATGTGAAATATCTCATTGGAAAAACCACTGACCTGGAAAATAGATCCAGGAGACATAATTTAAAAGTTATTGAACTACCTGAAAGCCATGATAAAAAAAAGGAACCTAGAAATCATCCTTCAAGAAATTCTCAAGGAAAACTGTCCTGATATTTTAGAACCAGAGGGCAAAATAGAAGTTGAAAGAATCCACCAATCACCTCCTGAAAAAGATCCCAGAAAGAAAACTATTAGGAATATTGCAGCTAGGTTCCAGAGATCCCAGATCAAGGAGAAAATATTACAAGCAGACAGGAAGAAACAATTTGAACATTGTGAAAACATAATCAGGATAACACAGGATCTGTAAGCTTCTATATTAAGGGATAGGAGGGCTTGGAATATGATATTCCTGGGGTGAAAGGATCTGGGATTAAAACCAAGAATCACCTCCTGAGCAAAACTGAGTATCATGTTTCAGGGGAAAATATGGTCATTCAATGAAATAGAGGACTTTCAAGCACTCTTGATGAAAAAACCAGAGTTGCATAGAAAATTTGACATTCAAATACAAGAAGCAAGAGAAGCATGAGAAGCTGAAGAGTGAAAAGAAATCATAAGGAACTTATCAAAGTTGAACTATTTACATTCCTAAATGGAAAAATGATAATTGTAACTTACGAAACTTTTCTCAGTATAAGGATAGTTGAAGGGAATATAAATGTGTGTGTGTATATATATGTGTGTATGTCTGTGTGTGTACATATATACATGTCTATATAGAAGGGTATATGTGCATATGAATACATATGTGAGTGTGTGTAAATATGTGTACAGGTATACATAGATAGAAGGCACAGGATCAGTTGAATAGGAAAGGATGACATCTTAAAAATAAAATTAAGAGGTGAGAGAAGAATATAATGAGAGGAGATAGGGAGAGAAAGAATAGGGTAAATTATCTCATAAAAGAGGCAGGGGAAAACTGTTACAATGGAGAGGAAGAACAAGAAGGAAAAAGAGAATGGGTCAACCTTACTCTCATTGAATTTGGCTTAAGGAGGGAATAACACTTTCAATAAATTGACATTTTACCCTACAGGAAAGTAGGGGGAAGGGGATAAGAGGGTGGATGATATATGGGAGGGCAGATTGGGGTGGGGGGAAAGGTATTTAGAAACACACACTTTTGAAAAAGGACAGGGTCAAAGTAGAAAATAGAACAAATGGGGAGCAGGATAGGATGGAGGGAAATGTAGTCAGTCTTGCACAATATATCTACCATAGAAATGTTTTGTGTAACTACACATGTACAACCTATGTTGAATTGCTTATATTCCCAGTAAGGGTGGGTGATGAGAGAAGAAGGGAAAAAATCTGGAATTCAAAGTTTCAAAATCAAATGTTTAAAAAATATATTATTTTTTTAGATGCAACTGGGAAATAAGATATACAGGTCCTGGGGTATGGAGATCCATCTTGCCCTACTGGAAAGTAGGAGGGGAAATAGGGGAGGATATTGGAGAGAGCAAATTCGGGGAGGGGGTATTCAGTGGGATCAATGTTTTGGGGTAGTGGGTAGGGGAAAGACAGGGAGAAAATTTGTAACTCAAAAGCTTGTGGAAATGAATGTTGTAAACTAAAAATAAACCAAAATAAAATAAACAGTGAATCTTCACCACATCCATGAGATATCTAGTAAAAGTGAATAATTGAGTAAAAATTCATGATTGGTGGCTGAGGCAGAGGAAATGAAATCTTGCTGTCTGTTCGTGGTCATCTCTACTTGGCTATCTTGTAACCACCTCAGACTCCACATGTCTAAACAGAACTCATTATCTTCCTGAAAAAGCAGCCCTAACAGGTGCTCCTCTGGACAGTGGACTTTGAACTTAATTCCATCTGCTTCAACAAGCATTTATTGTATGCCTGTTGTGTTCCACACAGCATGCCTGGTATTAGGAACAAAGAGAACCATGAATCAGTCCCTTCCCCTTAAGGACCTTTTATCCTACTTTTATAAAGTGATGCTACTTACCAGAAAATAAGTGCAACATGTCTGACGTGCAAATCAAATCCAAAGCTATCATGAGAAGAACAGCGGGAAGGACTGGGAGTCTTGGAATGGTCTCAGCTGAGCACTGACATCTGAGGAGGCTGGGGAGGTTCTTACTGATGAGATGCAGGCTTTGGGAATCCCCTTGAGTTCTCCTTGAATCTTTGAGGTATAGGCTCTGGGAAGCCTTCTTGAACTCTTGATTAAATTGTCCCATTTGATGAGGCATTTGCATGAGGCCATAAGCCTTACATTGTAAGCCCTCTGTTACTAGCCTAGCCCTCCATTGTCCATCTACTTCCCACCCTTGAGCCTATCAAAATATCAAACCACCCTTGAACTCACCTAGCCCATCATTGTCTGTTGGCTCCAGGTAGCCTCCAGCAACTTCCCACCCTTAATCACTCATTGACCTCCCCTGACTTTTCCTGAAGACCCTCCCCAAACTCTTCCACTAGATCACCCCTAGATTCCTCTCACAACCTTCTGTATGTAAGACCCCATCTCACACCATGTGGTCAGATGATTTGTGTCAGATGATTCTGGACCGCTTGTCCAATGCAAGCATCGCAGATACCTGGGCTCCTTAAGAGTCTACCCGATATGGTGAACTTTCAATAAACTTTACTTTTCTTTGGCTGAGAGAAGGCTTGAGTCGAATTCATTCCACAAGGCCCAGTGTGTTGGTATTTTGGGGTCTCCAGAGCAACCCTAACATTCTTTATGGGTAACCTCTTCACTTACAACATAGGATAAAGAATGTCAAAGCTGTAAGAGATTGTAAAGATCTAGTCCAATCATCTCTTTAATGGAAAAGGAAACTGAGTCAGTTGCTTCAGATCAGTCGTGGGCAGATCCAGGATTTGAAGTCAAATCCTCTGTCTCTAAGACTTTCCATTCTTCCATGTCTGACTATTTACAGTACAAATTAGCCCCATTTGCAGATGAGACTGGGATCCTGAGAACTTAAGTGACCATCGCACAGTCTCACTGTGAACAATATCTCAGGCAGCACTTGAACCCGGTGAGTCTGCAAGGACTTTGCTGTGCAGCCTCAGCCTGCATTTGGACTTGGAGTCAGGAGGCTTCATCGCCCCTTACCTGGGTCATCTGGGCCACATCCCTTCTCCTTAGGCATCCATTTCCTCCTCTGAGCAAAGAGGACTGGATGTTCTCCAAGCCCCAGGGCATGGATTTCTGACAGAATGAATGGGAATCCAGGGGCTTCTTGGGTTTCCCCTTGGATGCCAAAGAGGCAAAACCCTGGAAAAACCCAGAGACATGCTCTGACTTTCCAAGAGAGGCCACTGTTCTGGAATAGGAACTTTCCAGGCTAATTTACAAGCTGTGGGGAGAAAGTGATGGTGGAAGATAAGCATCAGCCCTGTGGGCCAGAGAGGAAAACTTGAGCTCTGGGCAGCCAATGTTCCCTTATTCAGAGAACCCCAGAGGCTTCCTGTGCCAGAGGAGAACCCAGAGACATCTGTCCTTAACTAAGAAGAGACATACTCCCCCTTTCTATAAGCATGACAACCCCCTTTGTATGTGTAGCACTTTATAATATGTGAAGTATTTTGCTATATACAAGGTGCATCACCTGCTAGAAGGTGCTTTACACTGTGTAGAACCTCTGCCTTATCTAATTGGATTCTCACAAAATCCCTGTGAGGTTCACAAGGCAGGAATTGTGAGCTCCATTCTACAGATGGGGAGACAGAGACACATAAGGCACTTGAGGGCTATGACTTGTTTTCCTTTTCTCTTTTCATCCCCACACTGAGCACAGCACCAAACATCTCCTATTGGCCGTTGCAAGCCCCTCATGCTCTGCCTCCAGCCAACCTTTCCAGCCTTATACATTACTGTCTTTCACACACTCTATAGTTCAACTAAATCAGCCACCTTGCTGCCCCAGACCCAAGTCTGGAATGCACTCCTTCTTCCGCTCCCCCTCTTACAAGGTCCTGTTTCCTTCAAAGCTCGGCTCAGAATCCCACATAAAGAATTCCTTCCATCTAGCATCCCCAGCCCCCATAGAAATGACCTCGGTCTTCCTTTGGTGTGTACTTTGTAAGTACTCCTAAGGGCCACAAATTGCAAATTCCTCTAAATTTTTCCTCTTTTGACTGTGTCCCCAAGACAGACCAATCAAACAAGCATTTATTGAGCAGTTACTCTGTGTAACTGAGCTTAGCACTGAGGCTACAAAAAAAAAAAAAAAAGGGAAATCATGCCCTGCCCTGAAGGCTCTTACATTCTAGTGAGAAAGATGACACATCTAGGCATAGATAAGATACATACATAATAGACATGAAGAGACTTAGCAGCTGGGGATATTGTGAAAACAGAAACTGACATTTTCACTAAATCTTGAAGGAAGCTAAAATGTGAATGTTAGAGGAGAGAGAGAGACAGAGACAGAGACAGAGAGACAGAGAGATAAAGATAGAATGAGAGAAAGAGAGAGACAAAGAGACAGAGA
Source organism: Petaurus breviceps papuanus (assembly GCF_028583685.1). Classification (NCBI taxonomy): domain Eukaryota; kingdom Metazoa; phylum Chordata; class Mammalia; order Diprotodontia; family Petauridae; genus Petaurus; species Petaurus breviceps. The sequence goes on from NW_027186299.1 coordinate 2,585,170, forward strand.
CAGAGAGACAAAGACTGAAGGAGAGAGACAGAGACAGAAAGAGGAAGAACAACAGAGAGGGAGAGAGACAGAGAGAGCAAGACAGACAGAGACAGAGATGGAGAGAGACAGACAGACAGACAGATACAGAGATAGAGACAGAGACACAGAGAGAGGAGAGTCAGAGAGAGACTGAGGTAGTTTGGGAGAGAGACAGAGAGAGACAGAGAGACAGAGATAAAGAGAAACAGAAAGAGGGAAGGGGAGAAAGGAAGAAAAGAGAGAGAGAAGCTTCATGAAAATCCTGAGAGGGGATACTATCTAGAAGAAGAGGGTAGACAACATTTCAGATACTGAAGAGAAGTCAAGGAGAGTGATGAATGAGGGAAAGGCCATTAAGTTTCACCATTAAGAGGTCATTGGTAACTTTGGAAAGAACTATTTCAAGTTCATGATGTATTAATTTGGCAGAGATGAGCAAGTGGGGACTTCCAGATGGAAGCCTTCCAGATCATTGGAGGAAGGGGATCTAAAGTCAATCCCCACCCCCAACAAATTCATAAATACTTCCTCCACAGAATATGCAATGGGAGACTACCTTGCCCTTGGATGTACCTCTGACATTAACCCTAACTCTCTGGCACTAACCCTAAATCCACTTGAATCTTAGGTGGACACATACCTGAAAACCTGGGAGCCAGTGGGACCAGACGGAGAGGAGAAGGGGGTTGGCAGGGTTCACTCTCAACCTATGCTTGTTGTCTTTCTAGTGAGTCATCAAAAGAATTCTGAACTGGTTTTCTGTACTGGGTTTTTCCTCTGCAGAAAGATGGAGTAGCCAGGGTGCCAGGGTGGTCACTCTCCCCTGTCTTCTCTTGACTATAAGGGTTCAGAAAATTATTCTTCCTCTGCTAGGAATCGGGTGTTCATGTGGTCTTGCATTCAGCTGTGTCAAATTTGGGCTAAGAAAGGTTATTCAGAACTATCTTCCTTCAGGAATTGCTGAAATTCTGGGATTATCAATAAGGAAGTTCTTAGCATTGTGGTGAAGTCCTTTGGGAGAGATTTGGTTGCCCATTACTGGGTTCCTAATTCCCCCTATAGTTTATGTGCATGTTAGCAGGTTAGCTGTTGATGTTGCAATGAGATGATAGATAGTCTGCTTATTTTATTAACTGAGTCCTAAACTTAGATCATCAGTTTGTGAGACTTGGCTTTGCAGGTGTCTGTCTCAGAAGAAGTAATAGACTGGGCAACCATGCTACATTATGTACATGTTTCCCTTCCTACTGGAGAAGGCTCCTCACTCTAGACTCTGGGACCTGGAATGAGAGCAATACATGGAAGGGAGTGATGGAGAAAGGGGAAAGAGAATAGAAGGTAAAGATACAGGGAAAACCATGAAGACTGAGATACACCAAGAGGGAAGCACATTTCTGGAAGTGTCCTACCCTTGGGACCAATAACTTCAAGCTCTGAAGAAACAGGGCATGTATAACCCAAGGGAGACATGCCCTCCTCATCTGCAGCCCCAGGTGACATGCCAGAATCTCGGACCTTCCTCCAGCTCCTCCTGGCAGGGAGCCCAGACGAGCCCACACAACAGAGTCACAGAGGCCAGGAGTTCTATATGAGAGGCGAGTCTGTATTGGCTACCCACTTGACATGGAGGCAGCAAGGTGGCACAGCAGACAGAGTTCTGGACAAGGCATTGGGAGGACCTGAGTTCCAATTCAGCCTCAGACACTTACTAGCTGTGTGACCTTGGAAAGTCATTGACTCTCTGCTTACCTTAGTGTCCTCAGCTGTAAATGAGGATGATAATAGCATTTACTTCACAGGTGCTAAAGATCATGTGAAATGATCTTTGTTGAGTGCTTAGCACACTGTCAGACACACATTAGTCACTTAATGAATGCTTATTTCCTTTGAGTCTTCCCACTGCACAAGTCACAGGCAGGGTGTGGTATCAAGAGATGTCAATCAACATGGTGGCCTGAGAGGTAAGAATTCTCAGCAAGGAAAATTCCAGATGTGGAAGGTTTGAGGACAAGAGTGGAGAAGGACACTGATGTCTTGGGTCTCTGGTACACACACGCAGAGTCTTAGATGGAGATGCTGGCGAGCGTGTGCCAAGGACAGTGTTGATGGCATGGAAAGGGAAGAATCTTGGAGAATCCATGGAGCTCGACACTCTGTGGCTGGTTCACATTTGCCTCAACTCGAT
>NW_027186299.1:2597375-2626025 GCF_028583685.1 Petaurus breviceps papuanus
GAGCGCGTCATCCTGTTCTTCCCCAGTGATTTGCTTATTGAATAAAGGTACATTTTTTTGTTCACATTTACCTGTTTATTAAAATTGCTGTCAATGTTCATTAAAATAAGCCCTCCCCTGGAAATAAGCCCTCTGGTGTTTTTCTGTCCAAAAAAAATAAAAAGACAGTGTCTTATTATCGGAGAAACAAGGGGTACCTGGGTGACCCTGGGTAGTTCACTTAACCCTGTTTGCCTCAGTTTCCTTAATTTGTAAAGTGAGCTGGAGAAGGAAATGCCACTCCAATGTCTCTGCCAAGAAAACCCCCAATGGCGCCATGCAGAAAGAGACACAAATGGAAAACTTTCTCCACTCACCTTCAGTTTATTCCTCTTTCTCTCTCTTTCCATTATTCTTTTAGGATCATCAGAACATAATAGAACCACTCCCAGGCCCTCTGTCTGATGAGAGTCACTGAATGGAAACAGCCTGTTGAGACCCTCATGATTGCTCGCTCATATTTACATTTCTATGCTTCCCTTGACTTTTATGTTTGCACTTCACAGTCTCTCCTCAGCTCTGGCCTTGTCTTTAGAAATTCAGGAAAGTCCATTTCCTCAAGTCCATTTTCTTCCTTGTAGCCTGATGCTCGGAATTGCTGGGGACATTGGGACTGGTTGTGAGCTTGTGTCTTTTGTCTTCTGCAGTATGATACTCATACTCTAGGTTTCTTTATAGCAATGGCTGTTAAATCAATTTATCCTTTAAAAAAAGTTTTATTAATGTGTTTTGTTTTTACATTACAGACATTTACAGTTTTCTCCCTCATAAGTTCTTTTGTAATAAAATAAAACAATTTTACAAACCCTAACATTTCAGTTTCTTCATCTGAAAAGTTATATGTTTCATTTCTGTAATACACACCTAAGCCCCTCAATTTAAAAAAAAAATGACAGAAATCCCCTCATTCCATTGGTTTTTGTTTCCTTTTGTTTGGGGGAAGCAATGGGGTTAAGTGACTTGCCCAGGGTCACACTGCTAGGAAGTGTCTGAAATGAGATTTGGACTCAGGTACTCTTGATTTCAGGGCTGGTGCTGTATGCCATTCCATTGAAAAGAAAAGAAAAACAAATTCCTCATCCCAAATATTCCTGGTCAATCAAAGCAAATGCTTTATACTGTTGTTGTTATTCTACTGGATTTATTGAAAATCTGTGAATGCTTAAAACTGCACTAAGACTTTTTTATACATCCTATAGAAATTGTTTTCCTGATTCTGTTCATTTCATTGTTAATGTTATTTAAAAACTCCAATATTGTTTATTGTCATCAGTATAAATTGTTCTCATTCTGCTCACTTCATTTTGCATCTGCTCATTTAAATTTTTCTCTGTTTCTTTCAAATCATGTAAATCTCATTTCTTAAAACAGAATGGAATTTCATGACATTTGTATACCGCAACTTATTCAGCCATTCTTAAAAGTGATGTACAACTAGGTGGCGCTGCTGTGGATAGAGTCTGGGAGCATGGAGTCAGGAAGACTCATCTTCCTGAGTTCAAATCTGGCCTCAGACCCTTCCTAGTTGTGTGGCCCTGGGCAAATCATTTAACCCTGGTGACCTCAGTCTCCTCATCCATCAAATGAGTTAAAGGAAGAAATTGCAAATCACCCTAGTATTTCTGCCAAGAAAACCCCAAAAGGGCTCATGAAGAGTCAGACACAGCTAACCTTCTAAAGAAATAACAACAGAAATTGATGAGTGTCCTTTTGGTTTAGATTTGTTTTTGTTGGAAATGCTATAAACATTTTTGCACATAAAGAAACTTTGTAAAATTTATTTGATCCTTTTTGGGAACAGACTTCAAAAAAAAAAAAACTGGGCTAAAGGAGCAGTACTATGGAATAACTAATTGAGTATAATTCCAAATGGCTTTCCAGAATGGTTGTACCCATTCACAGGTCCACAAACACATCATTGATGTCATTGTTTTCCCATGTATCCACCAGCATGTATTGTTTTTATTTTTGCTATCTTTGCCAATCTGAAGAGTCTGAGGCAGAATCTTAAGACTCCTTTAATTTGTATTTCTTTAATTTATTTGTAATAAGGAGCATTTTTTTGCATATGGCTATGGAAAGCCATGTTTCTTTCCTTGAGAACTGCTTGTTCCTATCTTCAGACCATTTATCAATTGGGAAATGGTTCTGAATCTTGTAAATTTAAATTAAATTTTATACTTGTATGTGAGACTTCTACCAAAGAAACTTGTTGCTCAATTTTCCCCCATTTACCTTCTAATCTTAGTTCTATTTTATTTGTTTGTGCAAAACCTTACTAATTTTATGTAATCAAAATAATCATTTTATATTCTAACATCTTTATATTCATTGTTTCATCAGGAACTTTTATCCTACCCATAAATTTGGTAGGTAACTTTTCCCTATGTTTCTCTACTTTTGTTTTATGGTGTGAACTTTTGTATCAAGGATATTTATTCTTTAGATATCACATATGAATCATTTGGGATTTATAAGTATCAGGTATGAGATGTTGGTCTAAATCCATTTTTCCCCACAATGCTGTCCAATTTTTCCTAGAAGTCTGGCAAACAATGAGTCCTTATCCCAGTAGTAGGAGTCTTTGTATTTGTTGAATATTGGGGTACTCAGTGCATTTGTTTCTATATATTGTCTGGCTAATATCTTCCATTGTTCAGTCTCTGTTTTTTAACTAGCACCAAATTGCTTTGGAAATCACTGCCCTGTAGCATTATTTAAGATCTAGAACTGCTAAGCTCCTTTTATTCCCACTTATTATTTTTCTTCATATCCTTGACTTTTTTTGTTTTAGCATGAATTTTGTTATTTTTTTGAGTTCTTTAAAGTAATCCTTTTGTACTTTGATATGGAATTGAATAAAAAATTAATATAGATATTATTACCATTTTATTATATATTACACTTGTATTTTATTTTATATTATATATAGATACATATTATGTACTTACATATGTGCATGTATTTAAATATGTGTTCATGTATTTGTGTGTGTATGTATGTGTACACCTGCATACATATGTGTGTTTGTGATTCTGACCGTGGCTTCTTAGTATTTGAATTCTTTCTTTCCTCATTATTTAAACTCTTTTTGGCAGCTGGCTGTATATTTTCTTTAACATGAAAGCTCTGGATTTGGGTATAATATTTCTCAGAGTTTTCATGTCAGGTTTTCTGTTAGAAGGTGATCAGTGCATGCTTTCTATTCTTCTTAGGTCTCTGGTTCTAAGAGATATAAGCAGTCTTCTTTTTTTCTTCCTTGAAATATGATGTCTAGGCTCTTTCTCTCATAATGGCTTTCAGACAATCCAATATTTTCTTTCTTTCTTTTTTTTTTGCTTTTTTTGGAAGACAATTGGGGTTAAGTGACTTGCCCAAAGTCACACGGCTAGTAAGTGTATTAGGTGTCTGAGGTCACATTTGAACTCAGGTCCTCCTGACTCCAGGGCTAGTGCTCTATTCACTGTGCCACCTAGTCGCCCCTGTCAAATGATTTCTTAAATTATCTCATTTTGCCATGGGATATTTTATATTTCTTTCTATTTTTTTTTGTTTTTTTTTTAAACTTTGTTTTCATGTTTCTTGTTGTTCTATATAGTCACTGGCTTCTATTTAGTCCATTCTAATTTTCAGGGAGTTTGTTGCTTGGTTAGGGTTCTGTAACTCTTGTGCCAAGCTGTTAATTCTCTTCTCATTTCTTTCTCCCATAGCTCTCATTTATTTTTCAACTATTTTCACACCATTTTAATTAAATTATTTTTTAATTGACCCTTGCTTCTACTCTTTCAGGAATTCTCATTGAACTTATATCCAGATGCATTTTTCTTTGAGACTTTACTCATCAGTTCACATTAAGCCTTTCCAGGTTTTTTCTGAAATCACTCTACTTGGCATTTCTTATAGTACAATATTATTACATTTACAATCATATACCACAATTTGTTTAGCCATTCTCCAATTGATGGGCATCCCTTTGATTTCCAATTCTTAACCACCATAAAAAAGGATTGTTATAGATATTTTTGTACAAATAGGTCTTCCCCTCACTTTTAAAAAATGTCTTTGGGATATAACCTTAGTAGTGGTATTGCTGGATCAAAGAGTATGTACAGTTTTATAGCCCCTTGGGCATAGTTCCAAATTACTCTTCAAAATGGTTAGATCAGTTCACAACTCCACCAACAGTGCACTGGTGTTCCAATTTTCCCGCACTCCCTCTAACATCCAATATTTTTCTTTTTTGTCAAATTAGCCATTCTGATAGGTGTGAGATGGTACCTCAGGGCTGCTTTAATTTGAATTTCTGTGATCAATACTGATTTAGAGTATTTTTTTTCATTACTGCAATTATATAGCTCTGATTTATTTGTATGAAAACTGCCTGTTCATATCATTTCAAAATTTACCAATTGGGGAATGACTTGTATTTTTTATAAATTTGACTCAGTTTTCTATATATTTAAGAAATGAGACCTTTGTGGGGGTGGCTAGGAGGCACAGTGAATGGAACATGGCCCCGGAGTCTGGAGGAGCTGAGTTCAAACCCAGCCTCAGACACTGAACAACAACAAAAAAAACTAGCCATATGACTTTGGGCAAGTAACAACCCCAATTTCCCTACCTCCCCCCCATTTCCAATTCTAATTCTTTTAATTTCTTTTTCTTCTCTTATTGATATAGCTAACATTTCTAGTGCAATATTAAATAATAGAGATGATGATTGGCATCCTTGCTTCACCTCTGATTGTGTTAGGAAGGCTTCTAATTTATCCCCATTACAGAAAGTACTTGCAATAGCTTTAGATAAATATTACTTACCATTTTATGGTAAACTCCATCCATTTCTATGTTTTCTAGAATTTATAATAGTAATTGGTTTTACATTCTGTCAGAGGATTTTTCAGCATCTATTGAGATAATCATGTGATTTTTGTTGGTTTTGCTATGGATATGGTCAATTATGCCAATAGTTATCTTAATATTGAATGAGCCTTGCATTCCTGGTATAAATCCCACCTGGTCATAGTGTATGGTCCTTGTGATATGCTGCTTTAATCTCTAATAGTATTTTTTTTTAATTTGTGCATCAATATTCATTAGGGAAATTGGTCTATAATTTTCTTCTTCTGTTTTGACTCTTTCTGGTTGTATATAAACACCATATTTGTGCCATAAAATGAATTTGATAGGACTTCTTCTTTCCCTATTTTCCCAAATAGTTTATATAGTATTGAGATTAATTGCTCTTTAAATGTTTGATGGAATTCATTTTGAATACATCGGTCCTAGGGATTTTTTTCTTAGAAAGTTCATTGATGACTTGTTCAATTTCTTTTTTTTTTCTTTATTAATTTGTTTGTTTACTTTTCAGTTTACAAGATTAAGTTCCACAATAACCTGAGTTTCAAATTTTCTCCCTCTCCCTCTACTTCCCTCCCCCCCATGGTGGCATGCAATCAAGTATAGGATCTGCAAATACTTCCACATTAGACATTAGTAAGGTAATAAAGAAGGATTGTAATGGATAGAATCAACAATGGGAAAGAGGAAAGAAAACCAAACAAGAAAAAGAAAGAGAATAGGTAATTTGCTTCAATCTACATTCAAACTCTGTTCTTTCTAGCTCTTTCTCTGAATGTAGACATCTATCTCCATCATGAGTCTTTTGGAGTTGTCTTATAACCCTGCATTGCTGAGAAGAGTCCAGTTTATCAAAGCTGGTCATCACACATATGTGGAGTCTGTAATTGTGAACAGATTTCTCCTGGTTCTGCTCTTCTCACTCAGCATCGGTTCATATAAGACTCTCCAGGTAAATATGAAGTCCATCTGCTCCTCATTTCTTATACCACAACAGTATTCCATTACATTCATATACCACAACTCATCTATACATTCCCCAATTGATGGGCATCCCCTTAATTTCCAATTCTTTGCCACCACAAAAAGAGTTGCTATAAATATCTTTATACATATGGGTCTTCCTCCCACTTCTATGATCTCTTTGGGATACAACCTTAGATGTGGTATTGCTGTGTCAAAGGATATGAAATTATTTATAGTCCTTTGGGCATAGTTCCAAATTGTTCTCCAGAGTGGATCAGTTCACAACTCCGCCAGCAATGTATTAGTGTCCCAATTTTTCCACATCCTCTCCAGCATTTGTAACTTTCCTGATTTCTCATCTTAGCCAATTTGACAGGTGAGATGTGGTATCTAAGAGTTGTTTTGATTTGCATTACTCTAATCAATAGTGATTTAGAACATGTTTTCTTATGCTTGTAGATATCTTTAATTTCCTTCTCTGAAAACTTCCTCTTCATATCCTTTGACAATTTATCAGTTGGGGAATGACTTGTATTTTTTATAGATTTAACTCAATTCTCTGTATATTTTAGAAATGAGACCTTTATCAGAGACATTGGTTATAAAAATTCCTTTCCCAATTTTCCACTTCCCTCTTAATATTGGTTACATTGTCTTTGTTTGCACAGAAAATTTTCAATTTAATGTAATCAAAATTATTCATTTTGCATTTCATAATGCTCTCTAAATCTTGTTTGGTTATAAAATCTTCCCCTATCCATAAATCTGACAGGTAAACTATTCCTTGCTTTCCCAGATTGCTTACAGTATGAGCTTTTATATCTAGATCATGCACCCATTTAAACTTGATTTTGCTATACAGTGTTAGATAGTGGTCTACGCCCAGTTTCTGCTGTACTATATCCCAGTTTTCACAGAAGTTATTGTCAAATAATGAGTTCTTATCCCAAAAACTGGGGTCTTTGGGTTTATCAAACAGTAGATTACTTATAGTCATTGACTGCTGTGTCTCATGTACCTAATTTGTTCCACTTATCCACTACTCCATTCCTCAGCCAGTACCAAGTAGTTTTGATGACTACTGCTTTATAATACAGATTAAAATCTGGTATAGCTAGGCCACCTTCCCTAACATTTCTTTTCATTAATTCCTTTGATATTCTGGACCTTTTGTTCTTCCAAATGAATTTTGTTACAATTTTTTCTACCTCTAAAAAGTAATTTTTGGTAGATTGATTGATATGGCACTAAATATGTAATTTAATTTAGCTAAAATTGTCATTTTTATTATATTGGCTCAACCCATCCATGAGCAACTGGTGTTTTTCTAATGACTTAGATCTGATTTTATTTGTGTGAAAAGTGTTTTGTAGTTGTGTTCATATAGGTCCTGGGTTTGTTTTGGCAGGTAGATTCCCAAATATTTTATATTTTCTACAGTAACTTTAAATGGGATTTATCTTTCTACCTCTTGCTGCTGGATTTCATTAGAAATATAAAGGAATGCCGAAGATTTATGTGCATTTATTTGTATCCTGCAACTTTGCCAAATTTATTTATTGTCTCATGTAGTTTTTTTTTTTTACTTGATTCTCTAGGATTCTCCAAGTATATCATCATATCATCTGCAAAGAGGGAAATCTTAGTCTCTTTTTTTTGCCCAATTTAATTCCTTTGATTTCTTTTCCTTCTCTAATTGCTACTGCTAACATTTCTAGTACCATATTGAATAAGGGGGGTGATAGTGGACATCCTTGTTTCACCCCTGATCTTATTAGAAATGCGTCTAGCTTATCCCCATACATATAATATTTGCTGATGGTTTTTAATAGATGCTACCTATTATTTTAAGGAAGACTCCATTTATTCCTATGCTTTCTAGTGTTTTTAATAGTAATGGATGTTGTATTTTGTCAAAAGAAGACTTTTCTGCATCTATTGAGATAATCATGTGGTTTCTGCTAGTTTTATTGTGGATATGATTAATTACACTGATAGTTTTCCTAATAATAAACCATCCTTGCATTTCTTGAATATATCTTACCTTATCAAAGTGTATTATTCTTGTGATAAGTTGCTGAAGTCTTTTTGCTAATATTTTATTTAAATTTTTGCATCTATATTCATGAGGGAAATTGCTGCATAATTTTCTTTCTCCATTTTTTCTCTTCCTGTGTGTCATAAAAATAATTTAGTAAGACTGCTTCTTCACTAATTTTCTCAAATAGTTTGTAGAGTATTGGAATCAATTGTTCTTTAAAAGTTTGATAGAATTCATGAGTAAATCCATCTGGCCCTGGAGAATATTTCCTAGGGAATTCTCTGATGGCTTTCTTGATTTCTTTTTCTAAGATGGGGTTTTTTAAGTAATGTACTTCCTCTTCAGTTACTATGGGAAATTTATATTTTTGTAAATATTTATCCATTTCACTAAGATTGTCAATTTTTGTGCATACAATTAGGCAAAGTAATTCCTAATTATTGTTTTAATTTCCTCTTCATTGGAGGTAGATTTACCCTTTTCATTTTTGATACTCATAATTTGGTTTTCTTCTTTCTTTTTTTTTATCATATTGACTAAGGGTCTATCAATTTTATTGTTTTTGTTTTTTCCATAAAACCAGCTCTTAGTTTTATTTATTAATTCAATAGTTTTCTTAATTTCAATTGTATTAATCTCTCCTTTGGTTTTCACTATTTCTAATTTAGTATTTAATTGAGGATTTTCAATTTGTCCTTTTTCTAGCTTTTTCAATTACATGCCCAATTAACTGACTTTCCTTTTCTCCTATTTACTCATGTATGCACTCAGGGATATAAAACTTTTCCTAAGGACTATCTTTGTTGCATCCCACAAATTTGGGTATGTTGTCTCATTATTGTCATTCTCTTGAATGGAGTTACTTATTGTTTCTAAAATTTCTTGTTCGACCCACTAATTCTTTAGGATTAAATTATTTAGTTTCCAATTAGTATTGAGACTATCTTTCCATGGCCCTTTATTGCATATGATTTTTATTGCATCATGATCTGGGAATGATGCATTTAATATTTCTGCCTTTCTGCACTGAATTGTGAGGTTTTATGTCCTAGTACATAGTCAATTTTTGCATATGTTCCATTTACCACTGAGGAGAAGGTATATTCCTTTTTATTCCCATTCAGTTTTCTCCAGAGATCTATCATATCTAGATGCTCTAAAATTCTATTCACCTCCTTAACTTCTTTCTTGTTTATTTTGAGTTTAGACTTATCAAGTTCAGAGAAGGGTAGATTGAGGTCCCCCACTAGTATAGCTTTGCTATCTATTTCTTCCTCTAATTCTCTTAACTTCTCCTCTAGGAATTTGGATGCTATACCACTTGGTGCATATATGTTAAGTAATGATATTGCTTCATTCTCGATGGTACCTTGTAGCAGGATATAGTTTCTTCCTTATTTCTTTTGATTAGATCTATTTTTGCTTTTCCTTTATATGAGATGAGGATTGCTACCCCTGCTCTTTTCAACTTTAGCTAAAGCATAATATATTCTACTACAGTCTTTTACCTATACCCTATGTGTATCCCCTTTTTTTCCAAAGGTGTTTCTTATAGACAGGATATTGTAGGATCATGGTTTTTTTTAATCCATTCTGCTATCTGCCTCCATTTTATGGAAGAGATCATCCCATTCACATTCACAGTTATGATTACTCTGTGTCTTTCCCTCCATCCTATTGCCTCCCCTGTTTATGCTTTTGTTTCTTCTTTCTCCCTTCCCCTCCTTAAATGTTTTTCTTTTAACAACCACCACCTTCAGTATTCCCTCCCTGTGACCCCCCTTCTTTACCTATCAATGCCCCTCTTCTTATCTCCCCCTTACCCTTCCTACTGTCTATAGGGCACAATAGATTTTTATACTTCTCAGAGTATGAGTTTCCCTCTTTGGCCCCAAACCAATGAGAGTAAATTTCATACAGTGCTCCTCTTCCTCCCTCCTTTCCCTATATTATAATGATTTTTTTTCTTTTTTTCACATTGTAATCTTAAATTTAAATGTTTATTTTGATACCTCTTTGAACCAGAACCAATGAGAATAAAGTTCATATGATGTTCATCTCCCTCTGTCCTTCCCCTCTACTATAGTAGGTTTTTATGCCTTTTTTGTGTGGCATAATTTACCTTTTTCTGCCTCATCCTTTCCTTTTCTCCCACTATGGTCCTTTTGAATCCCTTAGTGAGGTTTTCTTTTTTTTATCATCAGATTAGTTCATTTTTACCCACAGCCTCTCTCTATGTATACCCCTTTTAAAGGTCACAATAATCATGTAAATTTGAGTATCGACAGGTATCAGCTTCTTATATAGGGATGTAAACAATTTGCTCTTATTGAATCCCAAGTTATGTGCATGTGTGTGTGTGTGTATGCATGTGTGTGAGTGTGACTTTTCCTTTTTTATCTTTTTATGTCTTTCTTGAGTCTTGTAATTGGAGATCAAATTTTCCATTGAGCTATGGCTTTTTCCTCAGTAAAGTCTGGAGTCCCTTATTTCATTAAATGACCATCTCCTTATCTGAAAGATTATGCTCAGTTTTTCTGAATAGTTGATCCTTGGTTGCAGTCCTAGCTCTTTTGCCTTATGAAATATCAAATTCCAATCCCTCTGATATTTTAACATAGAAGCTGCTAGGTCCTGTGTAATCCCGACTGTAGTTCCACAATATTCGAATTGTTTCTTTTTTTGTCTGCTTGCTGCATTTTCTTCTTGACCTTATAATTCTTGAATTTGGCTATTATATATCTTGGATTTTTCAATTTGGGATCTCTTTCAGGAGGAGTCCAGTGAATTTTTTCAGTAACTACTTTACACTTTAATTTTAGGATTTCAGGACAGATTTCTTTGACAATCTCTTGGAGGATGTTGTCCAGACTGCTTTTTTCATCATGGCTTTCTGGTAGCCCAATAATTCTTAGGTTATCAATCTTGGATCTGTTCTTCAGGTAAGTTGCTTTTTCCAGTGAGATATTTTACACTTTCTTCTGATTTTTCAGTCTTTATGTTTTGCTTCAGTGACTCTTGATGCATCGTAGAGTCCTTGGCTTTGATTTGACTGATTCTAATTTTTAGTGAATTATTTTCCTTGGTTAGTTTTTGAAGCTCCTTTTTTAGGGAGGTTTTTCCTCCAGTTAGATTTTGAACCTCCTGTCCCAGTTCACAAATTTTTATTTTTAAGGATTTGTTTTCTTCAGTGAGACTTTTTTTTTTCCAATTTGGTCACTATAGATTTACATTTATCTTCTACTTCTCTAATTTGGCTTTTAAAATGTCTCTTTAGCTCCTTCAAGAATGCTTTTTGGGCTTGAGAACAGTTCATATTTCCTTCTGTGGTCTCAGGTGTGGATACAGAGTCCATGTTGTCTCCTGAAAGTGTTTCTTCTCATTCACTGTAATAGGATTCAATTGTCTTTGGTCCTGCCTTTGCAAGTTGCTTCTGACCCACTGTAATTTCCTACTTTCTGAACTTTAAAGTGTATTTCTGCTCCTGGGGTAGAGAGAGCTCTGACCTAAGCTTCTCAGGCTGGGATCTAGGTGCCTAGCTCTTGACTTTGTGTGCTGTAGCCTCTGAGTGTCTAGACTGAGGCCAAGGCTAGGACTCTCAGTGTTTCCTCTGAGTTACCATGAGGCTCACTGAGTAATCTGTGGGGGAAAGGTGGTCTGGCCACTTCAGATTTCAGCCTCTATGCCTTTGGTCCACAGCTCAGGCAGGCTCAGCAGCTGACAGCCAGCAGACCTGGTGTCAGTAGATTCCCCTGGTGCTGCTAAGGCCCACCTGGGCTTGTGTTGGTAGTGCTTGTTGGCTCCACCACCCTGGGCTTCTGGAACTTCCCGCCCTTCACTTCAGACCCTTTATTGCCTCAGTTTCATCCTTTCTCAGTGACTCCTAAGCCTGAGACTATTTCCACTATTTCAGGATTTTACTGTGGGTGGGACATTTATCTGTGGGTTTTCTGGGTCAGGGAGGGGGAATCAGAGTAGCTAGGATTTACTTTGCCATCTTGGCTTTTGGAAATGCAGGTAGGTGATTTTTAACCTTCCAGGCTGTGGGTTGATAGCCCCAGAAGAATCTGCTGTCCCTGCTGCAGGCCCTGTGCTTTCTCTTACCCAGCTCCAACTGATCCTCCCATCCAGTGGTGAGATGGCTGCAAATTGCCCTTAGGGTGGGTGATTCTGAGTGGTAGGGGCTCCTTCTCACTCTGCTATAGTCTGCTCTCTAATCCATGCTAGTGTAGCTGTACTCTTCCTGCCTAGACCCATGTGGGTACTTTCCTGGGCTGGATTCTGCCACACTCCATCCCCCAATGGATTCTGTCATTCTAAAATCTGTTCAGATTCACTTTTTAAAGTTTAGTGACCGAATTCATTGAGAAGCTGAGAAAAGTTACTGCTTCCTTTCTAACATCCTGGCTCCACCCCTCAATTTCTTTTTCTAAGATAGGGTTATTTTAAAATATTTTGCTTCTCATTCAGTTAATCTGGGCAAATTATATTTTTAGCTATTAATCTTTTTCTTTTATGTTGTCAAATTTATTGGCATATAATTGGGCAAAATAACTCCTAACAATTGTCTTAATTTCCTATTCATTGCTGGTGAATACATGACTTTCTCTTCTGAAATTAGTAATTTCTGGGAATTTTTCTGTCCTCTGGGAAAAAAAATCAAATTTACCAATGGTTTATCTATTTTATTGTTTTTTTTTAATAAAACCAGTTTCTAGTTTTATTACTTTGGTGATTTTCTTACTTTCAATTTTATTAATCTCTCCTTTGACTTTTAGCATTTCTGATTTGGTGTTCAATTGAGAATTTTAATTTTTTCTTTTTCTAGGTTTTTTTTTGGTTGCATGCCCAATTCATTGATCTGCTTTTCCTCTCTTCTATTGATGTAAGCAATTCGAGGTATAATTTTCCCCTTAAGTACCACTTTGGCTGCATCCCATAAATTTGGGTATGTTACCTCATTGTTGTCATTTTCTTTAATAAAATTATGTATTGTTTCTATGATTTGTTCTTTGACCCACTTTTTAAAAGGATTACATTTTTTCATTTCCAATTAATTTTTAACCTCTCCATTATTGAATGAATTTTTATTGCATTATGATCTGAAAAGGATGCATTTACAATTTTTGTTTTTCTGCATTTGGTTGTAAGGTTTTTATGTCCTAGTACATGATAAGTTTTTGTGTAGGCACCATGTACTACTGAGAAAAGATATATTCCTTTCTATTCCCATTCAGTTGTCTCCAGAGAACTATTATATTTAACTTTTCGAGAATTTTTTTCACCTCCTTAACCTATTTCTCATTTATTTATTTGTTTGTTTGTTTGATTGTTTTGGTTATATTTATCTAGTTCTGAGAGGGGAAAGTTTAGGTCCCTCACTAGTATAGTTTTATTGTTTATTTCCTTCTGTAACTCATTCAGCTTCTCCTTTAAAAATTTAATTTAGAAAAATTTAGATGTTATACCATTTGTTGTATATATGTTTAGTGTTGATATGACTTGATCATCTGTAGTAACTTTCAGCAAGATATAAAATTAATCAAGAAAGGATCCAGGAAAGCTTCATGCTCATGGGAATGTATGAGAGGGCCCTTGACACAGCTCACAGACATAGATGGACATACTTTCTGTAAGATATTTTAGGAAACCAAGCTTCCTGCATTCCTTTTGTATAGAGAGCATCTTTCTTGGATGCCACACCCTCCTTCCGTTGAGAATCTCTCTCTGATGCCCATCACATCAAGAGAAACTTGTTGCCCTTGGCTTCCTCCAGTTCCTGACTCTATGGGGATATAGGAACCTCCTGACAACTGATGATGTACTTTGAGACATTCATGAATGATGTTGAAGTTTTCTTTTCTGTAGGAGAAACTCCAGTCCCATAAACCTTTCCTCACAGTAACTCATTTTCTTTCTTTCTTCCTTCCTTCCTTCTTTCCTCCCTTCCTTCCTTCCTTCCTTCCTTCCTTCCTTTCTTCCTCCCTCCCTTCCTTCCTTCCTTCCTTCCTTCCTTCCTTCCTTCCTTCCTTCCTTCCTTCCTTGCTTCTCACCTCAAACAGCTAGACTAAGACCAGTCAAATCCTACTTTTAATAGATTTCTAATTCCCTTTTGGGACAAAAAGCTTTGGTGTTCAAGATATTACAGAGCTGAACATAATATGCCCCCTGACCACTTACTATGTCTACACCTGCCTCCAATAGAACTCTGTATCCCAGGCTTCATTAATCTGCTGAGTTCCTCAAAGGACAGGGGGAAACAGCACAAGATTCTGAGTCACCAGCATGTAGTTGGCAGCTTCTCAATGCCACATGTGTTTGGCAGCATAGACACATGGTGGAAAATCTGAATGCTTGGGGAACAATCACAGCCAGCTAAGAGAATCCTGAAGAAATAGATGGGACTAACCCTGTGGTGAAGATAGCTGTGATTTGTGGGTAATGGAGCCCTAAAAAAGCATATTCCTTGGCTCAATGGAGTCAGTGAACAGACATAGATTGAACATAATATAGGACTGTGCTTTCATCCCTCCAGGGCTGTGGAAGCTCTTGGCAAAGGCAGGCTGTGCTCTTATTGCCTGCGGTTTGCAATCATCCCGAAGAGAAGTCAGGGTGATTCGTTGCCCAGTTTCATTGTGATCCAGCCCCAGGCGTAGCTAGTATTGTCCATTTGGCTGAAATGACTTGTCAGCCCTGGAGAGGAGCTTGGGTCGAGCAGGGACAAGGGATCCCTGGGCCATCATGGGTGGTATCTTTTTGCTAAGGGGGTCTAATGGTATCAGAATAATCAATTAGAGAAGGAACAGGAAGCCCTGGACTCCTGCCATCTGAGATTTCCAAGGACCTCAGAAGCCCGCCTGTCCCTGAGGCCAACCTAGGAAGACAGTCTTGTTCTCTTACTGAGAGGAGTGGTGGGGTGTGTGCTGTTACCACTGATGATCTGTTGTAAATCTGTGGTATTTCCCCAGCATCCAGAAAAGTGGGAAAAGTCACTGGATAAATGCCCCATACCATTCTTTCTCTTGTGTCAAGGAAGTCACCAGCTTACTCACTATCTTCCTCTCCTTCCCAATC
The DNA here is from genome assembly GCF_028583685.1 of Petaurus breviceps papuanus. NCBI lineage: Eukaryota > Metazoa > Chordata > Mammalia > Diprotodontia > Petauridae > Petaurus > Petaurus breviceps. Next base: position 2,612,356 of record NW_027186299.1, read on the forward strand.
CCTGCCCTTATTCAATCTATGGGACAATAACACTTGCAAAGATGCTTTCCCCCTAACTTTCCAATTCCTCCATCTCCTTAGATTCCAGGATCTACTGCTTTGTGACCAGCTCACATCTCAGACTTTGCTGTTATGCACATTTTACTTGCTTAATCAATAACTGTGGTGTCCCTCCTCTGATCGTAACTTCTATCATTTCATTTCTCCCAGTGCTTTATGTCTCCTAAGCCCATTCTTTGCACTTATTGAGACTTCCAGTCCTCAACCCTTCAGTACTGAGTTTCTGACTTCAATTTCCTTTCTCTACAATCTCAAACCAATAGTTACCCAATTCAACTCTGTGTTGCCCTTGACTCTTGAATTCTTCACTGCCAATCCTTCTGGGTGCAATCTCTCCTCTAGAGATGCCCTTGGTCCCTGGGATAGTGGGTCCAAAGTTCAAGTAGGCAATACAAAACATTCTCCCCAGAAGGTTCATGGCTCATTCTCGTAGGACATGGCACCATGACGATGGGTTAGTTCTCTACTGAGTTGGATCAAGTTGGATCAATCAGCCTCTGCTAAGGACTGACTCTTTCCTGGGATCAAATGCCGCAGCTTCCAGCGTACCCTGCCATGGATTCCAATGTCTAGACCTCTATTGGCCCTTCAGACCTTCTGAAGCTCATAGCATCACAATGTGGTTTGTTCCCACTCTAAAATTCATTCATCTAAGATTAGGAAAGAGGAAACATTTTGTTACGCACCTACTTTTTTTTTTTTTGTCAGCTACTATGCTCAGCACTGAAGATACAGAAAAAGGCAAAAGACAATCCCTGCCCTCAAGGAGTGCATAGTCGAATGGGGAAGACTACACCCAAGCAACTATGTACAAGTGGATCACAGACAGGATAAATTGCAGGTGACCTGAGAAGAAAGTATTAAGGGGACCAGGAAAAGCTTCTTGGGGAAGGTGAGATTTTAACTAAGACTTAAAGGAAGTGAGAGAAGCCAGGAGGTGCAGATGAGGCATGAGAGAATTAGCAGCAGAAGGGACGTGGGTAAGAATGCCCAGTCACGAAACAAGGAGCACAGAGGTCTTCTGGCCTCTGCCCTGCTCAGACCACCTCTGGAGGATGACGGTCACCTTGGATTCTGTTCTTTGTCTGTTTCTGTCTAGAAACCTTGTGATTCTCCTTTACCCCTCTCCTATCTGAGGGGCATTTCCTCTCCTTTCCTCAAGCTTTGGGAATCCCTAGGACCATTCAAGGGTCATCCCCAAGGCCCCTTCCTCTGTGAAGGCCTGCCTGTTCTCTCCCTCCCTCCCCAGATCCCCAGTGAAAATGTGGACTCTGCCCCAAGGTGCTTTGGCTGGTGATGAGCTTCTGGTTGGAGGCCTGGCCTCTGCTTCCCCTCCTGGCTATTTTCACACCTGCCCCATGAGTCCAGGGAACCCAGGCCTCCCTTCCTAAAAGCATCAAAGTGGCTTTGGGTGAGATTGTTGGGTGGATCTTCCCCAAATGTGACACCATCCCAAACCTCTCCCTTTGGCTCCTCAGTCTTCTCCCAAGTTCTAGATTTAGAGCTAGAGGGGCTTTAGGAATACAGTCCCACCCCTTCATTATCCAAAGGAGGAGGGCCACAATCTGAATTTGAACCCGGACCCTTGGGTTCCCAATGTGGGCCAGTAATTCTCTCCTGATGGCCAATGTAAGGTAATATCCTCAGAGAAGACTTGATTTCATTTTCTCCTCTTTCCACATGAACTCCTGCCTTTGAGGTCACAGAACCCCATTCATTTTCCTGGCATGTTCACTAACCACGAAGCAGGGTTGTGTGACTTACACCCCCTCCCCAAGGCAGAGCTTGAGAAAATCAGCCAGAAGTTTCTTTTTCCAAAGCTCTGCAGTGCCCAGCTTCTTCCCTAATATCCTGTACCATTTTTCTTTTCCAAAATGTGGGAATCCATGTGCTTCTCTCCCAGGGCTTGTTCCTCTGTCTGGGGGCAGCCAATATGTCACAAACAGACCACCTTTGGGGGGTGGGATCCCTGCCAGTCCTATGGAAGTCACAACATCCTGAACCAGAGGAGAAAGCAGGGGAGATGGGGCACTCCCACCAGCGGAGTCCATGGCCAAAGAAACAAGACACCAGTGCTGTGGCGGACAGGGGTGATTGATAGTTGGGGAAGGAGAATGAGCTGGAAGGGAAGAAGGGGCATTTACAAGTTGCAGTAAGATGTTGGAAACCTTCTCAGGATAGAGGCTCCCTGGGCTCCTTTTCTTTAATGCATACTGGGTCTGGTAATCACCATGTGGCCGCAGCTGAGCTCCTGAGCTTGGGCAGGTGCCGGTAGGGAGCAGCCCTGTGAGCCAAGGTCCCCACAGTCCCTGGCCAGTACATGCTCCTACTTCTAGAAAGGCTAGTCATGCTTTCCACACATACAGCAGCCATGTGTGTGATCCAGAAAAGACATCACTCTATCAGGCAGCTGGGTGGTGCAGTGGATGGCGCACTGGACCTGGAGTCAGGAAAATCTAAGTTCAAATTCAGCCTCAGCTCTGCCTGCAGCAGTGGGCAAGCCCCTTCATCTCTCTTTGCCTTAATTTCATCATCTGTAAAATGGAGATGAAAAGAGCACCTACCTCCCAGGGTTGTTGTGAGGCTCAAATGAGATCATGTTTGTGAAGTGTTTTACAGCAACTTCTAGCTGAACTTAATCCATGGGGCAGCTGGGCTGCACAATGGATAGAGCCTGGCCCTGAAGTCAGGAGAGTCTGGGTTCAAATTTGACTTCAGAGATTGTGTGACCCTGGGCAAGTCACTGAACCTGATTGCCTCCAATAAAATAAAAATAAATAAATACACAATGAAGCAAACAGACATTTCCAGTGTTAAGAGGAGGAATGTGAGAGGGCAGATGACTGCTGGTCAGGGACTCCCTGGAAGCAATCTTGATCCTGGCTGCAATGCTTACTGAGGGACCAGAAGAGAGTCACTTAACACCAGTGCCTCAGCATCCCCATCTACAGAACAGGGATAATAGCATCCTATGTTCTCTCTTACAAGGCTATTCCAGGGAAGACTGGTTTTTATACTTTTAAATACTGGAGAATTGAGAATTTTACATGATTATTGTAAATCATGATAGTGAGACAGATGTAGACTAGTGAACAGAGAGCTGGCTGTGACATCTGGATGACCCAGCTTCAGCTCGAACTTCAACATGTATCGGCTACTAGCCCTGGACATCCTTCACCTCTCAGTGGCTCAGGGACTCTGAGGCTACATTGCTGAGCAGGTGCTGACTTGTATTGGCAAAGGAGCTTCCTCACATAGAATTCCTCAAAACAATGAAATCATAGAGCTGGTTCACCAAAAAAAGGAAGAAACAGATTTTTTCACACCATACCCATGGTAGACCTTTGAAGTTTTCATTGAAGCCTTCTCCAATATGGCAGCCAAAAAGTCTCTATCCCCCCCGGGCTCCCAAAGGTTAAAATCCCTTCTTCATGTCAATGCCACTCATTTCTTTTTATTCTGGCATATTGATGTCTTATTTGTCCAAATGGGATATGAGCTTCCTAAGGAAAAGGAATGTGTCTTATTGATTTCTAGTTGAGTTGAATGTGAGACCCTTACTCCCTGAACAGTGCCTACACAGGACCCACCACCATCACCATGAATAGCAGCATCATCACTACTATCCAGAGACCTGTAAGTGTGCTAGTGTGGGCTTGCCCTGTATTTCCCCATATCCCAACTGTGCCAAAGACCCAACTCCTTAGGTCTTTGAGAGCTTCTGGAGCTAAAAATCTCATTCTTCTATGGAAAACATAACAGGCTCATCCAGACTTAGAAAGGCTAGTCTCCAGAAGGTAGACAGCACTCCACCACTAGACCCATTGAGAACAAGTCCAATCCCAGAATCTCCACATCGGAAGGAAGCTCCCTGGTCATCAAATCCTATTCAGATCTTAACAAAAATTGAGTCTGTGCCATGTAAGAGCAGAGATTCTGCAGCTGAAAGACCTCCAGTGAAGAAGAATGCAGTGCATGCCCTCAAATCCAATTCCCCCCACAGCAGGGATGATGAAGCTGGATCCATGAACTCTGATATTTACACTGAAGAAGTCCCCCCCAGAGACCCCATTTAAGGAGGGCATCCAGCCTAGCCATTTCTTCATCTCCCACAAGGCTTCAATCCTTTCAATCCTCTGAAATTCATCACCCCTGTCTTCAAGTGCTTTCTCCCTTCTTCCTTTTCAGCCTTCCTCATTTTAATGGAAGCTGCTCAAGGGCAAGGACTGCCTTTTGCCTTGAATCCTTTTCCCAGGCCTTCATATAACAACTGGCACACAGTAAGGACTTTTGACTGAATGACTCTGTCTTAATGCCATTGGTTTCCTTTGTGACACTGTGCATATTATTTTATGCATTTAAAAACATGGTTAAGAGAAGTGTCCTTAGGTTTCTCTGGACTATTAGAAGGCTCCAGGTCACAAAGAAGGGGAAGATGCCCCATCTAGAAAATCTTTGACAAGTGAACATCTAGGCTTCACTCTGAAAACCTCCCTCGAGAAAGCCCAGCCCACTTTGGGACAGTGTTAATTATCAAGAAGTTGTGTGTGTGTGTGTGTGCGTGTGTGTGTGTTTTCCTTGTGTCCGGCTGAAATCTGCTCCTTTGAAATTTCTCATGCTAGCTCCCAGTGCTGCCCTCTGAGACAAGGCAAAACCAACTACCTCCCTCTGGCATGTGACAGCTAATAATTGTCCCCTCTTTCCACCCCTGACCCAGCTTCTTGGGTTCAGATTTACTCTCCCTGCTTCCTCCCACTTATCACAGAGTCTTCCAAGGAACTCAAGTCCCACGGAGATTTTTGGATAAAATGATGTGAATCACCAAAGCTTTTGTGAATGCTTGAAAACGTAATTGAGATTAAAGCTCTCTTTGAGTTTCAATGAGCCAAATGGTTTCCTAAGCTACAGTATTTATTTTGGAAGGGGCTTGACAAATCCTAATTGGTTGATCGATTTATGGCTAGTGTGGCCATGGCCCTAATAGAGGCCATGAAAAAACAAGAGAAAGATTATGGGGGTTGGGATTGGGGGAACTGAGTTCAAGTCCTGCCTCTGCCACTTAATTCTTGGGTTCCCTCCCCACCCTCCATTAAAAACCAGATGGTTTTCTACCTAAACTCCTGGGAGCTGAGTAGGCCATGAAGTCCACCGCTTTGAAAGAACAGACAGCAAGCTGCCAAGGGAGTCCCCTTTGTAGCACAGCGGCCTGCCACAGGGAAGGAGTGCCCCCTCCAGAGCTTGCGTCTGCCTGGGAGAAAGAAGGCTTGGGCAGAGGGCTGTGCTGTGGCCAGCTGGGGATCTCGGGCCCATTGGATCCCCAATGCCGGGCGGTCAGTAATGCCTCTGGGTCAATGAGCCTTTCCATGCCAGATGCCACAGGAAGCAGCTATGAGAGCCTTTGCATTGGACTGGGCTGGAGGGGATCCCTTCCCATTTGGGCTCTGAAAGCCCAGCTGCTAAGAGCCAGAGAGCATTGTGGTCGTCAATAACCAGGAGAATGTCCATTTTAAAAAGTGACACCTGATGCTTTCCAGGTCCCTGTTCAGCTGGCAGGAACTTGACATACATCATACAACTTGATCTGCACATCCCAGTGAGGTAAATAGGTATGTGCTGGAGGCTGGTCCCCATTTTACTGATCAGAAAAGTGAAGTTTAGAAAGGATAAACGATTTTCCCTCGATTACATAACTAGTTTAGACTAGGGTGGTGATTCACCCAGACCCTTCTTGATTCATGTTCACGTCCTATTCCCAGTTCAGTTTCCTCCTCAGAGAGCCAGAAGTATCTTTAGGATACACCCAATCGAATCCATCTGTGACAGAGTTGGAGACTGAGGCCCAGGCACGTCAGCACCTTCCCTGCAGAGTCTAATTCAACTGATTGCATTTATTACCTTCATTTTCCATGTTCCTTTGGTCTGGTGACTTGAAAATATTTGATGTGGGAAGGGCGTGCCATTCAAGAGAGCTCACAAGGGACAGAGGCTGACCAGACCGGGGGCTGCTGGGAGGATGGGATGCCTCTAGTTCACACAGGCCCAACCCCCAATGTGGAGTCCATTACATGGAGGCTGGACTCTTTATTCAATTAGATGCTGAATTCATCCCATTTAGCAGCTGAAGCCCACAATGAACGGTTGCTCTCTGATGGTGAAATGCCCCCTTGGAGCTGCTGGGTTTTGATTTATTGGGAGAAGTCGGCAGGGCAGAATTCATGGCGGGGCTGATTCATGTCAGCTTCTGTCACCAGTTTTCACTTAGCTTCTTGGCCAGCTCTGACACGGCCTCCCCTAAGGATCCAGAAGAATCTGAGAGTGATCCAAGAGCCAGCTGGCTAACCGGGGAGGGCCTTGTGGAAGTAGGCGGCCCTCTCCAAGCAAGGAAGATGAATGGAAGGGGAGGAGGGCCCAGGTTCTGAGCAGGCTGCTTTCTGTAACTCCTTCTTCCTCAGCGGCAGAAGCCTGATGCCAGGACCACACCAGCAAGGGAAAAAAAACTCAGGACATGTTTGACGCTCACCACACACATGGCTCCCATTTCCTGCCCTGCCTCAGAGACTGCGAGAATGAGCCCACATGCCCAGGCGGCCTCTTCTTCCCTCCTTCGGCCTCCTGGACCCAGACCATCCCCATTACACCCAACTCCAATTGGCCTGTACACCTGAGAGGAGGACAGGAAAAGGGCATCCCCACGCAGGGTCTGCGAGGGTCGGGTGCCACCAATGTCCCTTCCAGTGATGTCTGACACAGCGGGCAACATGGGAGCTTCCGTGTTCCAAGGAGGCACCGAATGTCGGACAAGACTTAAATTTTGCATGTTTGTTCTGCACACAAAAATTTCTTCTGTTTTCTACATGGAGAAAATAACAACTGTTCTGTTGGTTATGGGAAGGGACCTGAGAATGTGGAACATCTGACTCAATAGATTTTCTGAGCCCAGAAAAAATTTAGAAATGGGATGCAGAATGTTGGGGCTAGGAGGGACCTTAGGATAGAAAACAGAATATTAGCACTGGGAGGGACCTTAGAACCTCGAAGACAGAATGGAGAAAGGATGGGCCTAAGAATACGACCACAGTCATTGTCCCAGCAATAACTGTCCCAAAAGCAACTCCATCTTATGGCCATTTCAAGATGGTGGCTGTTGTTCAGTGGTGTCTGACTCTTGTTGACCCCATGGACCAGAGCCCCCCTTCTACACTCCACCATCTCTCCAATTCTGTTCAAGCACATGACACTCTCTAGCCATCTCCTCCTCTGCTGTCCCCTTTTCCTTTTGCTTTCAATATTTCCCAACATCAGAGTCTTTTCCAATGGGTTCCATCCTCTCGTTATGTGACTTAAGTATTTGACCTTCCAGTGAATGGCCTGAGTTAATTTCTTTAAATATTTCAGGGTTAAACGTGCTTTCTTCACAAATCCACGAAATTCATAAGGTGGGTATAATTAGTCCCATTTTGCAGCTGGAAGAATTGAGGCTGAGAGAAATAAAATAAAGTGCTCATGACCACCCAGCTGGTGTCAGCCAGGTGTCTGTACATCCAAAGCAGTGGTCTCAGGTTTGGCACTGCCCTGAGATACCTGAAAACAAAACAAAACAAAATATGTTGGCTTAGCTGAAAGGCATATGAAAAATAATCTATTCCAGCTCCTCATGTCACAGAGGAAGAAACTGGGGTGGACAGAAGGGAGGTGACGTGGCCAGGGTCACCCAGCAAGTCAGTGGCACAGGCCAGATCCGCCTTGGGGTCTTCCATCACCCATTGCTGCTCCCATAAATCACAGAGCCTCTGTAGCCGCCAAATGGAGGAATTTCTAATAAACTGAAGGAATCCTTCCCACATCCTCCCCGGAGTCCCCAGTGGATAACTCCAGCAGAGCTTACCAGGCACATGGTGAGACATGATTGGGAAACAACGGTATCTGATGAGCCTTAATTATCTCCATGTGCTGACACCAGCCACGTCACCAGGCTCCGTGCAGCTCTGTGACTGTCAGCCTACAGTCTGAATGCTGGGGGATCCTAATGACCAAGGGCCGCCTGAGAAGAGAAGCCTTTCTCCCACCATTCCAGAAGTGTGGGGTCTGGGGGTGACGGGTGGGGAAGATCCCAGGAAGCATCAGCCATCATGGGCAGACACTGGCAGAAAGCTTATTAAGCCCTTCCTAGAGGCCTTGCCCTGTGCTGATCATTGGGGCTTCAAGGGAAGGTCAAACCTCAGCCCATCCCTGCAAGCCCATGTTATACTGGTGGGATGATTGGTGAGACCCCTCAAAAACCTATGAGACAGATAGATACAGAATAAGTGGAAGGTAATCTCAGAGAGAAGGGACTAGCAGCCAAGGGAGCTGCAGAGATCTCCTGAAGAAGGTAGGGTTTGAGCTGAGCCTTGTAAGAAACCTTGTAAGGAATGTTAGAGACGGAGTTGAGTGTGGGGAGCATTCTGGGGCAAGCCAGTGAAAAGGGATGCTCAGAGGATGAAGTGTCTTGGGCAAGGAACAGCTGGAGGTCAGCATCCTTGGATCATGGAGGTCATGAAGAGGGATGCTGTGTAAAGAACTGGGAAAGGTAGAAAGGGGCCTTTAGCAGGCTGCAAAAGCTAATGTGTATGTCCATGCATAAATATAAATGTGCATATATATATATGTATATACACACACGCATAAAATCTTTATCTAATCCTGGAAGTAATACAGAGAATGTTATTCAGTCAATCAAACAAGTATTTATTAAACTTCTCCAGTGTTCCAGGTATTGGCTAAGCACAGAAAGGTAAAAGACAGCCCCTGCCCTCAAGGAGCATGCAGTCCAATGGAGGAGGTATGGAATATGGGGATGGGGGGGTGGGGGAAGAGTGTTCATGTGATTTGGCCAGAGGAGATTCTGGGTAGCTGTCAAGGAGAGCCCCTCACCCACCCCAGCCCCCTTCCCCCACTTTGAAAACCCAGATGTTGGTGCTTCTTTCTCTGGTAACTATATATGTATAGCTTTGGTCAGACAGCTAGAAGCCCTGGCTGTTGATTTGTGTTATTTTCTCTGTTTGCATTTTTTATTCTTGTCATTTCTGTTTGTATTTTCTCTGAAGTTCAGGGTGCTGACTTTTTCCCTTGAACTAGGTGAATTTTATCTGTATCTATGTATATTTATATTTATATTTATATCTGTATTTGTATCTATATGTATATGTGTATTGTATATGTATATATATGTATGTGTATATGTAATATGTATATATGTAATTCAAGTAAGATTGTTGACCCCTTTCAGTTGCTTTCCTTTAGAAAAGCAAATCAAAGAACCTGTTTTAGCAGCCCTCCTGAGTATGCTAGGGGGCTTGTTGTTACAATTGTAAATAGTTACAAATTACCCCCCAAAGAGTTCTTACTGTAACAAATAAAACAACACAATGACTTTATCTGAAATTACATGCAATTTTCCACTTCTATAGTGCCCTCCAAACTCTATTTTAAAATTAGTATAAATGTGTTATTGCAGATTATCCCAAAATTCACAATGTGTTTTTTAAAAGGTTAGGGGAAGAGACAGAGAGACAGAGACAGAGAGAAAGAGACAGAGACAGAGACAGAGAGAGAGAGAGACAGAGACAGAGACAGAGATAGAGAGAGACACAGAGAGAGACACAGAGGGACAGAGAGAGAGGAAAGGTTGAGGGGAGGACAGCTTAAATTGCTAGTAGGAAGTTTTCATGGACGATTCTCTCCTGTACTGTAGTGACTATAGAAACGTTCATTTTATTTGCTGTTTGTTATGTTCATTATATAAAAAATGTTTTAGAAAAATGTTGTCCCTGATCAGAAACTTCCATCCAAGCATGGAAGACCAGCAGCCTAATTGACAGCCTTCTGTTGCTCCATCTCTGCTGCTGACGCCAGAGGACAGACCTGGAAAGTGGTGGATTTCATCACTGATGTCCTCAGGGAAAGGTGTGCTTTGTGTTGTTCCCTCACCAAACTAGGAGCTCTTGGAGGTCAGGACCCAGGTCCAAACAGAGGACAATCAGCCCGGCCATCATCGGCAGTTAGGAGGCCGGTGATGTGTCCAAGGCACCGTGCTAAGCTCTCCATCTCCAGACTCCAAACATTTTCTCTGGTTCTCCTCAGTATCTAAAATGTTCTCCCTCCTCATACCCACGCTCTAGTTCCCTTCGAGTCCCAGCAGAAATTCTGCTTTCTGCAAGAAGACTTTTCTGCTCCCTCTCAATCCTTGTGCCTTCCTTCTGAGGATCTTCTTCAGTTGATCCCGTCTGAAGCTTGACTGTACATGGCTCTTTGTATGTTGTCTCCCTTGCCAGACTGAAAAGTCACTGAGGGCAGGGACTGTCTTTTGCCTTTCTTGGTACCCCAAGCACTTGACACGCCGGCTGGTTCATGGTAGATGATTAATAAATGTTTGTTGACTTGACTTGTCGATTTGGGGATATGAAGCAAGGAAAAAAAATGGTCCCCGCCCTCACATTCTAATGAGGGAGATAAGAGAAATATAAAAAGGTAACTTTGAGCAAACAGTTCCACAGACCAAGGTATTTACATTCTAATGTTGGGAGATGACACATGTGCCTTCTCAGAATTCTATTATCAGGGGCCAAAGGAAGAGTCTAATTAAACAGACGGCTGGAGAAGGTTCTGTCATGTCAAAGCGGTTGGTGGCACAGCGGATAGATAGAACGCTGGGCTTGGAGTCAGGAAGACCTGAGTCCAATCCAGCCTCAAACACTTACTAGCTGTGTGAACCTGGGCAAGTCACTTAACCTCTGTTTGGCCTTAGTTTCCTCAACTGTGAAGCTGGGCTAATAAGAGCAGGTATCCCTCAGGATTGTGGTGAGGATCAAATGATGCGCTCTTAACACAGGGCTTGACACATAGAAGGGCTGCTCAACAAATGCTTTTTTCCTTTCCCCTTCCCTTCTTGAGGAAAAAAAGGAAGGAAAAGGTAAGAGGAATATGCTAAGGGAGGAGAGGGAGGAAAGATGAGGGAAATGATCTCCCATAACTGGTATGCATTAGTAGAAGTCTATACAATCAAGGAGGAAGAGAGAGAGGGAGTGAGGAATCCTTGAACCTCCCTCTCATCTGAGCTTGTTAAAGGAGGAAAGAACACACACGCACACACAAATACACACATGCACAGTGGGGTACAGAAAGACATTTTATTTAACAGAGAGGAAAGGAGAAAAAGAAGGAAGCCAACAGGAAGGAGGAATGATTAAAGGAGGGATTAGTTTTAAGGAGAATAAACTCTATTTAAAGAAGGTAGATGTCAAAGACAGACTTAAAAGAACAGATAAAAAGGAAAAGAACCAAGAACTTCCATGAGCCAAAGAGCAGAGGGGCAGGAGAGCCATCAGAGATTACACCAAATCTAGATCTGGTACTAAACTCATTCCTTCTCTCTCACCACCTTCTTCTTTAAGAAGAAGGGGATTTCTGGAAACTCTGAGAAGGAACAGTATAGAATGTGGTAAATATAAAATAAATATTCTTACATACAAATGTGAATGGGATGAACTCACCTATAAAACAGAAAAAAGAATGGCAGAATGGATCAGAAAGAAATATCCAACAAATATTGTTTATAATAAATACACTTGTAAGAGAAATGTGCACATAGAGTTGAAATAAAAGGCAAAAACAAAATCCTTTTGTTTTATTTGAAGTAAAAAATAAGAGGGTGTAGAAATCATGACATCAGGCAAAGCAACAGCACAAATAGACTTAATTAAAAGGAATAGACAGGGAAACTATTTTTGCTAGAATGTAGAGCAGAGGTGTCAAACATGTGACTTACAGGGCAAAAGATTCCTGAGTACAATTCAAATTAAATTAAACTGTAATTGGGAAATATTAAATAAAATAAATAAAAGTATAATAGAACATAGATAATATTAATATGTGGTTTGCTAAGTTGATATGTTGTCCACAGGTATCCTTATGTTCATTTTAACAACCCCAATTTCTTTCAGTTTGATACCACTGCCATTTGTGATTGTTCAGCTGTTTAAATCATGTCCAAGTCTTTGCAACCCCATTTGGGGTTTTTGTGGCACAGATACTGGAGTGGTTTTCCATTTCCTTCTCCAGCTCATTTTACAGATGAGGAAACTGAGTATCCCTGTGAATTATTAATACTAAACATAAGCCAAATGGCACATCATTTAAATACTTAAAGGGAAAGTTAAATTATACAGTGAAGTAAACATTAAAACATAACTGCTTACTGAATAATGAATGAAAGATAAAAACCACCAGTGTTTGGTCACAGGATGGATAGGTGGAGTTGAAGACCATGCTGAATTTGTGAGCCTAGATGACTTTGAGCATGGTGGTGCCCTCAGCAGTAACAGGGACATTCAGAAGGGGGAAGCTTGGTGGGCGTGGGGGGGCATGGAGATAATGAGTCCAATTTTGGGATGTCCCTGGGTCAGTTTAAAATGTTCAGAAGTTACTGCTGTTGTGAGACTGAGGCTCAAGAGAAAGTGTAGGGCTATATCTTTGTAGAGATGATAATTCAACCCATGGGAGCTTGGAATCACCAAATGATAAGAGTGGGGGGGGGGGAGGGAAGGAGACCTCAGACAGAACCTTGTAGGGCACCTCTAGCAGTGGATACAACTAGATTAAGAATCAGCAAAGGAGATTAAGGAGAATGAGAGTCAAGACAATGTGGTGGCACGGCCATTTAGAGAGAAGAGGGTGATAGGTATTGTCAATGGTTGCACGGATTATCGAGAGGTGGGGACCGAGAAAAGGTCTATAGATCTGGCAATTAAGACATCATTGTTGACTTTGGACGGAGTGGTTTGGGGCAAATCATGTGGTCCATGGCAAGATCAAAGATGTGTTAAAAGGGAGTGAGAAGAGGGGAAGCAGAGGCACTGAGTGTAGATAGCTTTCCTAAGGAGTTTAGTCAAACATGAGAGGAGAGATATAAGTTAACAGCTGGAAAGAATAATAGAACTAGGTGACATCTTTGTGTGTGTGGGGGGGGACAATAAATATAAATATTATTGTATTTTACTGTGTGACAGAAAGAGGATCCATCATTTGGGGAGGGGTCAGATCCCCATATCTCTGTGACCTTGTACATAGACAAATTTAACACAAGACAGAATATTGTGTGTATATGAGAGAGGGAGCCTGAGGACCTGAGTTCTAATCTGGGCTTTACCTCTTACTGACCTTTGAATTTGAGGTCTTCATTTCCCCTCCCTGGGATTCATTTTCCCCATTTACAAAAGGAGTGCATTGGGTATAAGTGATCCCTAAGGCATTCCTCACGTCCAACCCTCTGCATTCTGAGGGCCTTCTCAGCTGTGATATTCTCTATTCTAAAAGATCCTTCTACCTCAAACATTCTTCCTTTTAAGGACCTGGGCAATTTCTATATTCTATTTTCTCAAGTCTCTCTAGATTCTGATGTCTTATGTGCCAGCATTCCTTCCCCTTCCCCTGTCCAGCTCTGACAGACTTTGTTCAAAGGTCTTTCCTACCTCTAATGTTCCATGTTCTCCCATCCCTCCCATCTCTTATATTGAATATTCTACCATCCCTCCCACCTCTGATGTTCCATGTTCTCCCATCCCTCCCACCTC
>NW_027186299.1:2626035-2649751 GCF_028583685.1 Petaurus breviceps papuanus
CCTCCCACCTCTTATATTCCATGTTCTCCCATCTCTCCCACCTCTGACATTGAATGTTCTACCATCCCTTCCACCTCTTATATTGACTGTTCTCCCATCTCTCCCACCTCTGATTTTCCATGTTCCACCATCCCTCCCACCTTTCATATTTCATGTTCTACTATCCCTCTTTGATATTCCATCTTCTACCATCCCTCTCTGGTATTCTATGTCCTTTCTTTGAGATGTTCTATGGCTCAGAGGAAGGCAAACGTCCCTACCCTCTTCCACCCCTAATTGTCTCCAAAGGAGACTTCAATGCTAACCTGGAGGGGAAGAAGGTCAGAGCCAGACACTTGGTCTGTATTCTGTGTTCCAAAGCCCCTCTCACCTCTGGTACTATGTTCCAAGGTCTCTTTTGGTTCATATAGTCTATGTTCCAAGGTCTTTTCCAATTCTGATATCCTATATTCTAAGTTTTCTCCCAGCTCTGATAGTCTGTATTCCAAGGTCCCTTCCGTTGTGGTATTCTGTGGACCAAGGTCCCCCACACTTCTGATCTATGTTCCAAGGTCCCTCTGAGCCCTGGCCTTCCAGGTTGGTCTATGGCCTCATCCTGCTCCAGCATTTGTAAGTCTTGCAGACTCTCCTCCCTGCCTGAGTGAGATGGAGGGAATGGAATAGGAGGGGCTGTGTCTTCCTTCTGAGAGTCGCCCAAAGGGAGGCTGCCCAACTTGGCAGGGTCCTGAATTCTGTCAGCGTTGGATTGCCACATGGGTCTGACTGCCATCCTGCCTGAAGGCAGGGCCTGGACTTGATGGTCATTTACTGACACTGGCTTGGGCCTTATGGTGTGACTCTAAAATAATTATGAACCTTGCTTTATTTTTCTTCCATGTTTATTTCCAAATGGAATAGGAAAGAACATGGCCTGTCATCCGATCTTGTCCTTTTCAATGAGTAACGGGGCTGTTTTCAAACTCTACTGTCGTTCCTGGGAAGGAGAAAACACTTCAAACTTCATTCCTGCAGAGTGACTGTTTCCTTTTAATAGAATAATGCTTAAGAATCTACATAACGATGTTCACAGAGCTCTGAAATCGATCCCGATGCTCAATTGAATTGGACATGGCTGTAAAGAAAGGTATTTTAACTGATTTCTGTGTACACCACGTTCCTGTTTAATTGTTCACTTTCCACTGGCTCCTTTCCAGGGAGCTCCCAGAGAGGTCCTGAAAACACAGACACTGCCTGGGTTTGTCCCAGATGCTCGGTGGAAATCCCCCTGCAAGAAGAAGCCTGGTGAGCTTGCTCACTGTCACATGTTTAAGGATGGCCAGCTGCTGGCTGTGAAGGACAGGAGAGGGGGACAAGCCATGATCTGTCCTTCTTCATTGGAAAGGAAATTGGGAGAAAAATGAATCAACATTCTAGTTATTTTAGAGTTTTCCCCTCAGGCATGTCCAAGCTCCTTGAAATGATCAAACGAGATAATGTTTGTAAGGTTTTAGCATCGGATGAGCACGTAGGGGGTGCCATACAAATGTACTAGCAGGAGGAGGAGGAGGAGGAGGGGGAGGAAGGGGGAGGGAGAAGGAGGAGGAGGGGGAGTGGTGGTGGTAGTGGTAGCAGCAGCAGCCGTAATGGTAGTAGTAACACTAGTAGTAGTAATGTATTTGGCATCAGATTCATACATATTAAGGTTTGATGCTGGTTGGTGGTTTGCTTTTTTTAATGGAAGCTGTGATTTCATTGGTACAGGGAACTCTCAGTGAGAAAACTTCCTCTAATGATGCAGTGACATCTGGCCTCAAGGTTATCGGTCATCTCTGCTCTGATGATGAGCTGGGAGCCAGGGACGGCTCCAGCTTGGAAGGGCATGGGCTCCATGACTTAGAGTCTTGATGGGCAAAGTTTGATTCATTGTTGTCTTTGGATCTTGTGCCTGGAGATGACTGTGCCTGGAACATAGTAGGCTGTTTTCATGGTCATCTCTCACTTTTATATCACATCCTTTTCCCAAAAGCAATGAAAATGGAGCACAGGCCTTCCTGGATTCCATACACGTCTAACACACTTACAAATTCTCCTGTTCTATACTTGAACCTAAGTCACTGTCCTCATGTTTAACAGCGTAAGAAGTTCATCAGGCAGTCATTCAGCAAACACTTTGTAAGGTCCTACTTTAGGATGGGTGCTGCAGAGCCCTGCTTTCTGAGAAGACATCGAGCATTCCTTCCCTGACAGCTGAGGTCAGTGGTAACTTCTGAAAGAATCCATGGTTTTAGGGAGAGGAGCGTTGAGGGAGTTGGAGACTGATCCCAGTGATCTGAAGAAGCAGTGGAGATCACAGGTGGGCTCCATCAGGCCCAGCTATAGATGACTTTTTCAAGGGATTTGTCAGTAAAGGGGAAAAAATAAATGGATGGTGGATGGGGCGTAAGATGGACTCAGGAAGACCTCATCCAGGATTCTAGGTACTGCTCTCTTAGGGCTTCCTTCTTTAATTTGCTGAGTTAACCTATTTGAACATTTTTGGGAAGGGGAGGATTTTAGCTTCTCTTTCCCACATGAAAGATTTATTTGTATTGGTGAGAAACCAGAAGTAAAAAGAGAATGAAATGACAATTCTTTTTCTGAATATATACATGGGTATACATATAAATATAAACATAGGTACATGTGTGGTAAGCATGTATTAAACAATACCACTCTTCTTTATTCAACGCCCATGCCCACCTTGCTTTCATCTCTGATAAATGCCTTTTTTAAACCTCCCATGAACAGCATGATAAACTCACTCCAAAGACACAGCCTTGTCTTTTGTTTGTGTCTTCAGAATTTTATTCTTGAGAGATTCTCATCCTCTTGAGGTGACTAACCATGCAGTACTTTAATAATAAGAATCATAACGGCTAACATACAGAAAATGTTTTAAAATTTGCAAAATGCTTCACATGCAGTATTTTATTGGACCCCCTCAAAACCCCAGTAGTTAAGTGGATTAGTAGTGGATCTCGTTTTACAAATGGGGAAACTGAGGCAGATGGCTCGGGTCACAAACCTAGGAAGTGTCCGGTGAAGGATCTGAACTCATTGGCTTCCTAATGAATGCCCAGTCTAGAACTCTACCCTGTGTGACAATGAGCTGCAATTTTCTCTAAACTCTCTTAAATCTACTCTTCCAAGGGCAAGAATATGACAGACTGTGCCCAGCTTGGTTCTCTTCTTGTCTGATGTAATCCTCGGGGGTTGTCTATGGTCACTCTGTCCCAAGGTTTCCATCCCTTCTGCTTGGGCAGTCAGCTCCCCCTTGTTGGTCAGAATCACAACCCCGGGAGACATTTCCCTCATCACTTCTTCTACCTTCTGAACAGTGACATTTCCATTAAGTGAAGTGATTTCTTGGTTTGTCTCTTTGTACTGAGAGAACTCAGTCAGATATCTGCCCAGCTGATGCTCCCATTACTCAGATATCCTGCCTCTCCACCAGCTCAGCGATCTGTTGTCCACATTCCTGGCCTGTTTTCTTTGTCTGGCTGGGTGGTCTATAGGATACTGCCACATTAACCTCATTGTTGCTTCTCCCACTGTTGATCATCGCCCAAACACTCTCCACCACCTAGCTCCAATCAGACCAGTCTGCTAGCTATTCCCTAAACTACCTTTACTCAAATCCCTTCTTTTCACTTTATGTACGGAATACACACCCTCTTTACCTCTGTTCCCTAAACACACGACCTTCCTTCAAAACACAGTTTTGTGTCACCTCCTACAGGAAATTTACTTTGATGTCTCCAGGGACTGGCACTGTTTTTTTCTCGGAATTATGTGTTATATCACTTATACTCTCTTCATTATTTATTTAGTAGTTTAAAAAAAATAAAGCCTCTAAAGAAGACTTTATTAGGACTCCATGAAAGGAGAAAAAGGTTTGCATTGATGAGGTAGCACTGAGTTCACCTTCTGGTCACATGTATGAGCCCATTTTCCCCAGAAACCTTATGCATACAAGCAATGTGATGAACAAACTATTCTTAGTGGATCAACTTAGTAAATTCTCTTTACCAAAGAATAAAAATAAACCTAGGGATGGCTAGGTGGCACAGTGAATAGAGCACTGGCCCTGGAGTCAGGAGGACCTGAGTTCAAATGTGGGCTCAGACACTTAACACTTACTAGCCATATGACCTTGGGCAAATCACTTAACCCCAATTTCCCTGCCTTCCCCCTCCAAAAATCAAAATAAATAAATGAAATAAAGCTACATCCTTGAGTATCAAAATACTTGATAGTTATCATTGAAAAAAATACTGTGGAAAAAAAGTAGAGAGGTTCTCTAGAGAACTCAATAAGACCCTTCAAATCCAGTCGACCTACAACCTGATTCCTGGTGGCTTCAATGGAAAGGTAGGGAAATGTTATAATTTGGAGTAATGTGTGGGAAAGTATGGTGGAGAAGGAAATTAAAGCAATCTGAGACATAAAGACTGTACCTTGGTATCATAAACATATTCAAAAAGAGAATTGGCAGATACTGGGTGAGGGGGGCACCAAACACCATCCCAAAGAATGAAACTGACTACAATTTTAACAGACAGGAAAGGACTTAGCTTTGGAGTAGGTGCTATCCCAGACTGGTTATCAGTGCACAATCAGGCCAGTTTTCATTAGTAAGGAGGAAACATAGTAGTGAGAAAATATAGAATACAATTAAGATTTAACTATGAATTATTTAAGTAAGTTATTGAAAACCAAAAATGAGAAATCATCACAGAACCATCAACACCAACTACAATAATTTTCTCAGGAAGTTAAACCAATCTAAATTAATTGCTACAACAAGGAGATCAAAAGCGCTAAATTCAGTAAACATTTGCCTCACTTGCCAAATAGAGAAAGGTATGTGCCAAAGGCAACAACAGAATAAATATAAGTTTATTTATAACATATTAAGAGGAAGGATTTTAGGCAACTCTGAGTAGTATCAGTTACTGAGGAAGAGAGAAGAAAAGGGTAAAACCAGTTTAAATAAAGCTTGAAAAGATACCAACTAAGCCAGGTCATCCCTCGGGCATTGAAGAATGAAAAATGAAAAAGAACAAACAGACAAAAATGGAAAATATTGGAAGAAGTAATTTTGACAAACTACAACCTTTTTTTTTTTCCCATCGAGGATGGCGAAACCCCTACAGTAGGGCTGAAATATCAGAGGATCTGGAAATGGCATCAAGGAAAACAAACATGGGAAATGCACCTTTCTCTTTTTCATACTGTGTGTACACACACACACACACACACACACACACTTGCATATACAGACACTGTACATGATACATATATACACATACCTATATGCATACATGTATGTGTGTACACACACACAGCATGTTGCTGTTGTTCTCGATGAGGACCAATGACATCAGAAAAGTGATTTCTTGACTTGCGAGTGAATTTAATTTAGACAAGCGAGGTAGGGCTGTGCAAAGTCACCAGCCTCGCTTTCACCACCAGAGCCATCTGGACCCACTGACAAGACATAGATCAGGATGACTGGAGATGGCCCAGGATGCAGAGGAGGACCTCGGCCTCTTTAAGCTAAGGTCTTTTCCAGGTATCAGTTTGGTTGAGGCAACACCCCTTCAGTCATTAAGAAAAGGTAAGAAATGAGACAAAAAATAACCTCTATTACCTCCTCAAAAAGAATCAGTCTGGGAGGGTAAGACCTTAGGGTCACTAGTGATAGAAGGCACCGTGTGACCAGAGGGAAGGAAGGATTAGAGAGGCTTTATGGAGTAGGTGACTTGGCCTCCTTTCAGAGGCCTTGAAGGATGATAAACAATTTTCCAGGTGCAGTTGAGAATCCTCAGCATGCTTCATGGGGGTCAGGACAATGTTAGGATGTGACTGGGGCAGGGCTAGGAGGGTGTTCTGCCTTGAACATAGAACACTTGAAAGGGAATAAGGTAAATAAGTCTAGGAAGGACCGCTGGGGTCAGATTGTGGAAGGCTTTAAATGACAGGCTAAGGATTATCCCCAAGCGAACAGTAAGCCGCAGACACTTCGATAGCAGGGGAGTCCGGATCGGGGTGAGCCCCACTCATCGCTAAAGTTTTTTGGTGTCTGTGTAGAGGATGACACGTACTGGGGAAGAGGCTTGAGGCAGGAAGACCAAGGTGAAGCTATTGCCGTTGTCCAGGCTCCTCAAGCCTTTCCTCTGAGACTGCCTCTGATCGAGTCGGTCCATGCCTGGTATGTGCAGTCATTAGACACCTTCAGGGTATGGACTGTTTTTGTCTCTTTGTTTCTCCAACACCCAACACGATCCTTGGTATACAGCAGGTGCTTCATAAATGCTCGTTGACTGATTGAACTGGGACAGAGTCTGTGAGAGTGGAAAGACAGGGATGAAGATGTCATGGGGAGGATGACAAGGGGAGGATCGGGGAAGTGATGGCCATGCTCGGTGACCAGGAGGGCTCTCCTGGGCTGGAACTCGGGCTTGGCCTCGGATGGCGTCACGCCCCACTTGTCAGTGGGGTGCTGGAGGCCAGTCTGGACTTTCTCACTTGACAAACTTCCATCTGTCAGGGGAGCCTGAATTCCCAGCTTGTTCTCACATTTACCCCCAAGGCCGCTGAAATTTCAAAACAGCTCATTGTTTATCAAGGTCTGTCAAACAAGGCCTGGTATTTCTTGCAATTGTTTGTTTGAGCAAAAATTTATCCCCCCCCTTCCTTGTCACCCCCTCTCAAGTCACCAACTAAAAGGGTAAGTGTTTAAACAAATAAACTCCCAGCAATATTCCATGAAAGATTGCTTCTTTCCAAGCTGGCTGGGCTTTCTCAGAGCCTATGCCATGAACTGCTATTAGACCACAGCGCCCAGCACATTTCCACAAATACATGGATTCTCTTTATCTGCCCCTTCCCTGCCCTGGGAGCATATCCATGGTATCCTGTGGTGACAGTTTGTAGAAGCCAAAGCATTAAGGATGGATTCCAAGATGGGACTTATTATAAATGGCTCCTGGACAAGAGTTCCCCACATGGATCCAGTGTGCAATCATGGGGAGGGAATTCAAATCAGAAGACCTGGGTTCTAATCCTGTCCTTGCCCTAAACTCACTGTATGACCTTGGGCCTGTTGCCTCTCCTTTCAAAATCCTCAAACTGCAGCTGGAAGGCACTTTAGGGGCCACCTGAGTAAGGACACACCTTCTACCACCCCCCTAACAAGAGGAAGAGGGCTCAGCTGAGCATCTCGGGAACTCACTACCTCCCAAGATGACTCATTTTCCCTTTTTGGACAAGTCACATGATGAGAAAGAGCAGTCCCCACCCTGCACCGTGAGGTCCAAATCTGATGCACCGAGTCTTCTTTTTCAGTTCTCCCAGGCATAGCAAGACAAAGCCTCAGTCTCCCTATATGCATCAACAGAATAAAAGCCCCAGTCCAACATCTCGAACAATTATTTTTGAGAGTCTAATGAGAAAATGGTTGGAAAAAAATCCCTTATGCAAGGGATCATAAAAGGAAGCAAACTCCCTACCATGCTATGAGGATGTGATCCCACTGTCCACACCAGGGAAAGCCCTTGTTTCACAGTCTCAATTCCCTCAGTTCCACAGTCTCAATTCCCTCGTGGCTCTGACATTCTCTGCTCTCAATTCTCTTCTCTCCGTCCCTAAAGCCTTTCTCAGGAGTACCTGGAGGTCTGTGTAGCATCAAGGTGTGGCCTTTCCATGGGGATTTTCTGGGGTCCTTCCAGGAAAACTCAGCATCATCTCATCCAAGCCCCTGTTCATACAGATAAATAGAATGAAGACCCAGCAGCGGCACAGGTTTGCCCAGGGTTTCCCACCAAGGAAGGATAACTGCTGGGATTCGAACTTGCATGTTTGACTCCAAATCTAGCTTATTTGTGCCTAACCTTTACAATGATCGTTTTCAATTCTATTTAAATAGAAGGGAAAATGAGTTTACTTAAATTTTAGCAAAACATCCATCCAAGCTTTTTGCTTTATTACAGTAGAACAGATGGGGAGAAGGGGGCCAGACAGTCAGACAGGTAGATAGATTCTGGACTGTCTACAGGACTGGAGCAAAGAGAAGCTTTGAATGGTGGGTAGAGACTTGGGGCATCTTGGTAGCACAGTGGATAGAATGTCAAATCTGGATTCAGGAAGACCTGAGTTCAAATCCAGCCTTAGGAACTTACCAGCTGTATGACCCTGGGCAAGTCACTTAACCCACTTTGCCTCTGTGGAATTGAAATAGCTCAAAGGAATCACAAGATGCACAAATTTAGAGAATCCATCCCAAATGTTCATCTGGACTATTTGTGCCTGACCTGTGGTAGAACATTCCAAGCTTGTACTGGTCTGATCAGCCACGGATAGACGCACCGTAACTTGACTCCAAGATAGTGATGTCATTTTGGTCCCCTTGGAGAAGGAAGGACAAGTACCATGCAAACTTCATGTGTGTGCGATCCTTCACCCAGGGCTTTGATAATAAAGAGTAAAGACTGAGCATAAATCCCTGGGGATCTACTATGAGGACCCTTCCAAGTGGATTGATACTATGTTATGAATTTCAGTGTAGAATACGACCATAATGTACACATTATTATACATAAGAATAATAGTTTCATTACAAATTTTTAGATTGAGGTATAAAAATTCAAATTAATAAATCCCTAATCAATTAGATAGGATTATTGAGTTTGGAGGCTATTGAATGAAAAGCTGATGAGATCGTACAGTAAATATCCTGTGGTTGCCTGGGAGAATCCAACACAGTTTCGGGGCCATGTGAAAGACAGAAGTCTATCTACAACGAGCTCAGACAAGGAGAGAAACGGTCTGATGGGGGAAGATCTCTGGTTATTTGCCTTTATCCACTGGCTGTACCATCAGAGAAACTGGACCAGTAGTCTACAGTGAATCAAGCAGGGGTGAGAGAGTCTGGACCTGGAGGAGGCGACTCATCAGGACGGGAGGGAGCTGTCCCTACGGATGGGCTTCTGGAGGGCTGTGCAGTGCAAGGGCTGGGGAAAGGAAGGGAACACGTGTGTCTAAGGTCTCCACTAAAACCCTGCTTGTACAGACTTTCCCCAGCCCCTCCAATCCGTGTGCTTCCCTCTGTTCACCATTTGCTGCTTACCCTCTGTAATGCTTTCTTGTATATATCTATTGGCCTGTTCTCTCCTCCATTGGGTTGTGAGCTCCGTGAGGACAGGCACTGTCCTTTGCTTCTTTCTGTATACCCAGCAAAGTGCCCAGAACATAGTAGGTGATTAACAAATGTTTATCCACTGCTTTCTATGCCTACTATGTGTCAGGCTCTAGCCTAAGCACTTTGCAAATATTCTCTCGTTTGATCTTTACAGTCCTGGAGGGCAGGTATTATTATTATTATCATTATTCCCATGATCAAGTTGAGGAAACTGAGACAAACAGAAGTTACATGACTTGGTCAGGGTCACACAGTTACTAAGTGTCTAGCACTCATGTCTTCCTGACTCCAGGTCTGGTGGTCTGTGCAGCGAGGTCCCCCCTAGCAACCGCTGGTATTTAATAGATGAGAAGAACATTTAGGAACATTGTTCATCTCTATGTGTGTTTCCCCATAGACCGTTTGTGTATTTGTGGGACAGTGTGCCCTATGCTTTTGAGGAAGAATGTTTTTTGTGACCACTGGTCATCCTACACCTTTGATAAGAATCTGACTGAGTCTTCCCGACTATTAGTGGGAAGTACAATGTGTTCTGCCATTGTTGTGTGGCTAATTCATGGAATACTGCCAGTTCCTAAGGGTTAACAAACAATAGCCCTCAGAGGGCATGGGATGGGTGTGATTAGGTTGCTACACATTACCGATAAGTAGGAATGAAGAGCAAAATAAAGGATGTCGCTAAAGAAATATTTGAGGGGCGGCCAGGTAGCACAGTGAGTAAGAGCACCGGCTCCAGTGTTGAGACGACCTGGAGATCAAATCCCCGGCTCAGACACTTAGCACCCACCCAGAAACACCTGGCTGTGTAACCTTGAGCAAGTTACTTAACCCCAATTGCTTAGGGGCGGCCAGGTGGCTCAGCGAGTAAGAGCACCAGCTCCAGTGTCGGGATGACCTGCATCAAATCCGGGCTCAGGTACTCAGCACCACACCCAGAAATAACTGGCCGTGTAACCTTGAGCAAGTTACTTAACCCCAATTGCTTAGGGGCGGCCAGGTGGCTCAGTGAGTAAGAGCACCGGCTCCAGTGTCGGGATGACCTGGATCAAATCTGGGCTCAGATACTCAGCACCACACCCAGAAATAACTGGCCGTGTAACCTTGAGCAAGTTACTTAACCCCGAATGCTTTAAAAAAAAAAAAAGAAAAAAGAAATATTTGATCAGAAAGAAGATGGTCTGGTTGGGGGGAAGGGGGAGTAGAGCTAACCATTGCACTTCTCCATCATGCACTCCCTAGGCATCCTTGGGATGTATGAGAAAGACCCCAGGGTGTTGAGGGGACTAATGGGAGATCATGGGCCAGCGTGGTTGGGTGGCCATCTATAGAGTTGGAGGGACATCAGCCTCAGTGAGACCCAAGAACCATTTCAATACTTGAAAGATGGTGACAGTAAAAGCAACTTCTGCCTATTTCACAAGTTACAAGTATAAAAGCATTTCTCAGCCATGGTCTCACTTCACATCTCACAATGACAGTGTGAAGGAAGTAGTGTAAGGATTATCATCCCCATTTTTGCTGAGGGAGAAACTGAGGCATAGACATATCAAGGAGCTTGCTAAAGGTTGGACAGGTATATATAGGTTGGACCAGATGAGCTTGGAGGAATATCCTGAATCTGGGATTCCATGATCATAATTTAGATGGGGGAAATGCTTGCTGGTGCTGAATAGTCAGCAACTTGGTCCTTGCTGCTTTGTGGGAGAACGTTTTTCTTTGGGAAATCTGGCCTGTGTTGACACAGCCATTCATGTTAGTTCCCCACTGCTGTTTCCACTTGCTGCTAATTTTTCCAAGTTCTCTTTCCCTGATCAGATGGTCCAGAATTTTTCACACCACTTAAGGGACATGGTGATGGAAATTTTGAGTACATTTTATATGTTCAACTCTGTGTTATCCAAGAGTGAAAAGAAGAAAAGGGGGTCAGTCCCAGCTTAGGGTGTGGTGGCCACAGGGTACAGAGAGAGGGAGTGAGTGTATGGACAGGCGGGGCTGCTTCTTGATACATGGATACTGACAAAACAGTTGAAATAGAATAAAAAAAACCTGAGATTTTCCATGTGTTTCATACTCGCTGTGGAAAACTCTCTTGAGGAATTTAGGAAAAAGTAATGAAATTATTTGTGAAGTATACAATTCTCACTCTGATTAGTCTTCTGTTACATTTTCATGACTCAGATTTGTAAACACAGCAGGGTCCCTCATTGCTGAATCCTACTCAGGCTGAATTTCTCTACTAATGGTTCCCTAAATTAGGGAACTCAAAACTGGGGCACACAAGGATCCCTTGAAGGCACTAGGGGTCTTTAGTATGGGGAAGAGAAGACTGAAGGAAGACAGAGAACTATTTTCAAATATCCCACGCTTAGTATAATGGATTGAACATAATAAAACTTTAAAATGTTAGTTGAATAAATAAATTACTGAATTACCTGGAGGACTCTGCTATAAAGGAAAAAACAAATACTTTGAATTGTTTTGCTCAGGGGGGAGGTGACAAGGAAGCTCTTTCCTCTCTAGTCTTGGCTCCAGCATTGACTAGCTGTCCCAATTCGTTGCAGCTGATGCAAGATTTAGAGGTTTCCACCCATGAGGTAGATGTGTCAGTGATACTGAAAGGCCGTCATTGTCAGCGAGTTTCCACTGATACCAAGGAAGAAAAGTCACAAGATGGCACATTGGGAGTGAGTGTGAGCAACCAAGGACAAAGACAAGGTCAATGAAGGGCATCACCAGTGGGGTGGATGGCCCCTTGGGCACAAGAACCTTTGGACCATGGGAGGAGCAGGAAAAGAGGCAGTGATGGTCCTGTCAGGGAATGCCTTCAGAACTTGACATGTAAGATCACACCACGTCTCATCATTCCCCATAGTTCTGTGGGTCCATGATCTTTTCCAATTCTAATACAACCCAACAACAGGGGTGAGAATCATAGACTCTATGGGGGAGGGGGTGGTTCAGTGCATCTGATTGGCTGCCCATATCTGATGTCAGAGGCAGGTGGGGATGGGGGGTGGGGAGGCAGCGATTGATCAGCAATCCTCTCTCCCTGACTCTTACTCCACAAAGAACCAAATCCTAAAGTTGCCTATGGTCTGACTATTCATCAGCAATGGATGCTCACCCTTCCTCCTCTTCCCTAAACATCTCCAGCTAATGTGGCCATCTCTTCAGGGATAACGGCAGCA
The DNA here is from genome assembly GCF_028583685.1 of Petaurus breviceps papuanus. NCBI lineage: Eukaryota > Metazoa > Chordata > Mammalia > Diprotodontia > Petauridae > Petaurus > Petaurus breviceps. The sequence goes on from NW_027186299.1 coordinate 2,638,444, forward strand.
TTTCCCCCAAGAGATAGCCTGGTAGAGTCTTCCTGGCTGTGGCTGAGTTGCTGTGTGTGTGTATGAGTGTGTGTGTGTATGTGTGAGTGTGAATGTGTGTGTGTGTGTGTAAGACACATAAACGTGAAAGTGTGCTTCATCTAGATTCAAATCCTGCTTCTGAGATGCATGAACTGTGTGACCAGAGACAAGTCACTTATCTTGAATGAACTTCACTTTCCTCATCTATAAAATGGGTATGGTGATGATTCCTGCAGCTCCTCCCTCACAATAGATGGTGCAAGCCTTAGAGCACCATCGAAATGGCAGCCCTTATGAGTAGCATTGCTGCCTACCCCTGCACTCCATTCCATTCCATTTGGGGCTCATTCTAACTGTTAGGAACATCCAATCTTAATTTATCTCTCTGGACTTGACATTCATCTCACACAATTCTGCCTCCCAGGGTCAAACAGAACATTCATCATCCTTCCTCCACAAAGCAAACCTTCAAATGCCTGCAGGGAGCTTCTTTGGCCCCCACCCCAGCCTCCTCTCCTCTGGGTTACATGTCACCAGTTCTTTCAATGTATCCTCTTATTACATGGTCTCAAGGCTCTTCCTCTTCCTGTTCAGCTTCCTCTGGTTGCTAGCCAGGTTATCAACATTGTTTCAACAATATAGCACCCTCCAATTAAAATGCATATGGACCCACTTCTGCTCCCATGGTCTCTGTTACAAAAATAAATAACTAAATGCCCACCTCTCCCCTTCCACAAATATGTCATTCAGGAACAAAATTGGAGCTTGCTTCCACATGCTGGAAAAAGGAGGTGAAGACATGGAATGACAGATAGCACCATCTTCTTCCTCCCACTTCAAGACCCAACTGTGTTCATCCATCATACTGCAGAAGTTAATAATGATTCAATATTGTAAAAAAAAATACACTATGGTTGAATGTGTTACCAATTAGGCATCCCACCACAGGGATGGAAATCGCGCAGTGGTTGGTACTGGACATGCTGGGCTGCGGTCAGGGGAGAGAAATTAGGTTTTCTCTTTGCTCCAGGGCAAAACATTGGAAACTACATGGGAAATGGAAGTTTGGGTTGGAGTGTGGGGTTGCCAACCCCAGCTTGAGCTCCGAGTTGGGCTGATCCACACCAGGTGCTACAGGCAAAGCTGCCCTACTTTTTATGCTCGTGTGCTGAAGTACATAAGATGTCAGTCCCTCCTGGAAACAGCTTCCAGGGCAAGGACTTGGAGAGGGAGGAGGAGATGCTGGCTTGAAGGGTAAGTCCCATCTGCCCAAGAACCATGATCTGGGAAGGCAGAAGAATGCAGCTTCTGAAATGGCTGGCAGGGGGGGAGCAGAATTTTGGAGGTCAGAAAGGTCCTGCTTATTTGCATGGCTCTTCACTGCCCAATTGTGTCACATCTTCAATGGCCATGTCCTGGCACTAGCTTTATTGATGATGTGCTGGGAGGAGGAGGAGATGGTTTTATGGGGGGACCTTGCTTTCTCTTTTTGACTTCCTTGGGTAATATGACTAGCAGTGTGCTCCCTAGGTCAAAGGGCATGGGCATTCTGGGCACTTTGGAAATTCCAAATTGCTTTTCTGAATGCTTGGACCAGGTCCACCAACTCTGTATGAGTTTGCCTATCTTTTTTTGGCTCCTCCAACAGTGACTACATCTGTCTTTTCACACACATCTTAAAATCGAAGATGGTTGATGAGTTCATTAACATGATCGTTGGAGATGACCCCTGGTTTTCCTCCTCCTTTGGAATTGTTTCCCTTTATCTCTTTGGAAGTTTGTTCTTGACTTTCTTTCCTCCCTGTGAGACCGATTTCCTTCACAGAATATAAGTCTATCCTTCTGTTTCCTCTGAATCTTGAGTTCTTCAGAAATCCAGATCAGACTCTGCCTGGCTTTCTTATCCTCGATTACAAACTTTAACAGCATGCATTCCTTCCTCCCAAAGTATCCATCTTTTCCACCCCAAGAACCACACCAACTCCGCGAGAGTGAGAATCAGAGCCAATACAGAATTCCCTCTTATTGGTTCCTGCACTTTTTGAGGGAGGCAAGCTGAGAAGTTACTTGGTTGCTCTGCCTTTGGCAAGGGAGAGCTCCAGGATGTGTCTGGATAACTGAAACTCCCCTTCACCACTCCCTCTGTCCCCAACTACAAGAAGGAAAGACCTACTGCTTCCCAATGGGGTCCATCCCATTTCCCAATAGCTGTACTTGTGGTCTGACCAGGACAAAGGACAGTCATCTTCTTGATTCAATACTCCAAGCAATTGGTTAGTGCTAAGTTTATATGAAATGTATCCCAGAGAAGTTTAACCTCAGCCACTTCAGCAAGCATTTGAGTGCTTATTGTGTGTGAGGCACTGTGCTGGATCCTAGGGAATAGAAAAAAAGAAGCAAAATGGTCCCACCAAAAGGAGCTAACTCATCCCTTTCTCACTGAACTCTTTTGCTCTGGTCCAGCCAAAGATCTTCTCATTAGCTTTGTTGGCTGAAGCATTGCACCATTGGCTTCTATTGGTATTAAAGTCTACTCTGAGTCCCAGACTTTTTCTCCGATGGGCTGCTGTCTGGCTATGCCTCTGCAGTCATGTATTTGGGAAGCTGATTTTTTTTAAACTTATGGGTGAGACTTTACATTTAACTCTGAGATATTTAATCTTATTTAAGGCAGTCCAGTGTCCTAGCCTGTGAATTCATTTTGATTCAGCAACTTCTTAAGGATCTGCTACCAAGCTGGCCAAAGAAGATAGAAAAGGAAAAAAGGAAAGAAAATAGTCCCTGCCCTCATGAAACTTACATTCTGTAAGAACTTTGTGAATTCTTAGCTTGCCTACACTGTTGGGCAGAGTGTCCAGCCTTGTGTCTGTTACAAAAACTGACCAACTCTAAGCGCGGATACAAGGGGAGCTTCTCTCTAGCTCTCTTGCCTAGTTGAGCTGGAGCCAGGAAGGTTCCTCTGGGGTTCTTTTCCATTTACAAACCATGCCATTCTGTGAATACTGGCTCCCTGAGTGTGCTGTTCCCACACACCCCCAACAGACTGCAAACTCTGTGAGGGCCGGAACTGTCTTGTTTGCTTGGATTCACATCCCTAGCTGTTAGCATAAAACTTAGAACGTATGAAGGACTTCGTTCATTCATTTCCTAATTCACTTGGTCATACTATGGCCTAGTTCTTCCTGTTTCTCACCAGACTAGCAAGAGAGACTTCCAAATGCTTTGCTAAAATCCAGGATTTTGTGGGGAATGGAGGTCCAGCTCACTAGGTTACAATGTGGGGACTGTTTTCTCCTCCTTTGCCCTTCTGCAGTCCTGTGATGCTTGTCCCAGGCTTCAGGATCCCTCCAGGATCGCTGCCGGTGCCTCTTCGGGCACATTGGTGAGTTCTTTTGGAACCTGGGACTGGGGACTCAAATCTATCAGAATAATTAGGTATTCTCTTATTCTCCTTACTTATCAGATGTAGAAATGGCTTATTAGTAATTTAATAATAAATAACACATGTCTTATTAGTAGTTTCTGTACTGTCTTTTCTAGTCTAAGAAAGATTCTTCTTGGCAGAAAAAAAAGTTGAAGGAAAACAGAATCAGGGAGCTCGACCTTCTCTCTGTTACCAGGTATCATTAGCCCCTCTACCCTGATCAGCATTGACATTCCTCATCTTTTCCCCAGTAGACAATGCAATTAATTCACAAACAAACTCCACCCTCTTTATCATTCTTCCTTTTCTCTGGCAGCTTCAGTTTTATCAGAATTGCTAGGAAGGTTGCTCCTTTCCTATCCTCCCTCCCATTGCTCCAGGTTCTTCCTTAGAACAAAGGTAATCCCTTTAACACACGACAAGTCTTCAAACACCAGTAGAAGTCCCACCCAGCCCCCAAATCTTTTCTTCTTCCTGTAGTTGGAGTGCTGGCCAATAAGGAGAACGAAGGACCAATCCTTGGAGCACATGCGGGTGTCCCTGACTGCTTCCAAGCCAAGCAGGATAACATATGGGAGTGCTGCTGAGCTGACCTCTGAGCAAGAAGAACAGAGGACTCTGAGGGGCTGAGCTGGGCATGAGTGTGCATAGGAAGAACAAACCAGAAGAGTGTCGAGGCAGGAGAGCAGCACCTGCAGAGTGATGGCAGAGGGACCATTGGGAGGCTGCTCTCCAAAGGTACCCAAGGACACAGGCGTGAAGGAGGAGCTCTGGCAGAAGTCACAGTGGAGAGGCAGACGGGGCATGATGGACAGAGCCTGCCTACACGTGAATCAGTATGTTTGGTGGGACTACGTTACAGCTCGTGAGGGTGGCGGAAAGGGGGAAGGGGAGCAGGGGGACAGAAGGGAGTGAGTTATGTGCCAGGATCAAATCAAACACTAGCAAGGAAGGGAAAGTCACTCCTGTGTTCACAGTAAGAGGTGCGCCCCCAGGAGCATGAGTGAGGAGGAGGGGGAAGGATAAAAATGAGGGGAAAGAAAGGAGGGGCTGGGATGTCATTGCTGAGTGCTCTGAGGGGTAACAGAGATGTTTTGTGAAGGGCAGGGGGGAGCTTTGCTGGGTGTGGCCTAGGGGCTTTGGGTCTAATCCTAGTTTAGGAGGGGGAGGGAATCGGAACTCCTGTGGGCAACTGGCACCTGGGGGAATGTGAAGGCATGGCACAGGGAGGACATGATGAGACAAATGGAGGGGGAGATACTGAGAGCTGCTAAATCAGGGATGTGGGAAGGGGGTACTAGCATGATGCAAGATGCTCTCTGACACCTGCCAGAATTAGCATTGTTCTGGGAGGCAGCACAATGGAAAAGGGGAATCTGGGGGGCAAACTCTACAAGAGAATGACAGAAGCTGCCTAGACGAGGCAGCCTAGAATGGATATTGTGGAAGTTCTGATTGTGGGAGGAATGCAGAGAAAAGAAAGAAACTAGGTAATTGTAGAGGTTGTGAACTACACAATGAACAGAATGAAAAATTCTTTCTGGAAAGGAGCACAGGGGCAGTTAGGTGTCCCAGTGGATAGAGCACTGCTCCTGGAGTCAGGAGGACCTGAGTTCAAATCCAGCCTCAGTAGCTTGACACAAAAACTAGCCATGTGACGTTGGGCAAGTCACTTAACCCCCATTGCCCTGCCTTCCCCCCTTCCAGAAAAAAAAAAAGGAGCACAAAAATGAAATTTAGAAAAATATAATGGACAGTACTAGGTGAAAGGGAGAAGAGGAAGGGGGAATTCATTTGACTGAGAAGAAGGAAGGGGGAAAGGGAAAAAAAATTATATAACCAAATAAAAGTAGGAGAGACAAAAGAACTAATAAGCAAAAGTCCAAAGAGAAAGGGGTAACAAAAGAGAGGAGGGTATCAAAAGAGAAGGAAAGTAAGCCAGTGAGAATGGGGCCAACCGAAAAAGATCAAAACAAAGTAGCTGAAGAAATATATTATTTACAATAGAAGTGGGGGTCAGGAATCAAAACTTGAAAAAATATCAGTGACAGAGAAAAATATAAACTGAATTCTCATGGCTTTAAATATGAATTGACTAAAGAATAAAAAAAATGAAGAGTGACATTGGAAAGAGTAACAGTCTTTTGCTTACAAGGAACACACACGTATATGACATGCACAATATAAAATGGAAGCTATGTGAAAATCACTGTGCATCATGATAGCTGACAAAGAAGAATAAAAAATAAATAACAACGGATGAACAAGGAAACTACAGTATGCTGAAAGGAAGCATAGATAACACACCAAATCAGTACTCCAAATGCCTTAGCAATCAAAGTCATAAAGGAAACATCACCTGAGCCACAAGAAGAAAGAGTAATACAATAGCAACAGGAGACTTAAATATCTGTTTTCCATTTTGGATGAGTTTAACAGAAAGATAAACAAAAGGGAAAATATGAAATGGAAAAAAAACTGATTGGGAATATAAAGTTAAGTAATTTATAACACCTTCTAAATGGGACCACAGACAACATACATATTTCTAAATACCATACAGAACTTTAAAAAAATGACCAAGTGTTAGGAAACAAAGATATTGCAAACAAATGTAAAAAGGCAGAAATAATTAATGTATCATTTACAGACCATGATACAATAAAAATAGAAGTTGGTTCAGAGACTGCAAACAAAAGATACAGACCCAAATTAAATTTTAAAAATGAAATCCTAAATAATGAGTAGATCATAGAAATGACAACTATGAAAAAAATGATAGCAATGAAGCAACATGCTTCTGGGATGAAGTTGAAGCAGTTCTCGGGGTAAAAATTACATACTGATAAGCATTAGTTAATAAAATAGGAAAAGAGAAGATCACTGAAGTGAATATGCATTTTTAATTGGAAAGTCAACATATAAACAAAATGAAAACAAGCACAAAAGATAGATATTAAAAATTAGAGGGGACATAGATAAATTAGAACCAAAATCCCCATAGGAATTATAAAAACCAAAAGCTGTTTTTTTAAAGACTAATAAAATGAATAAACTTAGTTAATCTGGCAAAAAAGAGAGCAAAAATCAAATAAAAGAGCAAATGAGCAGGTGAAATCATAAGAAAATCAGAAGAAATAAAACAAATAAGAATAGATGCATAGTTAGGTGCTAACAAATCTGAGAACACAAGAGAAATATGCTGAAATTATTAGAAGACCAGATAGCTATCTTAAATAACCCAATTTCAGGAAAAGGAAATAGATCTAACTACAAAGGGAATTACAAAAAGGAAAACAAACAAAGGGACTTCTAGGCCTGATAGATTCACAGGAGAATTCTGTCAAACTTTTGAAGAAAAAGTTGGAGCCATACTTCACAGATTATTGTTAAATATTGAGAAAGCACCTTACAAAAATTCTTTTATGAGACAAATACAATCTTAACAGCCAAAACAGCAAAAGATGAAACATGAGAAGAAAACTATAGGCCAATCTCATTGATTAACATTGATTCAGAAATTTTAAACAAATTCCTATGAAACACTACTGTGATTTATCCAAATAATCATTTACTATTGATCAAGTGGGATTCATGCCAGGGATGTAAGGATGGTTCAACATTGGGAAAACAATAAACATAATTAATCATGTTAAAAGCTCAAATGTACCAAACCACATGATCATCTTAATAGATACAGAAAAAACTCTTTGACAAAGTACACTTTTTTTTTAGAGACCCTACAAAGTGTAGGCAGAGACGGACCTCCCTCCACCTGCTTTTTATTAATACCATGAAAAGCATTTATCTAAAACCAATGGCAAGCATTATGTGCAATGGGGATACACTAAAACCCTTCCCAATTAATATAGAAGTGAAGTTAGGATGCACCCTCTCTTCACTATTATTTGATTTAGTTCTGAAAATGTTAACAGCAATAATAAAAGAAGAAGAAGTCGAAGTTATAAAGATAGGTAAAAAAAGAGATGTGATGATAAGATGACTTCCTTGGAAAACCCTAAGGAATCAGCAAAGATGCTGAGACAATAGCCTATGAAAAGTTGCAGGTGACAAAATAAACCCTCAAAAAACATTTTATATAATAATTTTAGTATAGAATAGAATAATGATTATGATTATATTATATATAATTACATAACAATATTTTAATAATGTAATATGTAATTATATAATATAATTATGTAAAATAATTTATATAATAATAACAAAATGTAGGAAACAAATAACTATGAAATTCATAAAATATCTGGGGATCGACTTACTAAATACAGAAAATACCTTGTAGAGATTCAATAACAAAATGCCCCTTGAAGAAATAAAGAGCAACAGGAATAGCTGGAGGACGGTTCCATGATCATCCCTAGGCTGTGCCAATATAGTACAAAATAATAATGCTACCAATATTAATTTCACTTTTAACCCTGTGCCAATCAAATTAGTAAGGGGACATTTTACAGATCTTGACAAAATGATAAAAAATTCATTTGGAAAAAAATTCTAAAATATCAAGAGAAATAATGAATAGATGTAGAGAAAAAAGAGGGGTAGCTCTTCTGGACTTCAAACTATATTAGAAACCAGAAGTCATACAAACCTTCTGCTACTGATTTTAAAAAGAGAAAGATTAATGGAACAGACTAGATAAGGGAGATTCAGAAATAGCAAAACTCAATAACTTATAATTGATAAAATAGAAAATATAAATTAACTAAGAAAAATACTCTATTTGATTAAAACTGCTCAGAGAACTGGAATTCAGTTTGCCAAAAATTAGGTGTAGACCAACGCATTACTACATATTGCATAATGCATTCTAAACGGATGTAGCTGTGGGTAGGGGATGTATTTTTAACCAAACAAGAAATAAAGACAATTACAAAATACAAAATAGATAACTTTCGCTATCTGAAATTGAGAAGTTTCTGCACAAATAGAACTAAAGCACCTAGGATAAAAAGGGAAGGGCTTGGGGGGGGGGTCTTTGTATCTCTGTGTTTCAGTTTCCTCATCTGCACAATAGCGATAATGAAGCCTGCCGTGCCCCTGCTTTCAGGGGTCTTTAGGGGTTCACACGACCTAATGGATATGCGGTGCTCCACAATCCCCAGGATGGTTACTCGGGGCAGTTTTGTGTGTGTGCACATTGTGCTACATGTTAACACAGGTGAGTCAGGTAAGTATACACATGTGGCACGCATGTACACATATACATATTTAACATTCTTAATTGACTCCATGCCTATCTCCCCTCCCCCCAGCTGTCTTGTCTCTCTAGACCAGAGACCCTGAAGGCAGTTGCTACAGAGGTGTCCACAGAGACTCCCACCATCTTCCTTCCTCCTGGATTAAGCTTCCAAGCTCTTGGTCTGCTCTGAGTCTGCTGGAGAAAAATGAAAAGTGGGTCCAGGGGATGATGAATCCAAGATCAGAAACCTTGGGATTCTTTTGGTAAATCTACACTCCCAAATCAGAGCATACTTTTCATCTACTGGGGCTCTCAAGGTGTAGCAGCAAACACCCCACGCGTCCTCAGGGTTTGCAGCTACCACAGGTTCTTGGATCTGCTTTGTTAAAGGAAAGCAACTCAACATGGGTTAACAAGCTCACTTTAATCAGTCAGACATATATCGTTTACCTTGTTCAGGAGAAAAGGTCAGCACCCTGAACCTCAAAGTATACAGGCAGAATTATCAAGACAGAAACATCAAGTAGACAGATTTCCAAACTGTCCAACCATTACATCCATACCCAGTCAACATCTGGGTTTCCACATTCTGGGTTTTTCAAAGCCGGGGGACTCTCAACAACGGCTTCCCAGAATTCAGATCAAATCACAGAACACTTCTCAAAGTGAGTCCCAAAACAAAGCTACACATCAGGGCTTATATAGCCTTCTCCTGGCTCAGAGAATGTAACAACCTTATTGACCCACTGGCCAATCAAAAAGTATCTACTGAAAAACAAGCCTCCCTCCCCAGGTTTCTGGTGCACTTTAGCCTAGGGGCAGGGAAGATCTTTAAAATTTACATTCGCATTACACAAGGTATTTCAGAGAAAACATGGGATTAGCTCTAAATAGTCAAGGAGCAAGCATAGGTCAAGTTTCCAAATAAACATATCAAGGCTTGGTATAAAAAGAGGCAGACTCTGACACAAGCTCCTCTCAGGCAGCTTACAGTAGATCCAGCTGTTTCCAGGTTATGAATGAATTGGCAAGACAAAAAAACCAAAACACAAACAAACCAACAAAAAATGAGGTTAACTCCAGCACAAGGTGAATCCCAGCTGGGCACAGTCCCAGAGTCACTGATCCTCCAGGAAATTGAGGAACTGGGGTTCCCCAAAGCCAGGGGGCAATGGTACCATGCACAACTGGCTGGGTGAGAATGACTGATATGGAAGGTAGAGCCAAGACAGTGGAGAAAATGCAGTGACTCACCTGAGCTCTATCCCAAATCCTTTGGGACAACTCTAAATAATGTCATAACAACAATTCCTAGAGCAGGAGAACCCATAAAAGGATGGGGTGAAATCATTATCCAGCCAAAGACAACATAGAAGCTTGGCAGGAAAGGCTGGTGATAATGGGGTGAGAGTGGAGCACAGCCCAATGCAACCACTGAATTAGCAGTGGCAGCAGCTGCTTACAGAGATTTCAGTCCACAGATAGTAATGGGGGTCACACCACTGGTTGGAAGGAGATTATAGGGTTTTCTTTACTGGCACTGAGGCAGGCTTCTGTTGCTTTGCCCATACTCAGATCGAAGTCCCAGTCCTGTGGGGCAGTGCCAGGGTGAGGAGGAATGCTAGCACACCAGAGCTTGTGGCCACTGTGGTGTGGGGACCCTTGTCACAGCTCTAGTGCAGAAAAGAGTGCTTGTGGTTGCTCACAGACCAGACCGCAGACCAGGAGAGTAGCAAAAGCCCCTCTTCTTCCATCAAACTACCTTGGAAAAATTGAAAACTTGCAGATCCCTAGAAGTATCTTTGAAAACAACTGTACAAAACCCCTGAAGTTTGGGACAGTGTTCCTTACACCCTGGAAGCAGGTCCCCACTTTAACAAAGAGTTAAAAGTCAGAAAATAGGCTGAAAAAATGAGCAAACAATAGAAAAAAATCTGACTACAGGAAGCTACTATGGTGGCCAGGAAGACCAAAAGAAACACCCAGAAGAAGATCATAAAATCAAAGCTCTCACATCCAAGCCCTCCAAGAAAAAAACAATGCATTGGTCTTGGTCGCAGAAGAGCTCAAAAAAAAAATCTTAAAATCAAGCAAGAGAGATAGAAAAAAAAAAACTGGGAAGAGAAATTCTAGTGATGCAAGAAAATCACAGGGGAAAAAAGAGTCAACAGCTTGGTAAAAAGGACACGAAAAAATACTGAAGATAAGAACACCTTAAAAAACAGAATTGTCAAATGGTGAAAGACGTAGAGAAAGTCAATGAGAAAAAGGAATGCCTTTTAAAGCAGAACTGGCACAAAAGCATTATTACCATATGGCAAAAGAGGCACAAAAATTCATTTAAGAAAAACGTCTTTAAAATAGAATTGACCAAATGGAAAAGGAGATACAAAAACTTACTGAAGGAAACAATTCCTTTCAAATATAAGTCTCAAAAGAATCATAAAAAGGTAAATAGGAAAGGGAAGTCATAAGGGACTTAATAAATTTAAACTGTTTACACTCCTACAAGGGAAAATGATACTTTTAATGATACTCATTAAAAAAACAGCTTTCTCATTATTAGAGCAATTAGAAGGAAGAGATAGATAGATAGATAGATAGATAGATAGATAGATAGATAGATAGATAGATAGATAGATAGATAGATAGATAGA
>NW_027186299.1:2649761-2664120 GCF_028583685.1 Petaurus breviceps papuanus
AGATAGATAGATAGATAGATAGATAGATAGATAGATAGATAGATAGAGGTCACAAGGATGAGTTGAATGTGAAGGGACAATATCTAAAAAATAAAATTAAGGGGTGAGTAAGAGGAATGCACTGGGAGAGAAAGGGAGGGATAAAATGGGGTAAATTATCTCACATAAAAGAGGCAATAAAAAGCTTTACATTGGAGGGGAAGCTGGGAGAGGTGTATGTATGTGGGGGGTGGGGTGGGGAGTGAGGGAGCTTTAGTCTCATCAGAATTGGCTCAAAGAGGGAATAACATACACACACAATTAGGTATTGAAATCTATTTTACCCTATAGGAAAGTAGGAGGGGAAGGGGATAAGAGAACAGTCATGGTGGCAATAGAAGGGAAGACAGATTGGGAGAGGCAGTAGTAAGAAGCAAAAGGCAGGGTGAATAGATAGCGAGAATAGAATAAACAGAAGTGGGGAGAGAATGGAGGGAAATGCATTTAGCAATCATGACTGTGAACAAAATTTTGAAGCAACTTTCTCTGATAAAGATCTCATTTCTCAAAAATATAAAGAACTGAGTCAAATTAAAAAAGGACATTCCTAATTGATAAATGATCAAGAGATATGAACAGTTTTCAGTTGAACTAATCAAAGCTATTGATAGCTATATAAGGAGGTTCTCTAATTGTTACTGATTAGAGTAATGCCAACTGAAACAATTCTGAGGTACTACCTCATACCTATTAGACTGGCTAATGGGACAGAAAAGAAGAATGACAAATGTTGGAGAAGATGTGGGGAAAATGAGACATTAATGCACTATTGGTAGAGTTGTGAACTGATTCAACCATTATGTAGAACAATTTGGAACTATGTCCAAGGGCTATAAATCCATGCTACTTAGGTCTGTATACTAAAAGAGATAAAAAAAAAAGCCAAAAGTGAAAAGGGACTATGTGTATGGAAATATTTGTAGCAGCTCTTTTCTAGTGGCAGGGAATTGGAAATGGGGAAGATGCCCATCAATTGGGGAATGACTGAACAAATTGTACTGTGTGATTGTGATGGAATACTATTGTGCTATAAGAAACGATGAGCAGGATGCCCTCAGAAAAACCTGGAAAGACTTACATGGGTTGATGCAAAGTGAAATGTATTGTGTACAAATTAACAGCAATATTGAAGATAATCCGCTGTGAATGGCTTACTATTCTCAGCAATACAATGACCTAAGACGACTCTGAAGGACTTATGATGAAAAATGCTCTCCATCCCCAAAGAACTGGTCTGAATACATATTGAAAAAGCATACCTTTTTACATTATTTTTCTTGAGGTTGTTTTGGTTTTGATCTATGTTTTCTTTCACAACATGACTAATATAGAAATATGTTTTGCATGACTACACGTGTATAACGTATATTGAATTACTTGCCTTTTCAGTGAGGGGATTGGGGAAGGAGGAAGGGAAAGAATTTGGAACTCAAAGTTTTAAAAATGAATGTTAAAAATTGTTTTTACATGTAATTGAGGAAAATGAAATACTAAGTAAATTTAAAAAGAAAAGAAAACAGAATGATTGATATGGGCAGACAGACCCACCACAGGAAAACAGGCAGGTGGGGGCCTACCACTCAAAAGATGACTGTCAAAAAGGCCTACCAGGCCAGACTTTCTCATCTTTGAAACTGTGGATGACAGATCCAGAGATTAACCAAATCTCAGAGCCAGAAGGAGCCTTCTATACAGAACTTTTTCTCTCTGTAGCTGTCTCTATCTCTCTGTCTTTGTCTCTCCTCTCTCCCTACATATATATGCATATGAGATGTGTGTATATATATATATGTATATATATATACACACATACAGACATACATATACATATAGAGAGATATGGATATCTCTATCTACTTATCTATCTGTCCATCTATCTGTCTATAGCATCAGAGAGGATGATGCTATAGACAGATTTGAAGCTAACAGGGACCTCAAATGCCATCAATCCTGCTTCTACATTCTAGGATCTGGGGGCCAGCCCATGGAGGCCCTTCAATGTCTAGTCACTAAGCATTCTCTCCTCCAGGCTAAACTTCCACAGTGCCTTCACTCTCTGTCTTCCTCTCAACCTTGGTCCAATCTCTAATGAAGATAACACATGATGATTCCTTTACTCTTTCTCAATTCCTCTGATGTCCTTTGACATTCTATATTTAATCATGGAAGGATTCGAATTGTGTTCTCATTTCTCAAGTGCCCCACACCATCTCCTCTGTTAGACTGTTGCTCACTGCGGCAGGGAAATCCCTGCCCCAGCCTTGTTTGAATGACTGAACCATCCAGCATGGACAGGCACTACCTTATTACCTTGGAATAAATAAACCCCCCTTTCCTAGGAAAGGTGTCTCTGCCAGGTCACAGGACAGACGCTGAGTGCTCAGGACATACCACTCTTTGGGAAGGCGAGGAGCCCATGGGAGGGAGGTAGTGGGCACCTCGGCCCCATGTAGCCAAGGTCCCCAGGATTTGCTCCTGCGGTGGCGAGCCCTCCAGAAACAGGAGGCCCCTTTCAGAGACTGCTCCTTCTTCCCCAGAAAGCACTTCCTTTCCCCCCCACTATCTTTTAAACTGCGTCCCTTGAGGTATCAAGAAGAGGATTAAACTATAAACGGTTGTCAGACACTTGTAGGCTCTTCCCACATTATGGGGCTCGCGGGGATCGCCGGGAGAAGGTTGCGCTTCAATGACTTGGGAGAGAGCTCACAGACTCGATGGGTCTCGAATGCGTCTTTGGGGGATACGGCAGGTCCTGAGACTGCTACTTTTTGTGACATAGCTTTCATGGGGGGGAGAGCAAGAATATCAGGCTCATTGCTTCCAGATGGGAAGGTTGGACAAGACAGAAACCCTTGGCGTGGAAACCGTGGGCGCTGTAGCGCGATCCGTCTGCGACATATTGAAGTAATCTAGATGGAGGGTCGGGTCTGAGCCAAAGCTGTCAGATAGATACTTTTAAAAAACATTACACGGTTTATAACAAGGTATTGTGTATCCTCCCCGAAACCCGGCCGCCTGCGCTGCGGGGAGAGCGGCGGGGGGAGACCGATGATTATTTTGCTTGAGTTACAAAAGTTCGCCTGATGTATAGGAAGGACTTGGCATCTTCTGGCCGGGGAGAGCTCCAGCCAACAATTCAGGCCGGGCTGGGATGTGCAGAGTGCTTGGAGGGCTGTAAATGACTCCAGGTGCCCTTGGAGAAGTCAGGGCCCCAAGCGCTTTCTTTATTTGGGAGATAGATCAATAATGGCTCCTCGCCCCAAATGAGCCTCAAATCTGCTTAATAAATCATGGGTCTATTTATAGAGTTAATCCAGGCAGAAGCTCTGGAGGGGACTGGGGGGAAGCTGGACCAGCAGAGGGAGCCCCAAGCCCACCGTTGGAACCCAATGCTTTGGATGTGGGCTCCCTTCCCTTTCCTTCTGAGCTACCAAGGCTGGGTGTGGAAAGAGGGAGGCAGGAGGGTGGATGAGGGCTTAGCTCCATGGGGGGAAAGAGCATCGTCCTGGGAGTAAGGAGACTGAGGGCCCAATCGGTCCCAATGCCTTGGGACCAGGGTAGTTCCCCTCTTCAGAATTACAATTTAAAGCATTCTTTTAAATAATAATAAGGAGCTGACTCTGTTAGAGACTGGAGAGGCCTCAGAACAGAGACCAAACTGTCACAACTTAGAGTGGTGTTCCTTCTAGGTCCCTATTCCCCTCATATCACAAATGGGAAACTGAGGCACACATGGGAGGAGTGAGCTGGCTTGTTTCTGCCCTCCTACTAGCCAGGTACAAAACAAATAACAGCCCAAATCTCAGCCTCTCCAAGCCTCTGCTCAATCCTGTGCAAAGTGAGGGTGTGGGCCTTGAGAGTCTCTGCAGCTCCCCCTGCCTCTGGCATTCTGTGTTCATAGAGTCAGAGATTGGGACAGGAAAAGACCTTGGGGGTCCTTTGGTCCAGCCCCTGCCTTGTGCAGATAAGGACCACGAGATGGGAAACACCTCGGACCAGGGAGTAGCCAGGTCTGGATCTGGGCACAAACCTCCCCCTCCAAGGCTAGTCATCAGTCCGCCACAATGTGAGGTCCCCCAGGTCATAAAGCTTCGTCTTCCTGTGTTCTGTTAACATTCTCTGAGCTGTGGTCCAGGGTCCTTCCCAGCTCTGAAGTTCTCCATTGACTATGCCAATATTCCTTCAAGCTTTGGACAGTCCCTCTTTTGTGTTCTAAGGTCCCTCCCCACAACTGAGGCCTCCATGGACTCCTGCCCATGTTTAGTGCCTCAAAAACTTGCTGGCGCTGCCTTCAGTGGGCCCTCGAAGGGCTGAGCTGCAAAGTCTCTCCCCCATTTGTAGAAAGGAGAGAGCTGTGCTCTCAGTGAGCCCAGGACCCATCCAGTTCCCATGAGGCCAGAGGTCTTCAAGGCGAATGGATCTGAGTTGCCTTGGGAAAAACCTGGGAGCAAACTCCACTTCTCTCCAGACAGGGGACTTCAGTGTAAAATGAAGGTTTGGAAGAAATGTCTGTCTCTTGGGTTTTAGTCCTGGCTCTGAAGCTATTCTTGGACAAGCCAGCTCACCCCTCCCATGCCTCAGTTTCCCATCTGTGATGTGAGGAGGATGGGGAACTAGGAAGACTCCCACGCCAGGTTTTGACAATCTGTGATCTCTGTTCTAAGGTCTCTACAGTCTCTAATATAATCTGTTCCTAATTATTATTTTTTAAATGATGTTTTAAATGGTAATTCTGAAGTAGGGTACTTTCCCAGTCACAAGGCATTGGGGGCTTCTCCCAGGGGCTAATTAACACCTGTGCTCAGGCCTTGGTATCCCAGTGGGTGGACAGCCTGCTTCTCATTTCAAAGGCTGGGAACTGTTAAACTTGTATTTGGATTAATATTTCTATTAACTTTTTTCCATTGATATGATTTCAGGATATTTAATCTCTACCAATCATCTGAGGAAAAGGGGGGTGGGGTGGGAAAGAGGGAGGGGGCTGGGGTGGATTTGATGCAAAGCAGCACACCCAGAAAGTCAGCCAAGTTAGGAAGGAGAACAGTTCAAGTCTCTGTCGAATGTGACAGCTGAAATCTCTTTTGTTCAGAGGCAGGGGCAGCTCTGAGCCTAAAGCAGAGCAAGGAGATCAGAGCAGCCCCCTTCAAATCCCGGGGGGCTGCTTTCAGCCAGCATTACAGTCAGGGCTCACACATGACACCATTACCCTCTTGGTCAATAGCTGTTTCTTTTTCATGTTTTCTTTTGATATTTAGCAGTAGAGGTTGGGTCCAGGATATCACTGGAATGGAGAACTCTCAGGGGAGGAAACACCCTCCAACAGTGTTGGTAGGCCCCATCCCCAACTCATCCCAGCACTGAGAAGGGAAAGGACTTGTCTAGGGTCATCCAACAGGCCTGGGTCAGAGGTGGGATGTGGATTCAGGTTTTCTTTCTGTCTGCTCTGTCCAGGGCTTCACTGACTCATTAATACTGAAGACAAGAAAAGGTCACTGCCTGTGAGCTCTTCCTTGATAAAAGAAACCTACAAGTAAAATTAAAAGATCTTTCCATCTCTCTTCACGAGGGGGGCTTGTCATTGATTCCCTCTACTCCTATCCTCTCCCATGACTCATCCCAGGTAGGAGAAGAGGGACAGAGGTGTCTGTGCCAGGAGAGGGCAAGGCCTAGCCATGTTCAAAGAGGCTGACTTTAGCTAGAGGGGCTGTGACTGAGGCTAGTAGAGAGGGCTCACATGGCTATAAATCAGCCATTCTCAAAGAATTGAAAGAATAGACATTGTGACACCATTTGGGCCTTCATCTTGCTGAATCTCCACAGCTCGCATGAGAGGAAAACCAGGCAGGGCCTACTATCCCATGCTCCCTCAGTGCCTGGGGCCTTCTCCAGAACATCTCTTCTTCTCTTCTGCCATCTGGGGCCTCCATTCTGGGGAGGGGCCCATGCCAGCCACCCAAAGCTTCATCACCATGGCCCCATCAGGATCCTCCCCTCCTCCCCCTCCCCCTGCTTTGTACAGGTTCTCTTCGCCCCTTAAGAGTCTACATGTTGGGGCGGCCAGGTAGCACAGCAAGTAAGAGCACCGGCTCCAGTGTTGAGAAGACCTGGAGATCGAATCCCGGGCTCAGACACTTAGCACCCACCCAGAAACACCTGGCCGTGTAACCTCGAGCAAGTTACTTAACCCTGATTGCTTAAAAAAAAAAAGAGTCTACGTGTCTTGAGAGCAGGGGCTGTTTTTTGTTTGCATGTGTTTCTGCAGGGCCTAGCCCAGGGCTGAGCACACATGAAAACATTTGAGGCCTTGCCTTTTAGAACATGGAAAAGCAGAGCTCCCAGAGGAGATCATTGGAGCCAGAAAGAAGCATTTCACCAAAGTCCACTGAAGGCCCTGTAGACAAAGAGAGGGAAGAGAGGGTGCGTTCTCTCTGGTTTTGTCTGGGGAGGATGAGGACTGAGGGGCCTCCATGGATCCAGACATCTGGGGCTTTCTCTAACCAAAGTGTTAACCACCTGACTTTGCTAATGACCACATCAGCTTACAAAGTGGAGAAGAGCCATTGGAAGGGAATCTATGATTCACACCAGCAAGGATTGGAAACCTTGGAAGGAAAAGCCCACTCCCTCCTAAAATGGGTATTGGAGGAAGAGAGAAAAGGCATCATCTGGGCGTGTCCCTCAAAACAGGGAGGGAACGAATCCCAACGGGTGCCAGTAGAGAGCAGGCAGAATCTTACTGGTCACAGTTCAGTTAGAACAGACAAGGGATGAGCGAGGAATGGTGTGTAGGAGCAGTGATTATGATGGGGGGCAGCGGGGACAAGCCAGAGATACTGATGTGGAAGCACGGGGAGCTCAGGTCTGACCCGGAAGACAGAAGGCCTTGGAAGGCCATAGAATGGGGGAGGACAGTATCTGAAAGGAGAATGGTCAGGAGCCGGCCAGGAAGGCTGAGGACAGTGAAAGGGGCTTTGAACACGGAACACTGAGAGAAGATGAGTGACAGAAGAACTGAGACCCCTGCTGGGCATGGCTAGGACAGGGGAGCTCACTCACTGGGCAGGGCACTTTCCAGGGAGCTGCACATTTTACTCGGTCCAAGATGGGCCATGAATGGGGAGGGAGGGGCCATCTTACCAAGAGCTGGGGGCTGCCAGAGTCTTCTGGCACTGCTATGTGACAGCCTGAACGTCAGCGCTATCTGAGTCTTTATCAAGCAAAGCACAGTGACCAGGACTAAGGAGGAGACAGACTGTGTGTGGTGATAACTCCGCGCCAAGCCCTCGACACCCATTACCTCTTTTTATCCTCACCACAGCCTGGGAGGCGCATGCTATGATTACGCTCATTTTACAGATAAGGAAACTGAGACAAACAGCGATGAAGGGGCGTGCCCAGCATTGAACAACCAGGAGTGTCAGGCTGGATCCGAACTCAGAGCCCAGGGCTCTAGCCCCTGTTTCCCCCAACTGCCCTGGGTCAGAACACATTTGAGTATTGTGTCAAGTTCTGTGTATTATTACACTTTCAAAATGTAAATTTTATTTTATTTTTTGCTTTTTAGAGGGGGAAAGGCAGGGCAATTGGAGTTAAGTGACTTGCCCAAGGTCACACACCTAGTAAGTGTTAAGTGTCTGAGGCCAGATTTGAACTCAGGTCCTCCTGACTCCAGGATCAGTGCTCTATTCACTGTGCCAACTAGCTGCACCAAGGGCAGGTCCTTCTAAAGATTCCGATAGTTCTGGCTATGCAGCCTGTGGGAAGAGGACGCACTCATTCATGGAGGAGGCCAGTGAAGAATGTCCACAGCTGCTCCTACTCTCCTTTCTGCCAGAGCAGGTCCATGGCCTCTCCCCCAGGGGTGCATTCTTCTTAGATGGTCCAATCAGGGGCTCAATCCTCACTACTCGTATTTCAATCCCCATAACTTATTACAGGACCAAAACCTAAATACACCAGCCAACAAGCACTTATTAACCACCAACTGTATACCAGGCACCATGCTAATCCAAAAACAGAATAAATTGGAGATAATGGAGGGAAGACACTAGTATTAAGGAGGACTGGGAAAGACTTCCTGGAGAGGGCAAGATTTTAGCTGGAATTGAAGGAGGCTAGGAGGCAGAGACAAAGAGATAGGGCATTTAAGGTGGATGGATGGATGGATAGATAGACAGAAGATAGATAGATAGATAGATAGATAGATAGATAGATAGATAGATAGATAGATAGATGATAGATAGATAGATAGATAGATGGATGGAAGCATGGATGGAAGCATGGATGGATGCATAGCTAGCTAGATAGATAGATGGATAGATAGATGAATAGATGGATGAATGGATATATGATAGGTAGATATGGGTTTCCTTGTAACTACCCCTTTTATCATGTCTTATAAAACAAAATTAGAGACCAATCTCCTCATCTATAGGATGAGGGGATAACTAGCTGGCCTTTGGGGTCATTTCTAGCTCTAGATCTCTAAGTCTGAGGCAAAACATTTCTCTCTCAAATAGCTTTGGTTTAGACAGTTAATAAAGATTATAGGATCAAAGATTTAGGAATTGGGAGATGAACCATATTGTGTGAGAACTAGCCAAAGAACGGGAAGAGAATGAGCATTTATTAAGCACCTACTGTGTTCCAGGCACTGTATGAAGTGTTTTACAATATTGTCTCATTTGATCCTCACAGAACCCCCAGGATATAATATATAACCCCCATGTTATAATCTTCATGTTATATTTGAGGAAACTGAGGCAGGCAGCAGTGAAGTGACTTGCTCAAAGTTACAGGGCAAGGAAAAGTCTGAGGCTGTATTTGAACTCAGGTTCATCGTTACACCTGCCAGGAGGCCGGGGGGGGGGGGGGTGTTCATTAGACTGGAAAGAGCTCATCCAATTGTGGCATGTGTATGTGATGTGATGTGATTCCTCCATAAGAAATGACGAAGGGGAAAGTTTCAAAGAAACCTGGGAAGACGTGTGTGAACTGAGGCAAAGTCAGGAGAGAAGCAACAGCGGGGAAAGAACAACCATTCTGAAAGATGGAAGAAAGCACCATGAGGGGGCGGAGGAGCAAGATTGGGGCTGTTCACTCAGAGATTCCAAGTGATGAGGCACTCACCGCCTCACACAGCAATTCTCTGCCCTTTGGGGCCGCTCTGGCATTGCTGCCCACCCACTGGGGTCTAAGCCTGCTCTATGTCCTTCATTCAAATGCCTAAAAGCAGCTGCCATCCTCCCTTTCCTCTAAGTCTTTTCTTGTCCAGGCTACATACCCTTAGATCCTTCAACTAATTATATTAGGATTCTATCGGGAGTAAATCAGGAAGGATAATCTAATTAAATGAGGATACTTAAAGTGTGAGATACATACTCACTACAGTATATAAACTTATTTTAGATATATTTATTATGCAGCAAAAAACACTTTTTGGATTAGACCTATGATTGAAGTTGGTACAGAAAACTCCCAGATGGAAACACCTTCTACTAATGCAGGTATCTTCTCTCTAAGTAACTTATAGCCTTCGGAGTTGTCCGGAACACCAACAGCTTGGGTGGCTTCCCTAGGGTCATCCAGCCAGAAAGTCCACTTTAAGGCTGCCTCTCAATCCACCAAGCAGGGCTGCCAACAGATAAACCAGGTGCCATTGTGACCTAGCATCTTATGGAACTCTTTCTGGAGAAGCTGGCACTTGACCTGAGCCATGGGAGGCTTCGGAAGACAGAATACTCCCTGGTGGCCCTCTCTTCTAAGCCCCCCATTGCACTTGTGAGGGACTGAAGAGGGGAGGCGCTCACTCAGGGTCACACAGGTGACAGGTAGCAGCATCCATACCTATGTCTCTTGACTGCATCACCACTGCCTCTACAAAGCACTGAACCTTCTCCCTTAGGTGGGTTAGACTCCAAACTTCCCTAGTTGATATCTAAAACCGTCCAGGGTCTGGCTTCAACCTGCCTTCCTATGATGAGTGTCTGCCATGTTCCAGTCAAACTGGCCTCTGCAGTGTCTACAAGACATGACATCCATCTCCCACCTCCAACGCTTTGTACAGGCGGTCCCTCATGCCTGGTATGTTCTCTGTCTTCACTGCCTCCTCTCAGAATTAGCTCTCCTGAAGGTTTAGCTCCAGTGCTCCCTTGAAGACTCCCCCCCCCCATTGGCAGGATGTCAGATCCTTGAGGGCAGGGATGTGCTTCTGTCTTCCCTGGTGCCCTCAGCAGTGCCGGACACTTTATGGGTACAGTCAGGTCTGCTATGACATGACATATACAGTGATATGACATCAATAGAAGCAACAAGGACTGTGGAGCTAGGGGCACAACACTCAAACGTGTCAGTGACAAAAATAGGCAGGAGCATGTGATAAAAACAGCAGCTGTTTTGTAGACAGGTGGCACCACAGTGCAAAGAATAACAGGCTTGGAATCAGTAGGACCGGAGTTCAAATGCAGCCTCAGACACTTACTAGCTGGGTGACCCTGGGCAAGTCATTTCAATTTGCCTTGATTTCTTCTACTGTAAAATGGGAGCCATAATAACACCTTCTTCCCAGAGTTATTGCAAGGATCAAATAAGATAATTGTAAAGTTCTTAGGACAGTGCCTGGTACAAAATGAGTCCTATGTAAATGTTAGCTATTATTATTATTATTATTATTGTAAGTTTATTAGTGCTATTGCTCTAATATGTGCTACATGCCTCAAAAGCACAATAAATGCTATAGTAGCTAGCTGCAGCACCCAGAGCTGTGGGCTGTTGCTTGGTGCTTCCTATGGGACTGGATGGGTAAAGTCAGTGGCCGAGGTTGAGCAGGTGGACTTGGCAGTAATGTGGACAAAAAGGTGGCCTCTGCAGGCAGCAGCTCCTGGAAGGGGCTGGGCACCAGGGCAGCAGGCAGGTGGCAGACCAGCCCCCTGCCCACAGCTTCTGCCACGCCACAAGATACACAAGGAATCTGGCCTGTGGAAGTGGGTGTGGGAAGGGTGGCTGCTAAGGGGCCATTGCAAAGCAATGGAGTTGTCTGCCCTCTCACTGTTTCTCACAGATGAAAGTGTGAAAGTGTCCATTGTGTGCAGATGCTCCCGATATATCAAAGGTTGGAACAAATGGGCATTCTCAGCCCAGACCCAGGGCAGCCCTGACCAGCAGCACAGACTGGCCTGAGCAGACTTCAGGAAAGGGAATCACCAGCAGCTGTACTGGCTTCGAGACTTCTGAGCCTATAAACTTCAGAGAAAGTAAAATGTCAGTGGGGAACTCTGTTGGAACTGGGTGATGGAAGCACATGGTCCAGCCCTTGCCCCTGGGGTGAGAAGTGGCAGAGGCTTGTCAGATGCAGCTGCTTCCCTATGTTGGCTGCTGGAGCTCCTGGCCTGCAGATGATAGGGGGACCAAGAAGAGGCCATTAGAGGGTAATCACTCTTGCTTTGACCTGCTTGGATCTGGGTCACAGTCTTAGGTGATGATGCTGGGGTGTGTGGCCAGTGTGCCAGAGCTTGTGGTGTCTGTAGAGAGGGCACCATCCTCAGACCTCTGGCAACATTTACAAAAACCCCAGGGATTTGGGACAAAGCTCTCTCCACTCTGGAAGCAGAGTTCTACCATGGCAAAGAGCTGAAAAGTCAAGTAATTGGCTGGCAAGATGTGCAAGCAGAGGAAGCACAATCAGACCATAGAATTCTTTTGGGGGGATAGAAAGGATCAAAACATAGAACCAGAAGAAGACAGCAAAGTCAAAACTCCTGCATCAAAAGCTTCTAAGAAAAATATGAACTGGTTATTCCATGGAGGAGCTCAAAAAGGATTTTGAAAATCAAGTAAGAGAAGTGGAGGAAAAATTGGGAAGAGAAATGAGAATGATGCAAGAAAATCAAGTAAAGTGAGTCAAAAGTGTGCTAAAGGAAACAAACAAACAAACAAATACTCCTTAAAAAATAGACTAACTCAAATGGCAAAAGAGGTCCCAAAAAGACAATGAGAAGAATGCCTTAAAAAGTGGCATTTGCCAAATGGAAAAGGAATTTCAAAAACTCACTGAAGAGAATAATTCTTTCAAAATTAGATTGGAACAAATGGAAGCTAATGACTTTATGAGAAATCAAGATACTATAAAACAGATTCAAACAAATGAAAAAATAGGAGGCAATGTGAAATATCTCATTGGAAAAACCACAGACCTGGAAAACAGATCTAGGAGAGAAAATTTAAAAATTATTGGACTACCTGAAAGCCATGATCAAAAAAATATCCTAGAATTCATCCTTCAAGACATTCTCAAGGAAAATTGCCCTGGCATTCTAGAATCAGAGGGCAAAATAGAAATTGAAAGAATTCACCCATCACCTTTTGAAAAAGATCCCCAAAAGAAAACTCCTAGGAATATTATGGCCAAATTCCAGAGTTCCCAGGTCAAGGAGAAAATATTATAAGCTCTCAGGAAGAAACAATTTGAGTATTGTGGAAACACAATCAGGATAACACAATACCTAGCAGCTTCTACACTAATGGATCAAAGGGCTTGGAATATGATATTCCTGAGTTCAAAGGAGCTAGGATTAAAACCAAGAATTGCCTACCTAGCAAAACTGAGTATAATGCTTCAGGGGAAAATATTGTCATTCAATCAAATAGAGGACTTTCAAGTATTCTGGTTGAAAAAAAAAAACAGAACTTAACAAAAAAATTGACTTTTGAATACAAGAAGCAAGAGAAGCATGAGAAGGTAAACAGGGAAAATAAATCATAAGGAACTTATCAAAGTAAAACGATAATTGTAACTCATAAGACTTTTCTCAGTATGAGGATAGTTGAAGGGAATATATATGTATACATACACATATGTATGTATATATGTATAGGAGGGTATATATGTATATAAATACATATATGAGTGTGTGTGTATGCATACACATGTATACATAGAAGGCACAGGATTAGTTGAATAGGAATGGATGTTATCTAAAAAATAAAATTAAGAGGTGAGAGAAGAATATATTGGGAGGAGAAAGGAAGAGATAGAATAGGGTAAATTATCTCATATAAAAGAGGCAAGAGAAAACTGTTACAATGGAGGGGAAGGGGAAAGGGAATGGGTCAACTTTACTCTCATTGACTTTGGCTTAAGGAGAGAATAACATACACACTCAACTGGGTATCTTACCCTACAGGAAAGTAGCTGGGAAGGGTATAAGAGGGGGGAATGATAAAGAGGGGGGATGATAGAAAGGAGGGCAGATTGGGGGAGAGGGTAGTTAGAAGCAAACACTTTTGAAAAGGAATAGAGTCAAAGTAGAAAATAGAATAAGTGGGGGGTGGAATAGGAGGGATGGAAATATAGTCAGTCTTTCACAATACAACTACTATGGAAATATTTTGCGTAACTACACATGTACAACCTATATTGAATTGCTTATCTTCCCAGTGGGTGTGGGTGAGGAGTGAAGAAGGGGAAAAAATCTGGAAATCAAAGTTTTAACAACAAATGTTAAAAATTTTTTTTAAAGTTTTTTTACATGCAACTGGGAAATAAGGTATACAGGCACAATCCATCTTGCCCTACTAGAAAGTTAGGGGTGGGGGGTGGGGGAGGATATACGAGGGAACAGATTTGGGAAGGGGTATTCAGTAGGCTTGATATCTTGGGGTAGGGGTAGGGGAAATAGGAGGAGAAAATTTGTAACTCAAAATCTTGTGGGAATGAATGTTGAAAACTAAAAATAAATAAATAAAAGATTTTTTTTTTAAAGAAACAAAACAAACAAATGGGCATTCTCAGAACAATTTTTAGAACTGGGCTGGCTGTATTCAGTAAGTGAGGGTAGAATTAATGAGTCAGTTCGCACCCTATTGTGCATGAACTATCCTGGTCCAGGTGCAGAAGCCCATGATCAGCCCAGAAGCAGCAGATGAGCGTGGGCTTGGGGGCTCAGACCCAGAAGGCTCATTGTGTCCCAGCTCCTGCCCAGCCCAAAGCTTACATGAACATCAAGTCCTCATGCTGACTGATGGTCAGTGGAGATGGGGAAATAATTTGGAAAATTATTCATTTCTTTTCTAAGAATCACAACATTTAGGGGCCAGAAATGGCCATGTGGTCCAACCCTCTCATTCTACAGCAGAAGAAACTGAGGTTTTGAGAGGGGAAGTTATTTGTGCAGAATTGCACAAACAGGAAGAGACAGTCAAAATTGCCATCCAAGTCCCAGAGGCTCCAAATCCAGCTCTCTCTCTCTCCTCTTTCTCTGTGTCTTCTGTCTGTCTCTCTCTCTTTGTTCATCTCTGTCTGTCTGTCTCTCTCTTCTCTCTG
>NW_027186299.1:2664130-2667222 GCF_028583685.1 Petaurus breviceps papuanus
TGTCTGTCTCTGTCTCTCTGTCTCTCTATCTCTCTCTGTCTCTCTCTGTCTTTGTCTCTCTCTCTGTCTCTCTCTGCCTCTCTCTGCGTCTCTCTCTGCCTCTCTCTCTGTCTCTCTCTCTGTCTCTGTCTCTCTCTCTCCCCCTGCCCAAGGTCTCTGTCACTTGGTCCCATTGTCTCAAGAGCCAACTGCTTGTTTGTTTTACATTTCTGGCACCGGGACACCTACATCTTGGTTTCTCTTCCCAAACCCTTGCTCATTCAGTGGCATGTTTGCTTCAACAAAGAGCTGCCCAATCTGCCTGGGGCTCAGGTAGGTCCAGGGCCTGCTGTGTCCTCTTACTCTCCCAGAGCAGGCTGTTGAGTCTGTGGTCACGCAGCTGAAGGAGTCTCAGGCTGCACCTGGACCCAGTTCTCTCCTCCCTCCACGTCCAGCCTTCCAGGAATATACCCTGTTATTGCTATCACTCCGTGTTCCTGGGTACCTGAAGTGAGTGAACTAGGCGGTTTGGCTTGAGAATGCACTGACAGGGGCAAGAATGCTGTCCTCAGACAGGGCTTCTGGCTTTCTCCCTGTGTGACCCTGGGCAGTTCACCTAACCTCTGAAAGGAAGGAGGGTGACACCACAAACGAGAACTTTCATCAGACTGAGAGCCAGATAGGACTGGAGAGGTCAGCAAATCCATTGGTTTTACAGGTGGAGAAACTGAGTTCTTGACAATGAAGTGACCTGACCAGGATCACACAGCTGACAGAGAATCGCAGATCTTGTGAGCTGGAAGGGAGCTCAGTTTGTACACATAGGGAAGGTCCCCTACTTTACAGCATTTCTCATGAGTGGTCACTGGCCTCTGCTGAAAATCCTCTAAGGAGGGGGCCCCCAGCCCCTCTGGAGGCAGCCCAGGCTGCTTGGGGGCAGCCCTCCCTGGGAGGAAGTTTTCTCTTGATACCTCGCATATTGACCTATTTTTAACTTGTACAAATTATTAGTAAGAAGAGCCTGACATGAATTGGAACTCGGATCTGTCTCCCTTGAAATGCAGTGCTCCATAAGCAGCTAAGGGTACCGCAGTGCACAGAGTGCCGGGCTTGGGGTCAGGAAAATCGGAGTCCAAATCCAGCCTCACTTACAGACTGCATGATGCTAGGCAAGTCACTTGATCTTTCTGCCTCAGTTTCCTCACCAGTAAAATGGGGATAGTAATCACCCATTTTATATATAATAAGCACCCACCTCCCCAGGTTGTTGATGGGATCAGTGATAATGCTTGTAAGTCACTTTGCAGACCCTAATGTGCCATATCAACTCTGGCTGTTTTTACTCCCTACATTATTCAGCCCCCCAACTTTCGGCTGAATTGCCATCAAGGTCATTTACAAAAAGCAGACATACTGTCAGAGCTAAAAGGGGCCTGGGAGATCATCGAGACAAAGTCCTTAATTTTATTGGGGAGGAAACCGAGGGTACCAGAGAAGAGACGTGGCCAAGCTGACCCAGTGGCCAGGAGAAGGGCTGGATATGCTCCCAAGGCCTCTGACTCCAGGCCAGCCTTCTCTCCATCCCCCTTGGATGCCTCCTCTGTTCTGAGTACAGGCTGGAGAGCTGTGGAGAGAGCCACTGGCCCCCAGGGCAATGCTCAAGACATCGCTCTCAGTAGAGTGATGAGGTTTTCACTAATGTCCTCAGGGGTGAGGGCTCAGTGAAATGGCCAGAGCTCTTCAGGGATCCTGGGGCTCAGGAAGGTCTGCAGAGTCTCATTGGTCAGGGTAGGACCACTGCAGGTACTCAATGACATCACCCACATTCAGTCGGGGAGGGTGACCAAAGGAGGGGCAGAATGTATTGGGTGGAAATGAATGCTTCTGTCCTTTAATTCTCCAGGGACCTCAGCCCTCTAGGCAGGGAACTCCAAGGCCTGAGGCTCAGGGGAGGCTTCCCTTCAGCCCACTGTCATTCAGGCTGCCTTGTTTGTGCTTTCATTTGGGAAGGTTCACCTCCTGATGGAAGGGTAGCTCCTTGAGGACTGTAATGGAAATGGAAAGATCTTCCTTGCCCCTAGGCCCTTTGATAGGCTTAAGAGACTTTGAGAACCTTCCATGATTTGAAAATATACTCTTCCCCCTAATAGGCTGAATGTGGAGGCTTAGTTTTCAGGAATGCCCACACCTTGGTGCTGTGTGATTAGGCAGTGGGTCAAGAGGGTTGTTACATTCTCTGATCCAGGAAAAGGCTATATAAGCCCTGATGGGAGGCTTTGCTTTAGGGCTCACATTGAGAAGTGTTGTGTGATTTGACCAGAGGAGACTCTGGGCAGCCGTTGAGAGCCCCCTGGCTTTGAAAATCCAGATGTTGATGCTTCCCTCTCTGGTAACTATGATTTGGTATGGATGTATGTAATGGTTAGACAGTTTGGAAGCCTGTCTGCTGAAATGTTCTTGTAATTTATGCATGTGACCTCCGTATACTTTAGTTCAGGGTGCTGACCTTTTCCCCCTGAACTAGGTAAATGATATGTTTGATTTATTAAAGTAAGCTTGTTAACCCATTTTGAGTTGCTTTCCTTTAGAAAAGCAGATCTAAGAACCTGTGTTGGCAGCCACCCTGGGGATGCTGGGGTGCTTGCTGCTACAAGGACAGAGACTGGTTCATTTTGTCTTTGTATCCCCAGAGCCTAGCTTAATGGCCAGAGGCATTTAACCAGTGTTCACTGAGTCTAAATCTAAATGTCTGTGACTCACTGCATCCCCCACCCCAACACACACAATGAATAAACATTTATGAAGCACCTACTATATACCAGTCACTGTGCTAAGCCCAGGGGATACAGAGAGAGTCAAAAAACAAGCTCTGCCTGCCCTCAAGGATCTTACACTCTAATAAAGGAGACAGCTCACAGACAAACATGTATGGAAATATATATATATATATATATGTATATATATATATAATCTATCTATCTATGTATGGAAATATATATATATGTATATATATATAATCTATCTATCCATCCATCCATCCATCTATCTATCTATCTATCTATCTATCTATCTATCTATCTATCTATCTATCTATCTATCTATCTATCTATCTA
>NW_027186299.1:2667232-2674629 GCF_028583685.1 Petaurus breviceps papuanus
CTATCTATCTATCTATCTATCTATCTATCTATCTATCTATCTATCTAAAACAAACTCTTTCCAGTATAAATAGCAGATAATTAATGGAGAGAAGACTAAGAAGGGTTGGGAAGGCTTCCTGGGGAATGTGAGATTTTAGTCGGCATAAAGAATATCTCCTGTCTTTGCCTCTAGGATGAGGGCAGGAGTTGGGGAGGAGAGAAAGGCTGGGAGCAGGGCTCGATCTCGTGGAGGAAGGGAGGGGAGTAACCTGGAGACAGTGGCTACCAGTTGGATAGGAAGAGCATGAAGTTCAAAGGAAGAGAGGTCGCTGAGTGAAGGATGAAGGGGAGAGCCAGGAGGGACACTGGGCAGCAAGGAGATTACCAACTCCCTGCCTCAGCCAGTGAGCCAAGGAGAGTGAGCAAAGGGGCGCTCCTGTAGAGGGACGCCAGGGAGGTTGTGGTGTCTTGGGGGGGACCCAGCTAAGTGCTGGCACATGGAGGGAGGGAGAGAGGAATAGATTTAAAATGAAGGGGAAGTTTGTTGCCCAAGGAACAGGCATTGCCGATGGCATGGTGGAAGGGCCTGGGAGGAGTCAGGATGAAACTTTGGGGTGGGATGGCTGAGGGAGATGGGAGTGAGGAAGCAGGTGGTAGGGGTGGGGAATGGGGTTTGGATGTTGACAGACAGGAATTCAGAGTGACTGGGACATGAAGGGTGTGAGAATGGTCGTCCTCGAGTTCAGGGTGCCACTCCCCTGCCCTCCAAGGGCAAGAACAGCAGGGGCACACCCACACACAAACACATACACACATGCACACACTCATGCTTACAAACACATACACACATGCACACACTCACGCTTACAAACACACACACACACACACCCCTCAGTTCTCCTCACCAAATCCTACCTCACCTTCAGAGTCAATCCCAAGCCCCTCTCTGAAGCCTTTCCTGAGCCCTCCCTCACCAGGTGCTTCAGCTCCTTCTGCACCCAGGCCCATCTGCCCTCAGGAGAGCTCCCCAGTGTTTGTCTTTCATGCCCTTGAATAGTCAGAGAGAGAGAGAGGTGTGTTGTCTCAGAAGGACAGCTAGAGCAGCTCATCTGGGCTCCTGAAGAGCTGAGTGTGCAGTTTTCAGTGTGACCATTCACACCTCCGAAATCAGCAAACACAGGTATAACTGATTGTTTTGTTGATCATAGAGACATAAGGGTTGGTAAAAGTGTTAATATTAAACTGGTGTGTACAGTATTTTTTTTCCTTTGGAGAGTGGGCTGTTAAGCACTTAGGAGCACCTCCTGTGTTTTCTGGGACAGCAGATGGGCAGCCTGCATGCTGCCTGGGTCCCTGTGGAGTGGGCAGAGGCCCAGAGGAGGGACCATCTCCAGTGGGAGGTCATGATTGGGGGCCCCACAAGACAGGAAGCCGTGGATGTATTTCTGTCTGTACTGGTGGGGGGGGGGGCACAATGGAAAAGGCACAGGGTCTCCTATCACACATGGTCCTTCCTGAGGCACAGACTCTAAGAGCCCTGAGGACAGGAGCCAGGCCTGCACACAGCAGGTAATCTCTCAGTGTTCAGAGAGCTGGACCGATGTCAGCCTGGTGGCCCAGGGACTCCTGCTCACAGAAGGTTGGACTCTCTTCCATAGTGGTACTCAGAGTCCAGTGGAAGGACTGATAATCACACCCCATCCCCTCTGCAGTCCTCAGTTTCCTCATCTGTAAAATGGGTGGAGCGGTGGGAGAGGAGAGGGCGTGGGGCTGGGATCAGAGAAGTCTAGGTTAGGATTCTCCTTCTGGCATGGGCTGGGTGGCCCTAACCATGCACAACCCCTCTGAAGTAGGATGGTCCTCACAGGCTTGCTCACAGTGAGGCTGGAAGGAGGACCAGTCAGCGGTTAGCCATCCTGATACAGACCAACGGCTTAGCTGCAGCTCTGAGCTCTGGGGCTCAGGAGATGCACCTGCCCCAGCCTCCCCTAAGCAGGAGGGGCTCTGGGTTCAAGTTCCCACTGCTAGTCTGTCCTTTCCCTTCGATGAGGAATGGGGATAGGGATGCCTCCCTGACCCAGCTCCCAGGGCTCTGCCAGCCTTTACTGGCCACACACATGTGAACTGATGATGGCCATGACAAACAATGACAGCGATGCCACTAACTATGAAAAGATTAGCGACACAACCATCGAGAAAAGAGGGGAGAGGTGACTGGTCACAGAGGAAATAACTCCAGGCTCCATCTCCACTATTGATCAATGCCATGGCTTTATTCAAGTGACTTAACATCTCTCAGAGTCAGTTTCCTCAACTGTCAAATGAGTGACTAAGCAAGGGGGCCCCGATGGTCCTTTCCAGCTCAGGATCCATGATCCTGCATCCTATTCAGAGAAGAAATCCCTGGGGAGAAAGGAATCACTGCCAAGAAATCCTTAGGAGGCAAGGACAAAAACAGAGGGGATGGGGGAGCTGGGGAGGGCCAGGCTCCCGATTAGCTGGAGGCTCTGAGCTCCAGCAGAGGTCAGGCAGAGCTGCCCACAAGGCCAGAGTCCCCGTGAGGGGGGGTAGTCCGTGCTGTATCTGGAGGCCCCGCAGAGGCCAAAGCACAGCCATAAATCAAGGGCGGGTGTTTAGAGCACAGTGGAAGTGCTTGGGGAACATGGAGTGGCTGACCTGTGGGGCTTGGCTCTTAACTCCTTACAAGAATTTAGATGACTAATGAAGTTAATAAATGACTCCTTAACTCTTTCTCTTGACTTCAGGCATAATTTATTTCCAAGGGGGCTGTGGGGCAGGGTTACAAGACCCTGCTCTGGCTGCATTGGGAGGGAAGTGTCTCCCACCACCCATGAGAGCCTGAAGCCCCTTCCCAAAAGAAGCAGGAGCCCTCTCTCCATCTGGGGGAGGCTTAGTCACAGGCAAGTCAACAAGCAGGCCCCAAGCATTTATTAACTGCCTTCTGTGTATCAGGCACTGTGCTGGGAATACAAAGAAAGGGGAAACAGCCCTTACTCTCCAGGGACTCACAGTCTAATGGGGAGATGACATGGACACAGCTCCGTTCAAACAAGATAGGCTAAGTCGGATAATTGGAGATAATCAACAGAGACAGCTCTGCTGGTCACAGGGGGCAGGGCTGGTGGGGAAGCCAGCAAAGTCAAGGGGCCTAGGAGATGAGGGAGAGCTTTCCAGGCCTGGGGGACAACCACTGCAAACTCTCAATCTGGAGCTGGAACCTTGAGGAAAGAGGTTGGTGTCACTGGATTATAGGGTTAGGGCAGAAATCGGAATTGGGAGCCAGTCTCCCCTGGAAGTGGGATGCCTTGCAGCCCCCTTCCACCCACCCCCAAGGCATTTCCCTCAATCACTTTCATGGTACCTGGCCTGGAATGCCTCCATGTAGGTAATTACAGCGATTTCTTTTTTTTTTTTTTTTTGGGGGGCAATTGGGGTTAAGTGACTAGTCCAAGGTCACACAGCTAGTTTTTGCGTTAAGTGTCTGAGGTCAGATTTGAACTCAGGTTCTCCTGACTCCAGGGTTGGTGCTCTATTCACTGTGCCACCTAGCCACCCCTAGCAATTTCTTTGTAGAGATAGAAAAATGAGACCCAGAGAGGGAAGTGACCTGTCCAAAGTTCCAAAGCAAGGAAGTGACTGAACTGGGCCAAGGACCCGGGTCTCTGAATGTCCAGCCCAGATTTCTGCCCAGTCTGTAGCACTGTATGAAACAGCAAGCCCTATATATGACACAGACTTAAAAATTATTAGTTAAGTGGGGTTGGTGGTCCAGGACAGACTTCTAATTTAATTGCTAATTGTTTTACTCCCAGTAAAGATAACACTTCATTACAGACTGCTACTTTTCTCTAACTCATAGCTTAAGACCTCACAACTGGACTACTGCAATTCTCTCTGTCTCTGTCTCTGTCTCTCTGTCTCTGTCTCTCTCTTTCTGTCTCTTTCCCTCCCTCTCTCTCTTCCTCCCCCCTCTCTCTCCCTCTCCCTCTCTCTCTGTCTCCCCCTCCCTCTCTCTATTTCTCTGTCTCTCTTTCTCTCTGTCTCTCTCTGTCTGTCTCTTTCCCTCCCTCTCTCTCTCCCCCTCCCTCTCTCTCTCTGTCTCCCCCTCCCTCTCTCTATTTCTCTGTTTCTCTTTCTCTCTGTCTCTGTCTCTCTGTCTCTGTCTCTCTCTGTCTGTCTCTTTCCCTCCCTCCCCCCATTTTCTCCTTCCACTCCACACAGGCGTACATATATACACATATTTACATGTCCAGGAGGGAGAGCGTTGCAGGCATGGGTGTGTATGGCTAGAATGCTCTCCCTCCTTTATTATTGCACTAGCTGCTGGTATACCTGTATACACATATACACTCCAGCCTGGAATGCTCTCTGTCCTCTAAGGCCTTCACTGGCTTCCTTTAAGTCTCATCTAAAATCCGCCTTTTACCAGAAGCTTCCCTCTCTTCATGATCTCCTATCTATCCTGTGTGACTTTGCACTCATTAGCTTGCTTTTTGTCTCCCCCATTAGATTATAAAGTCCTTGGGCAAAGACAGAATTTTGCCTCTTTTTGTGTCCCTTTGACACAGCAGGGTGCCTGGCACACAGTAGGTGCGTAATAAATGTTTAATGATTATTGTGTAGTACAAGCATTATTATCCGTACTTTACAAATTAGGAAACTGAAACCAAAAGAGGTTAAATAACTTCCCTAAGATTATACAGTAATTTGGGGATCAGGATTTGAACTCATATCTTCTGACTCAGGATCTTGGGCTTCCTTTCTGTCCCAACTATCCACCATTTGTCTTCATTAATTCATCTGGACAAACAAACAAAAGCATTTATTAAGCTCCTGCCTTATGCACGCTCTGGGGCAAAGGGGCTGGGAAGATACAACATCTGTGTCTATTCCTATTCAATTTGCATCCTGACATAGAAAATTAAAATATATTCTACATGGACCTGAGGGGTGCAGTCCTTTCTCTGTGAGGTCCCAGAGAGAAGATTCAGGGCTTTCCAAGAGGCATCAGCAAGGCTGGACAGCTCAGTGCTGGGGACCAGAGTGAAGAGCCGGACTCCAGATCTCCCACAAACACCTACCAGCTGGTGAGGCTGGGCCTGCCTTCTGAGCCTCAGTTTCCCCCTCTGTAAAACAGGGACAGTCACATCACCTGTCTACCTCACAGGGCTGCTGTGAAGAACAGAGAAAGCAGGGGAAAAGTGCTCCTCAACCTTCCAAGCCCCAAAGCAATGGTTGCTACCATGGTTACCTTTGTTATTCTCCAAGCTGAGGCCACTGCTCTAGTCATCTTGGGCCTCCCAGCAAACTTCCTCATCTGTCAAATGGGGATAATACTGTGCTAATGACTGCACAGGATTTCTGTGAGGCTCAACCTCCTGTGTGGGTCTCTTGGGCCATTTCCCCAGAAGAGAAAACAGCTGCAGCTGCAGCAGGAGGAACATTAATTGATGCATTGAAGAAAGACTGACCCTTGTGCCCTTCCCACTCTTTAAGTCTCTTGTTATTAGTCATGGGGGGGGGGGGGGGGGGAGGAAAGGGCGGGGCTTGTGCCTGTGTTTCTCCTTCGGGGAGAATCTTGTTCTTGGTGATATGGTAACATTTCAGGCTTTACTGTGCTGTGACAGTTGTTCTTCCCGTGTACATTGTTACAGTTATGGTGCAGTTGCTTTCTTGGCTCTGCTGACTTTATTCTGCATCTGTTCACACAAGTCTTCTTTGGCTTCTCAGCATTCATCACGTTCACCGTTTCTTAAAGCATATTCTTGGGTCACAGCTTATTCAGTCATTCCCCAATCAATGGATATCTATTTTGTTTCCAATTCTCTTCTACTACAAAAATTGTTGCTATAAGCATTTTTTGGTATATGGGGGGACTTTCTTATGAATGACCTCCTTGTGGTATAAGGCTATTAGCAGAATATCTGGGTTAAAGGGTTATGTTAGTCGATTTATTCACAAAGTTCCAAATGACTTTCTAAAATGGTCATGCTGATTCACAGCTCCCACAATGCACCCGTGCACCTCTTCCCAGAATCCTTCCAACACTATTCCCTTGTACTGTCATCTTTGCCAACTTCCAGGGTGTGAGGCAACTGCTTTTAAGGCTGCTTTTTTTAAGTCTCTTGTTATTAGTCATTTGGAGAATTCTTTTATATGGTTATTAATAGTCTGCAATTCTTTTAGGAACTATTTTTTTCATGCTTTTTTACTACAAACATGTTTCTTTCAATCCTGTTCACAATACTGACAGTATTACTTGCTTAATTAATTCTTTTGTGAAAGAGTACCCAAGGTAAAATTTGGTTCAAATGATACCAATTCCCAATTAGCCAAGTCCAAACAAATATGATTCTAGTGAAGTCCCATTTATATTTTCTTGGGGGGCACAAAGACAATACACCTAATAAGGAAACATTTCTTTGTTATAGAAACAGTGCTGGAAGAGGCCCTAGGTTCAAATCCCACTTGGTTATTATTGTATTAGGCTGGGAAAGTAACCACCTTCTTGGAGTCCTGGCAACTCTTCCATACCCGGAGAAAACAATCCCTCTTGTTCTTCCCTCAGGGGCAGCCATGGGGCTCCAATGAGCCCAAGTAAGGGAAGTGCAAGCCACCTCCAGATCTTCTCACATGCACACCAAGCCCTGAAGTACAGAGGCGTGGGGAGGGGGGAAGAAAGGCAATATCTGTAGCATGGAAACATGATTCCGTTAGCTATTTGTGTTAATAAAACCAACATGATAAGACTATGCATTGGAAAGCTGACTTCAGATTTGATTTTTATTTTTTTTTTCAAGAAAGAAACCCAGAAACTTTCTGTGTTATCTCTCCCCCAATTGAAATTTTTTGAAAAGTGAAATAATATGAGCGATGTCAAGCTGTGTTATCAGTGGGGCACGTTACATAGCGGGAAAACTATTCTTGGTATTTGAAGTCTTTAATTACTCTGTTTTCCTAACAGGGCATTTCTAATCTCTTTGGACTCCCTGCAGATGTGGGAGAGTTAAAGTCTCTGGGCTTCAGGAGGAGGCGCGGGTTTGCCAGGCGCAGCTGAGCCCTCAAACATGTTTCTTTTGATCACTGCATTATGACATAGCTCAGACATCTCCATTGTTTGGGCAATTTCTCCAATCTCAATGAAATATGATCTCGCTCCCTCTGGCACGAAACCAGTGGGCTGTATTGGGAATGGGTTCCTTTAACCACCCTGGTAATTTACAGTTAGAGATATTAAGCAGAAGTCTTTTCTATTCAATTGTGTTGACAGAAAAACTATATAGGGTGGCCTGGGGAGGCTATCATTTTCTTCCTTGCTTCCTTCCCTCCATTTCTTCTTTTTCTTCCTTTCTTTCCTTCCTTCTTTATTTTTCTCTTCTTTCTTTCTTTCTTTCT
>NW_027186299.1:2674639-2687966 GCF_028583685.1 Petaurus breviceps papuanus
TTCTTTCTTTCTTTCTTTCTTTCTTTCTTTCTTTCTTTCTTTCTTTCCTCTCTCTCTCTGTCTCTGTCTCTCTCTCTGTCTCTGTCTCTGTCTCTCTCTGTCTCTGTCTCTCTGTCTCTGTCTCTCTCTCTCTCTCTCTGTCTCTGTCTCTGTCTCTCTCTCTCTCTGTGTGTGTGTGTCTCTCTCTCTCCCTATTTGAATGATGTGGTTTTGTTTTTGTTTTTTACAAAACAACACCTGTTCCACAAAGGACACTTAGGAGAGAAGAGTCATGATATACTGTTACATGCCAGTCAAAACTGGAAGACTGGCATGGAAGAAAGAATGTTGAATTTGGCTTTCAAAAGCAGAGGCCCTGGATTCAAATCTGGCCCACCTCTTATTAGTTATGTGACTTCCTCAAAATCATAGTGTCTAAATGTAGAGCTGGAAGATGAGAAGACATGCAGAACAAGCCTCTCATTTTACAGATGAGTGTCAGAGAGGCAGGATTTGAATTCACATCCTCACCTGGGAGCCCAAGTCTTTTCCTCTTCCCACTTCTCCAAAGCTCTACTCTCCCCTCAGCTGGAATGCAATGGTCCTATGTAAATCCTGGGGTGCCTACTTTAAAGGTTCTCTATACTTTCCATTGAGCCCCCTCCTGAGGTCACCGAACCTCCAATGAAGAAGGTGTACCCGGGGCCCACATTTTCTCTTCTGTGTCTGCCATAGAACCATAGGCTCTAAGAGCTGGAACAGGGCTTCTGGTCCAACCCAATATTCCTGGCAAGTCTGCCTTTGCTTGGGGATCTCCAAGAACTCAGAGCTCCCTCCTTAGCTAAGAGGACTCCACTTTAGCTTTGGGAAGCTGGAGTCAAGGCAGTGAGGTGGCACAGGACACAGAGTGTCAGGTCTGGAGTCAGGAAGACCTAAGTTCAAATTTGGCCATAGATACTTACTGTGACCCTGGACAAGTCACTTAACTGACTGTTTCAATTTTCTCATCTGTAAAATGAGCTTGAGAAAGCAATGTCAAAGCACTCCAGTGTCTCTGCCAAGAAAAGCTCAAACAGGATCAAAAAGAGCAGGACACAACTGAACAATGACTCTAAGGGGTTTCTCCTCTGTGCCTCGCCCTCTTTGGGTGCCTCCTCACTGCCAAGTCCCAGGGCTTTTTCTCAAACCTTCTCTTCCTGAGGCACCTTGAGTTTTTGAGATTACTGACCTCCTCTCTAAGTCTCTGCTCTCCTAGTTTGTTTCCCACCAAGCACTGGAGAAAGACGCTTCTCGGACAAGAGCCACGATGATTTATCTGTTCCTGGCCAGCACAAAGCCTTGAAGATGGTGCAGGGCAGATGCGGATGAAACATTAGCTAGCATATGTCCAAGTATCTGAGCATTCTACTATTGCACAACAAATACTAAGTAGTTACCATGAGTCCCGTGGATCGGAATGTCCGTGTGGGCATTAGGAATCAGGGAAGGACAGGTGAGGAGCAGGAGGGATGATGGCGCCAGGAAGACTTGCCTTCAAAACCTTCTGCAGACCCTGACTCCTCTCTGGGAGCCTCAGTTATCTTCTCTGTGTATTGGGGCAATAACACTGGCATTACTTAGTAGATCGGCATATTCAGAGGAAAGACCTTAGCCCACTGGCCCCCAAAGCTAAGAGAACATGGTGGAAATCCATAGGGCAGAAATTGAAGTCATCTGCAGATGACTTAGACAATTGCAATGTCAGGCTGACAGAAATCCCAGGGGACATCTCACACAACACTCTCGTTTAACAGAGAGGGAAACTGAGGCTCAGGAAAGGGAAATGGCCACTCTGAGGCTACCCTGAGTCTGGAACGAGAGCATGAACGCCAGCTCTGTCCCTTACTAGCTCTGTGACATCTCAGCTTCCAGACCTTGAGCTGGAGGAGACTTTGGAGGCCACCCAGGGAAATACCTTCATTGTACAGCGGGGGAAACTGAGGTCCAGAGAGTGACTTATACAAAGGCAGTGAAGTCAGGCAAAGTCAGTCCCTACTATGTGCCAGGCACAGTACTAAGTGTTGGGGATACAGAGAAAGGGCTGCTCCCTGTCTAAGGGGGGAAGATGATGAGCAAACCACTAGGTACAAACAGGGTGTAAGCAGGCCAAGCTGAGGAGAATCGCCAGGGGCACCGCACTGGAAGTAAGAGGGATCAGCAGAGGGCCCTGAAGGAAGCCAGGAGGCAGGAGCGCGCCAGCCCAGGAGGACCACCGAAAGGTGGAGGGGGGCCAGTGAGGCAGAGGGCACGACCCAGCAGGAGGCAGGGCCAAAATGAAAACAGGCCAAGCTTCTCAGGTCACAGACAGGTTGTCGGGAGCTCACTTTCCAAGTAAAGATATAATTAATGATTAAACTACTTTGTAAATCAAACATATTTTTAAAAGGAAATTTAAATTAATATCAATTGATTACAATGATTACTTAGGACTTTTCATTATCATGACATTGCTCCTCTCAGACTAGAAGCAGAGGAACAAGGGTCATATGACAAACGGGGCATGTGAGCAGTGACAGCCCCCCTGCCACATTCCCCGAGGGGCACACCAGTGACTAGTTGGAGGCAGGTTAAGAAGGGCATGGACTAAGGGCTCCTTACATCTTTGCTTGCTTTCATATCCTCCACATCTTTCTCTGGCTGCCCGAAATCTGTCGTGAAATCCTTTACGTGGCCTGGTTTAAGGTGAGAGGCCTTGGAATTCATGGGGGAACTAGGTAATGTAGGACTCTGAATACCAGAGACCACATAAGAGAACATCCTCAGTAAGCCAGGTCTTTATTAAACGCCTGTGCGGACAGCGCTCGGCTCCATGCTCTGGACATCTGCAAAGCAAAGTGAATCAGTCCCTGCCCTCTGGAGCTTACATCCTGAGGGAGGAGAGAATGGGGCCATCTGTGCACCAGAATACATACAACGCCACTTCTGAGGCGAGAGTCCAGGGCAGTGGTGACAGCAAGAGAGCAGGGGCTTTCTGAGAGCCCAGGGGAATGGTGAGGAAAAGAAGAGGGAGCTGGGAGAGGTCTGGGAAGGACCCCTTGGCCTTGGGGAGCCTGGGATCCACTGAGAGGCATCAGGGGAGCCTCTTAGCAGAGCCAGATGGAGAGAGATAATTCCACCCTTCCCTGTGGCAGGGGCAATTTTGATTTGGGAAAGAGGTAGAGACATTAAATGGTTGTTGGATGAATTCATGAGCATCAGCTCTGATGGAGGAGGTTGCAAAGAAGAACTCAAGCCAGGTTCAGGCAGGGACCTTTGCCTCCCCTGGCCTTCCCTGTTGTCCTCCACTCAATTTTTCAATCATGTCCAACCCTTTGTGACTCTATTTGGGGTTTTCTTGGCACTGGTGTGCCATTTTCTTCTCCAGCTCATTGAGAGATGAGAGATGAGGAAACTGAAGCAAACCGGGTGAAGTGACTTGCCCAGGGTCACACAGCTAGTGAATGTCTGAGGCCAGATTTGAACTCAGGTCTTCCCAACTCCAGGCCTGGCACTCTGTGCACTGTGGTGCCCCCAGCTGCCTGACCCTTATTAACAAGGACAATACAGAACAGACAGGCCGCCTTCAGGAGGCCTCTGCGCCCACTCCTCCCCAGCCTGACATCAGCCTCAGCACAATGTCTGGCATACAGTAAGTGCTTAATAAATGCATGTCTCCTGCCTTAGGGTCCAGGAGCTAGGGTGGAGGTGTCAGAATCCTGGGTGCAGAGTCAAAAGGCTTAGGCCTGCTAGTCAGAAGCTGTGTGACCTGGGACAGCTCCCTTCCCCACTGGATCTTTCTACGACACGCAATGGGAACAGCAGAATCTTACAGGGAGGGGGAGAGTTCGAGTCCTGCAGTCTCCTCCTGCAGGTGTGGGAGTCATCCATCAGCTAAGGATGTCCGCCCCCTCCAGCTCCTGTGTAAACAGATGTTGGGAGGCATCCCAGTCTCCCATCCCCCTGTCAGACAGGGAACAACTGTGTAACCAGAGGCAGCCCCAATTCAGCCCTCACCACACAGGGCACCACGCACTGGGCCTGGCACCAGGACCCTCCGTCGGCCTCAGCCTGCTCATCTGTGCGGTGGGATATGAATAGCACCCCCTCCCAGGGTGGTTCTGGGGATCGGAGGGGGCAGTAATTATAAAGCCCCTGCAATCCTTAAAGGCCATGGGGAGTGCCGGCGATCAGGATCCTGGGCAAGTGTCTGTCTCTTCACGTGCAGAGTGGAGACAATGACCCTGGAAATGCCTGCCTCCCAGGGCCTCTTGGGAGACGAGGTCTGGAGAGCCCTGTGTGAGCCCTAGTGGGCTGGAGAATGAGGATTCCTCTGTGTGGGTCAGTCTCCTCAAGGATGCTCCCAGAGCATCTCTGCCCCTGATCCCTGCCCCTTCTGGATGGACCCTAGAGGGCCCCGACACAGGCTGGTGAGGAAGGCCTTGGAGCATTCTGCCCTCCCTGCCCTGCTCTCCTGCTGCTGCTGCCTCCATCCTCTTAGCGAAGGCCCCCATGGCCCTTGTCAGCCTCCTCCCTCCCCCCAGCCCATCATCTCCCTATCCTGTGGGAGCTCTTTCAAGTGCGGCCAAGCCAGATGCATGACCCACACCCAGGCGAGAGCTCCCCCACCCGGGGTTACACAGATTCAAGCCCATGCTCCCTCACCAAGGCAGCCAGATGGCCCTGGAAGAAAGCTGGCGACCCTCTCACTTTCATTTCAACAGCAGCAAACAATGTTCAATGTTTAAAATAAACTCTTCCAGATGAGCTAAAGATAAACTCTGAGGTGGGTGGACTGGGGCTCTCCAGGGCTGCCTCCGACTCTGAAGTGTTTGATTACATTAACACAAAACCCCTGGGCAGAATCGGCTTCTGTCAACAGACTGCTCTGGCCCAACACCTCCGACATGGAGCCGCTTCCTGTCCTTTCATGGATGGGCCACAGAAAGGGCTCTGCTTTTTCACAAAACACAGAGGCTGCCCATTTCCCAGGGCTTGCCGCTTTCCCAGTCCACTGGCAGTGTGTCAGGGCACACATTCCATCTCAAATGACCATCATGTGTTTCCCCGCACTCGCACAGGAACACACACTCACACACACAATTATAAACGAATAACAGGTCCTCCACTGACCCAACCGTTTCGTTGGGGGAGCATCGAGAAGACCCATCGTCTCCTCTCAGGTCTGCAGCAGCAAGCCGAT
This sequence comes from Petaurus breviceps papuanus, assembly GCF_028583685.1. Taxonomy (NCBI): domain Eukaryota; kingdom Metazoa; phylum Chordata; class Mammalia; order Diprotodontia; family Petauridae; genus Petaurus; species Petaurus breviceps. Next base: position 2,679,837 of record NW_027186299.1, read on the forward strand.
GGTGACAGTGTGGCTGAGTGGATGGAGAAGGCCTGGGTCCAAAGCCTGCCTAGAACACTATTGGAGAATTAAGCATTTGAAGCCAGGATGGACCCTAGATGCTATTACCTCTAATCTTCTCGTTTTCCAAGTGACCAAACTCAGGACAGAGCCCTGAAGTGACTTTTCCTAGGCTGAATGGCTCATAACTGTCCGTAGGAAGGGCTGCTCTCAGGGATTCCTGACTCCCAGGAACCTGGCCCGATGTATAGCCATGGCCAAGTCCCAAATCCCAACTTCACATATAATACTCAGAGGGCTCTTGTGGGCATCAGAGAAGATGCACTTACTTTATAAAGCACATGAGAGGCCTTACAATGCAGTCTCTTCTGCAGTCCGGCATGGGTGCAGGGCCCACCTAGGACACACACTGGCTACCATCCTGGGCAAACCCCTTCCCCTCTCCAGGCCACAGGACCTCAAGTCCAGCCCCCAAAAGTGCTACATAAATGTCACTGCTATATTTGCTGATATTTCGCTGCAGTAGGAAGTCATTACTCCCAGTGATGGCTGGTCTGGAGACTAGCTGGGGGTGCTGGCCACCACACAAAGCAATAATCCAACGATGTGGGTTTGAATCTCTGCTCTACTCCTTTGTACCTGCGAGACCTTGGGCCTGTCATTCAATCTTGCTAGACCCTACTGGTAACACTACCACCTAGTATTCATGTAGGACTTATTCCATGCCAGGCTCACTGCTCAGCAATTTACAAATATTAGTTCATTCATTCCTCCCAACAATACCGTGAAGTAGCCATTGTTATGATTCCCATTTTATAGACAAGGAGACTGAGGTAGGCAGAAGGGAAGTGACTGGCCCTGGGTCACACAGCCAGTGGGTGTGTGGGGCTGGATCCGAACTCAAGTCTTCCTGACTCCAGGCTGGGCCGCCTGGCTGTGCATCTTAATTTCAAACTTAGAGATTGGGTGTGGGCATGCACTTTCTGTAGCAGACCTGGAGATCTAGAACAGAAGGTATGTTCTGCTCAAGTCTTTAAGACGATAATTCGACAGCCATTTGTGAAGGCTTGTGTCTGGGGAGAGGTGGGCGGGCAGTCCTGGAAGAGTTCAGATGTTGGGAGAGAACGGCACCTCCTGGTCAGGAGGTGACATCAGGTAGCACATGGGGAGCCAGGGGCAGAGGACTTGGGGCACACATCTAGGGAGGGAGGGAAGCTCTGTTTTCTGGGGAGCCGGGGGGGGGTGCAGATGACTTTCTCCCAGTCCAGAAATGCTGCTCAAAGTCTCTGTGCAGTAGGACGTCCGCAGGTCCCCCCTCTGCTCACTCTGCCCTGCCACGAAGGACCCCTAGCGAGCACACCGCAGAATTCAGGGCAGTGGAGAATTGGGGCATGAGACACAGCTGTGGAGTCCTCCCCGGTTTTTCAGAGGAGGAATTTAGGGGGGGGGGGGGGGGGGGAATGGCCATGCCTAGGCCACATGGAGGGTGGGGCAGAGGCAAGATGCAAACCCACTTGGCCTCCTAGTTATATGGAAATTTGGCTCCCTGGCCACCTTACTGCTGGAGAGTTGGTAGCATGACCTTGGGAGAGAGAGCTGGACTTGGTCCAACAGGATGGGTTCAAAGTCTGCTTCTAGACTCCGCCTGGGGAGAGAACACAGACCTCTTGGAGGTTCAGGCAGCAACCCGGGCTCCACATGGTCCATGGGCTGTGACGGGTGCTACTGAAGGGCCTCTGAGGGGAGGAAAGCTCAGGTCCTCAGCCTACTGACCTATCTTTCTGTTAAATGAAGGCTGTTACTACAGAGGACACATTTGGCTAAAAGCCCTTTTGGTCCCATGGAAATCGGTTCAGTCTTTTTGCTAAGATTAAACTCCATCTTTTCATGTCACCTACAACTAACAGAATCCCCCTCCCGGCTGTAACATCTAAGGCTGTTTGGGGGGCAGCGTCCTCATGGGGGATTCCAAACATGTCCAATGTGAGTATTGCTGAGGACATTTGGAATCAATTAAATATTCAAATGCAGGTCTTAAGATCTCTGGCCAGGCACAGCAGGCTGGTGGGACAAGGGACTGGGGGAAGATAGCTGCTGGTCCTCACACCAAACCTCTAGTTGGAGACAGATTAAGAACCAAACCAAACCATACTGTCCAGGCTTCCTGGATCTTCCAGAAAACAGCCTCCTCTGTCTTTGAGATGATACAGAAAGAGGAACAGGAGCCGAGTCGCCTGGCTTAGAAGACAAGCCCTACGAGTGAACAGACTGGTGCCTTCTTTTTATTCAAGAAGTCGCTGTCCCCAGCACAGAGGCTGTCAGCCACGTACCCCCTCACCTTTGCGCAGGCTCTGTTTGTAGATACATCCATTTAGGGCTTGGAGTAGTAAGAAAATCTGGCATTTCCTGAGCACTAGGAATGAAGGTGATTAAAGTCCATTTCTCTGTATTTCTCCCCCTCCTTTCCTTCCTTCCCCTGCTCCCCAGGTCCCATACTTGCATGGACTGTATTATTTCACAACACACAGTGAGTGAGCTGCACCTTATTTACTGACACCATCAATAAATGAAGATTCCCCCATCATCGGATTTTCCAGATACCTGAGGATTTGTGTCAAAACTTCAAATCCAACATTTTTGCTGAAAATATTCTTATAAACTCTCCTAGCTCCAATGTGGAAGACACCAAGGCTGGGGTCATAGTTATGAGTAGAAGGCAGCTAAGATGGTAAAGTGGCTAGACCTCTGGACCCAGAGTCAGAAAGCCCTGAGTTCAAGTTCTGACACTCACTAGTTGTGTCACCCTGGGCAAGGCATTTGACTTTTCTACCTCAGTTTCTTCAACTGTAAAGTCGGGGTAAAAATAATGGCTATATTCCAGGGTTGTATCACATGAGAGAATATGTACAATCCCTCGAGCACTAAGTAAATGCTAGGTATTATTGTTATTAAATTGTCCTGGGACACTCTCAGGGTACATGGGTGTCCTTTATGGCTGCTTGGCCCTCCTGGCTGGTAGCTAGCATGTCTCGCTGCGGTTAGAGTCCAGTGGTCATGAAATCATTCAATGTGAACATTCAGAAGGGGCATCAGAAATTTAGTCTCATCTTGTTTCACAGAGAAGCAAAGGAACTTAGAAAGGTAAGAGGCTTGTGCAAGGTCCCCAGTTGCTTTGTGGTGCCCTAAGTTTTCTAACAGGTCCTGTGCTCTTGGTTCTCTTGGTTTGGGATCCAAAACAAGCAAGCCGGTTGCTGGTTCATGATTCTAAATCAAGGAAGTACAGAGTGATGGTGGACTCACCCAAAAAGTGCATGCAGTTTGAGTTCTCTGCCTAACAGACTACTTTCACTTACTTCTCCATTTTGGACTGTTCTGGATGGCTTCACAGGAGAAGGGCTCCGCTGTCTCACCTACCACCTGAACCAATGCTAGATACAGTCTGTCTGAGGGCTACCCCATCACACAAATATGCTGTTCGTACCCCTCTAACGCCGACAACCCAATTCCTTTGTTTCATTAGTTGGTCTCTGGTATTGTCAAGTAACTCGATCACCCATTAAAAGCTCACTTTAAAGAAAACTAAGACCCAGAAGGCGTAGCTGCCCAACTCGAATACCTAGGAAAACAGTTCTCTTCACCTCTCCAACCACCTTTAACTAGGATTGATAGTAAAAAGCAAAAGCCATCGCATCAATACTTTTCATCCCTTCTGTAAAGTCTAAAGTCAAGCAATGGACAGGAGAAAGAGGGGAGAGAATTCACAATTGTGAGGGGCTCATCCCACTGTAGCCATCACACCTCTTGTTTCACCCAGCACTAGGGTGGAAGGATGTCTTCCAAATGGCAGCTCAGCTGACCTTCGTGTTTCCCAGAGGAGTGCTTCATTTTTCATCATTACTAAATTAATAGCCCTCATTTTATAACACTGCCACAAAGAACATTTTTCCCCACTGAAAAAGCTCAACTGGAGGGGGGGGGGGAAGACCTGAATCCACTGAAAGGCATCATGTATCCAAATGCAGAAAAGATGGCATTCCTTGAAATAAAGAGCCCCTTTTAATGAAGTCGAGGTGTAGGACAGATTTATTAGCTCTGATTTTCCCATGTTACATTCGAGCTGATTTCCTGTCCATATTGCTAAGCTCTGCAGACCCCTTTGTAGGATTAACGTTTTTTTCTGAAGAAGTCGGAGAGCACAGGATGCAGCCATACTGACCACACCTGCACGGCCACACCTGGGATGCTACAAATGTTACCAGTCCTGGATTACAAAGCACCATGTCCAGCCTGGACAGAAAGCAGCTGTGATTTATGATCTGCTAGGATCCCCCCATGCTCGGAGAGTCGAGGCTGAGAAAGACCTTAAACGTGGACTTCAAAGCAGCAGCTGCTTTCACCCTCAACAAGAGTGACAACGAAAGTGGGTGCATTGCAAGCTGCACTATTTTCACCAAGTTCTTTCCACTTTTATGAGATGGTAGAAAAGTTTAAAAAAAAAAGTCATTTAAAAAATAAAGCAGAGGACTTTGATGCTGCCAGTCCTATGAAATGACCTGGGCTCTAAAGTGAGAGCAAAGCAGCAATGTGGGGAGGTAGAGAAAGCCCCAAGGACAGCACCCAGGACCCGCCAAGCCTCAGTTTCTTTCTCCAGGAGCATGGGGATCAATTCTACTTGTTACCTAGGAGGGTGGCCATTTAGAAGCTGGGAGCTGGGCACCGAGGAGGGAGGCTTATCATTCAGAAAGCACACAACAGCAAGTTTGGTCAACAGTGTTTATTACAACAATTCTGGGTCCTACCCCAGTGGGTGCTCAGGGACCCCGGCAGTGCCACGACTACCCAGCTCTTAGTTCAAGTACATGCTGTGCTAAAAGCTCAACAAACAGCCACTAGTCTATGGGCAATGAGACCAGGGGTTTCTGCAGCCTCAAGGACCTGGCTGTGACTGCCAACAGTGGAGCCTTTTAAGGTTCCAATGATTTATTTTTTCACATCAATAGGACCATGTAACATATGCAGTGTCTAAGCGTCACAGTCCCAACTGGCCCGTACCTGAGAGAAGGCCTGGCTGCACGGGACCAGCCACTGCCTCTCCTCAGAGTCCCCAGAGCTACTTCAATATGCCCACCATCACTTCACTGATATCCCAGAGCTTTCTTGCCACGGAGTCGTCCATAGCTTTGGGCAAGAGGTCCTCCTCTTTGCAATCTCCAAAGTACTTCCCTGACACACCCTCCACCTCTGCTGATGAGGCCAAGTAGACCGAAGTTTGGGCTCCTTCTGCAGGGGTTTTGAAAAAAGCCCAGGACACTAGATTGAAAAGTGGCTTGACCAGGAGGGGAATGTTTATGTGCCTCCCCAGGTTGGTTCGGACAATCCCGGGATGAAGGACATTTACAGTAACATTTGTGCCTTCTAGGCGGCGGGCTAGTTCTCTGGTAAAGAGAATATTTGCCAACTTACTCTGACTATAACAGAAACTTTTATTATAGTTTAGCTCACTATTCAAATCCTCAAATTTGATTTCTCCATATTTGTAAAGTTTGGAAGAAACCACCACAATCCTGCTGGGGGCTGAGTCTTTAAGGCGGTCAAGAAGCAGGTTAGTAAGCAAGAAGTGGCCCAGGTGATTCACCCCAAACTGCATCTCGAAGCCATCTTCTGTCTTCATGTATGGGCACTGGAAGACCCCTGCATTGTTGATCAAGACATCCAGCCGGGGCTCCTCCTGGAAGTGCAAGGACAAGAGGCTAGATGAGGACTGATATATCCCAACTGACATCTGACCCAAAGGATATCAAAGTAGTGCTGCCTATTTGAGTTTCAAAACCAAGGTCTCCCTTTTCATGCAGAGAGATGGCCATAATCTTCAGCACTTTCTGCCCAACAGAGCCATCCTGCCAACAGGAAGCTCAGAAAAACATGGCAGATGCCCCAGGCAATCAGCCCCACAGGCCTTAGAAACAGAACCCCAGCCTTGTGCCTCTGGGCCTTGTCCTCACCCACCTCACACCAACAGGCCCAGCTTCTAAAATGTCTTGGAACAAACAGTCTAATTCTTGTAGTGTGACTACGGTGACACCGAAATGCTCAAGAACCTGGGATTCTATCCATGAGGGTCCTTCCTCCACTTGGCTCATGATTACTTCTAGGATGTAGGAGATGCTTTGTGAGCTGCTGGGGCTCCTCCTAACTGGGGTGACCTCTGCAGCTGGTGACTCACCTCCCCCCACCTGTCTGCTCCTCCTTGGCCACTGAGCTTGGGTCCCCTCAGAGTGGCTGGGGGACAAGGGCATGGCTCTATCCTGCCCATCTCTTCCATTACTATGGTTCTGATGATCATCTCTAAGCTGATGACTTCCTGACCTACTGAGTCAGCACCAAACTCTGGCTACCGAGCTGCTGTCATGGGATAAGCCCGGGGAGCTTCAAACTCACCGTCCCAATGGAAGGCATGATATTTCTTGCCAAGCCTTCTTTCCTCTTCTCAGAGGGTCTCCTTGCCTTGTCCTGCTCCCTTAGACTTGTCCATTCTATCCTTGCAACATTTCTCACTTAGCCTCCAGTCCTCACTGCCTCTGACCTCACTGCTTTCATGGCCTCCTAATTGAGCTCCACACCTCAGGCCTGCTGTGTAGCCCAATGTCACTCTGCACCTCAAAAGTCTTCAGTAGCTCCCTACTGTTCAGAAGCATACAAAATTCACCCATTGGTCAAGGAGCATTTATAAAATCCTGCAATTAGTTCTGGGAAAGCACAAACACCAGTAAAGCAGCTCTGGACTGCCCTCAAGAAGCTGATGTTCTAGAGGGTGGGAGGACACTTACACAGAAGAAAATGGAGAATGCAGAAAGAAATACAAGTCAATTTTGGGAGGAGGGGGAGGAGCAGGTACAGTATGTGGGGGATGGGGAACAGGAAAAACCTCTTATAGGAGTCAATGATTGAGCTCAACTGGAAAAAAGCTGGGACTTCTCATAGGAGGCAGCCACTCTCCACTTAAGTCAGACCAGACGTCTACTGCCAGGGGACCCAGCTTGCTGGGTAACAGCTCATCCTTTCCATCTCTCTTCTCCTCCTTCTGATGGCCAGAAGCTGCCCACTTAACTTGGGGTCTCTTGTTATTGCCACCTCAACCGAGGCTGGCCTGTCAGGTGTAGACAGTGAGATGCTCCCTGAGGCTCCCTTCCAGAAGAGGTGGTGGAGATCTAGGCCCCTTCCTTCTTTCACAAAACCTTAAACCCAGTTGACTCTGAAGCTCATACTGGACTACAATAGGTCCCTGCCCTCCTGACCTAGAGTAAATGTCTATGCTAACTGTTTCTCTTTGGGTCTTTCCCTCCCAGCTTGATTTTTTTTTCCTTTTTTTCCTAATTAAAGAGGCCCTCCCTTGACTCACTTTTTTTGTTTGTTTGTAATTCTTTGCATTTTATTTTGTGCATTTAAAAACATCGTTATTTTTTTTACATTTATTTTTAATTTATTTACTACTAGATTACAACATTCTGTTCCACAAGTTTTTAAGTTCCAAATGTTCTCCCCCCTTCCTTGGCACCATGTAAGCTGATACAGATTCTACATATACCTTCACATTAAACATGAGTCAAGTTATAAAGAAGAATTATAGTAGATAATAACAAGGAAGAAGAAAAAAACATATGGAAAAAGAGAGCAAGGAGTCTGCTTCAATCTGCATTCAGACTGTATTTCTTTCTCTGGGTGTGGATTGTCTTTTCCTCCATGTTGATACTTCTTAGAGAGGTCTATTCACTGAATGAATATTAACTCACTCTAAGTGACTAAGTGAAAAGGACTTAGTTCCCATTGCACCCTGGGCCATCTCCAGTCCTCCTGATGAATATCTGGTCACTGGACCCGGATGGCTCGGGAGGAGAAAGTGAGGCTGGTGACCTTGCACAGCACCCCAGTCACTCAAATCCAAGCCAACTGCAAGTCACATCATCATCTCCCTGATCATCCAGAGAGATTGGCCATAATCTTCAGCACTTTCTGCCCAATGAGGCCATCCTGCCAACAGGAAGCCCAGAAAAACATGGCAGATGCCCCAGGCAATCAGCCCCAGAGGCCTTAGAAACAGAACCCCAGCCTTGTGCCTCTGGGCCTTGTCCT
>NW_027186299.1:2692966-2695426 GCF_028583685.1 Petaurus breviceps papuanus
AAACAAGTTCTTGGGGGGGGGGGGTTCCCTCAGTAGTTCTGAGGAGGATGCAGGGGTCCTGAGGACTGCTATACTATATAGTGCTGCTTCTCTCCAAGGCCACAAGCATCACCCTCGAGAGAAGGGGCAAGGGCTGACGGGGATCTCTACACTGGGCAATCTGCATGTCCAGGGGGTGGGTGTCAAAATCAATTGACTCCTCCTGGTTACTCCCTCCAAGGACATGAGCTTCAGCTGTGGGCAGAAGGCTGCAATCAGGGAAATCTTGATGCTTACTGAGAATTCCCTATACAATGACCCCCCCAGGTCTGGTTTAAAAACATGTGGTCATTTCCTTCCCATGTGCTAGAGGACCTGGCTGGACACCAGGTCACCTTTGGTGGTGGTGGTGGGGGTGGGGTGTGCAAAGCAGATGTGGGTGTCTTAGTGAACCGTGCACTTAGAATCAATATGGTGTGGTCCAGCAGAGGTCGTCCCAAATCTGGGCAGAAGATAACAGGTCTCACTGCACAGCTCTGAGCACATCTGGAGAGCAGGTTCAATGGTGGGAACTTCATAATAAATAAGCAGGTTATTAAGACGCTGGAGGAAGTCCATGCCGGCCAATCAGCATGATGAAGGAACCAGGGGTACGTGGCAGAAAAGTGGATCGTCTATAGGGGTGGGCTCCCTGGGAAGGCATCAGAGAGTGAGGCCAGACTAATTCTGAATGGCCCCAGAGAGCCTGGCTGTGAGCAAAGGGCTCCACATAAGGAAAGCCTTAGGAAGGAGCTCTCCCAAGGTGGAAAGCAGCATGTGGCAAGACTCTGGGCTCCTCTTCACTGAGCATCAATGGTCTTCTTCCACCACTGGGCCATGCTGCCTCTCCATCTTGTGAGAACCGAAGGGGCACGTGCAAAGCGTCCCCCTACTTGTCACAGTTAACGGGGGCAAGGTCAGCCATTTCCTGGAATCCCCGGGTTTTCTTTTTCTTCCAATATTCATGAAGACATTGGAATTTGGAGTAGGAAAGGAGCACTTTTTACTGACCCTCTGGAAGGTTTTCCAAAGGCATCATTTTTTAAATTGAAAATTCTTTAGTTGACAAAAATCTAGTTTTGCTTTGTTTCCCTCTCCATTTGGGGGGGTAGGGTAACAAACATGTGGCCTCTCAGAGCTCTACCACTGCGTGTCACTGCACTGATCAGAGCGCCAAAGTCCTTCTGAATCCTTGGTCTTTGCAGGGCTGTTGTCCCAGGTGAAAGCGCTCTCCTCCTCCCCTGCCTCGGACCACTGCATCTGGTCAGGTTGCTCTGGATCGTCCCTTCTTTACAGTGTGCTGCATCCCATCCACCCGGAATTCCAACAGGTGAGTGCTTCCCTTGGCCACCACACAAAGGCTGCTCTCAACACTTCTGTACAGTGGACTTGTCTCCTTTCCTTATCTCTTTGGGCATAAGCCTGATGATAGCAGTGCAGCAGGCCATGCAGACTTGGAGTCAGGAACACCTGAGTTCAAATCTTGCCCCTGTGACCTGGAGGGAGTCACTTCTCTTCTCCTGGCCTCCATTTCCTCAACTGTAAAATGGGAATAAGAATCAGACCTGTCCCTAGCTGGTCTGTTATAGGGATCAAATGTGTACAGACCAATAAAACCCACGAGGTCATCATTAACACTACTATCACACAGCTGCGGCAAAGGTGATGAACAGTTCTGGGGCTTTACCACCACCCTTCCCAAATGCTTTCCAGAGGGGTTCAGCCCCACCCACAGCTGACTCCATCAAGGGTATAAGCCAAATTTCCTGTTTTCCCACAAGGCCTTCATCACTGCTTGTCTGAAGGGTGGAGCTGGAACCTCAGGGATGCTTTCATTTGCATTTCTCTAATCATTAATGACTTGGAACACTTTTTTTCCAAATGGGTAGCAATAGTTTAAGTATCTTCCTTAAAAACAAAACTGCTGTGCTCATCCTTTCACCATTTATTAATTGTGGAATGGCTCTTAATTAATGTATCTAGGAAAAGAGACCTTTATCTGAGAAAACTGTTACAGTACTTTCCCCTAGTTACTGGAGCCCCTCCTACAGTTGGATGCATTGGCTTTGTTTATGTGCAAACTTTCACATTCTGTGTCACCAAAACTGTCTATTTTATCTTTTGGCATCCTGGCACACAGTAGGCGCTTCATAAATGCTTGTTTAAAATGTCTTCCTTGCTCTTCTGACTTGTCTGTGATGCCCCTGCTGCCCCTGTAAGCCACATGGTCTCAGAGTCTTCTCTTGGAATGGGCTATTGGCCTCTGCCAAGCAGCTCTGCCAGGCTTCCCACACTCTTTGTCCAACAGCTTCCTTCCTTTCTCTCCTTCTTGTCTCACTACCTCCTCAGATGTTTACAGTGCAATGGTGATAACAAGCGTCACGTGGGCCCCCTACAGAGCACTGTGCGACTCTGTGAAACTCCCAAGTCACAGGCGCAGTC
>NW_027186299.1:2695436-2696155 GCF_028583685.1 Petaurus breviceps papuanus
CATGTGCACACACAGAGCGCTTACGGTGTATGCACACACACGCACATGTGTAACAGGTGTGCACATGCACACATGCTCACACACGGAGTGCTTGCACATATATAACGCATGTATGCACACACGCTCACACACGCCTGACTGCACCACGCACGCTGCTCATCCTTGCCCGCCCTCCCCGCCCCGGCCTCTGGTTCTTCCACATGAACCCCGGGATCCCTCATTGGTCCTTCCCCCGCGCTGGTCGTGATCGCTGGGTGAGGGGGGACTGCCCCGTGTCCCCGCACTGGCCTCACCCGCCCAGGCACGGTAACCATGGCCCGTCATCTGCAGAAACAGCGCTTCACGCTCACGTCCGCGCGGCTCTTGGGCCGTCTGGGCTCCGGGGTGCGCGCGGACCCCCTCCTGCCTCCACGCCTTTTGCAGTCCCGGGGCTCCCAGTGCACCTCCCCTTCTCCCAAGACCCCCAGGCTCTCCTTCAGGCTCCACCTTCCCCTGCCCCACCATGTGCACCTTCCCAGGCCCCGGCCCTTGGAGTAGGGGGATGACCATGTGCGGGGCATGCGCAGTGAGCCTGCCCCTGACCTGCACACCCCACTTACCCTTCTACTGGAGGCGGCCTCTGCGGCCCCACCGCGCATGCTCCCCCCACCAGCAGCCCCCTCCCCCTCTCGCACTGGGGGCAGCAGCCCCGGCCCCACCGCGCATGCCCCGCTCACCTG
>NW_027186299.1:2696255-2743960 GCF_028583685.1 Petaurus breviceps papuanus
ACTGGGGGCAGCAGCCCCGGCCCCACCGCGCATGCCCCGCTCACCTGGAGTACCTCTTGACAGAAGGCGCGCACTGAGCGCAGCGACGCCAGGTCCAGCTCCTTGACTATGAGCTCCCCGGCGGGGCAGCCTTCGGCTGCGGGGGGCGCCTGCGCCCGGGCCCGCTCCAGCGCCTGCTCCTGGCGGAGCTCCGCTGCGGCCTGCTCGGCGCGCCCGCGGTCGCGGCAGGCGAGGATGACGCGGGCCTCCCGGCGCAGCAGCTCGGCCGCCGTGGCCCGGCCCAGGCCGCTGTTAGCGCCCGTCACGATGACCGTCTTGCCGCGCATGAGCCCGGCCGCGGCCCGACCCGCAGGCCTCAGGTAGCGGCGCGCCGCTAGCCACAGGCCCCCGCCCAGGACCGCCGCCAGCAGAGCTGAGCACAGCGCCACCATGGCTGGGGCGCCGGCCGCGCATGCGTGGGCCTGCGTCGCGGTGGCCTCTGGAACTTGTAGTTTGCAGAGCACGTGGGGGGCGGAGCCTGGCCTCTGGATCTGGACTTGTCTGTATCAGGGCGTGTGGGGCTGGAGGTCCGCCCCACCCCCCCATCAGCTCGGCCCCGCCCCCACGGGCAGGGTCCCTCCCCCTGAGCTGCAGCCTGGGCCGCACCTTTCCTTTCTGTCAGTCTCTAGACACCTTAGATGCACGTACCGGTATGTAGTCACTTACACACTTGGAGCTGCTGAAGCGCGAGGGCCCGGCACGTGCACATGGGGTCCTGGGGACGGCCCATTAACGTGCGCCCACCGAGCCCTGTGGGTGTACGTGACACGCGTGACACGTGCCCTTTACGAGCCCAATTGGAAATGTTTGAAGTTACAGCAACGACGCAGATTTGGGAGCCTTTTGTGGCAATCCCAGAGCGGACGCAGCCTCGGGCGTCGGGCCAGACGGGGAGGAGCATGAGGCCGTCCCGCGATGCAGTGGCCTCTCGGGTCAGTGTGAGGGCCAAGCCCAGCTCTCACCTAGCCTGCCGATGAGGACACGTTAGGGCAAGTGTCCATCTGGCTGAATCGGCCGGAACCTGTGGAGTATTCATGGATGAGCGGAAAGTAAGACCAACTAAAAGTACTCACCGGCAGAACAGAACGTAAACATTCGAAAGACAGCAACAACAAAGACGAAAATAGGCGACTGATGCCAAGATCAAGAAGCTTCCTGCACTTTGCATCCAGAACCTGGTTCTACCCAAGAAATCCAGGGGGCTTCTTGATCCACAGAGCCTTGGAGAAGAGAAAGGATCTTACCTAGAACCCAGGTTGGAAGCAGAAAGAGAGAAGATTGTTTATATGGTCTAAAATGCAATTGGTGATGAAGATGGGATCTCGTCGGTGGATACAATTTGCCTTCATCCAACGTGGACATAGACTTTGAGTTGCCATCACTCCTGGGGCAGTTCTGATCACCCTTCCTCGCTGCCACAGGTAAAGGGCTCATTTTCTTGAAGCAGCTCACCGGTACATTGCTGCTTGTACCTGGACATCTGCCCATCAGCTGTGTTCTTCTGTGAAAGACTTGTCAATTCTTTGTTATTGTTATTTCCACCTCAGCCACGTGTAGACAGTTAAATGCTCACTGATGCGCCCTTCACGAAGAGGTGGTGGAAATCCAGGCACCGGGAAAGAGTTATCTCCAGAACAGAAAGAGAAAAGCAGGACCGTGGAGCAGAGGGAGACAACCAAAGACTGGGCTCTGTTCCTGCCAGAGGTAGAAGGCACCTAGATTAGCTATGTAAAGAGGTGCCCCTTCCTGCTAAGGACAGCTGTCCTTGACACCCTGGACTGTTGCAGTTTTAGCCTTGTCATTCGTCTCCCAGACTCAGTTCTCTCCTCAGACCTGTCCTTTGTCCACTCAGCTGTCACACTGATCTGAAGGTCCAGTGTGACCTTGCTGCTTTCCCTATTCCAGTAAACTCCAGGGCTCCAGCATCAAATGTAAAATCCTCTGGTTCACTTCAAAGCCCTTCACAGTCAGAGACCTCCCTAGCTTTCTGGCCTTCTCGGCCTCATCCCGTATCATGGTAATGGAGACCTCTTTGCCACTCTCCTACATGGGGTGTTTTTGCCAGCTTTCCTCCCAGCCTCCCTCTCCCTGATCCTCTCTGCTTCCTGCTTCCCTGATTTCCTTCTCTTCCTAGGTAAAGGACCACCTTTTGCCATTTCCCCTGAGATTGTTTCCAGTTTATCCTACATATATCCTGTTCCTACATCATTGTTTTTTGTGTTGTCTAAAAAGACTGTGAGCTTTTTGAGACAGGGGATATAAAAGAAGGGGTGCGGAGTTTGGCAGGTGCTTAAGAATTGCTTGTTGACTGACTGACTGCCCCTGGAACCCATAACCTCTCATTGACTCCAGGAACTTTCCCACTGCTTAGATCATCCCCTGCCCCCCCCCCCCCCAATCAGTTTTTATCTAGCAGCTCCTTCCCTGTGAACTATGAATAGATCTCTCCTACCTTAATAAGTCAATCAGCAAGTATTTATTAAGGGTCTGCTGTGTACCAGGCACCTAGTTAGGCTCTGGGAGACTGACCAAAAGGGACCCAAATGAGCTGCTCTCATTCTATCAAGGATGACAATGTGTATACAAATATTAACGAAATGAGTAAAAGGTAAAGGGGAGGAAGGGGTTCAGAGAAGACTTCCTATAGGAAATGCCACCTCTTCTGAGGGGGAAGGGAGCTGGGCATGTGTATTCATCCATCATTCCTCTCTTTTTCTGTTTGTTCTTGTCTGTTTGCAGGCTTATAACATTTCCCATGAGGACTTTGTTAGCTGCATCCCAGAAATTTTGGTATGTTCCATCATTGTCATTTTCTTTCACATGATCATTAATTATTTCTATAGTTTCTTCTTTTAGCTACTCATTAATTAGGAATTCATTGTTGTCTCTGTTTAGGTCTCAGCCTTTTAATTTTAATAGATTGGTTTTGTTGCATTATAATCTATAGAGTTTATATTTACTATGTTTTTTCCTTTTTATATCGGTTTCTAATTTCTCCTTGCTTTAATACAAAGAGAATTTTTGTAAGAGTTTCATATCATGCTAAGAAACATGTGTATTTAAATGCACATTTAGGAGATACCATATTTCTTTTAGCTATAGTTTCTGAAGAATTTTTTTCAGTTCCATGTTTTCATTCTTGTTTATCTTTCTGTTGGACTTACCCAAAGCTGAGAGATGGACATTGAAATCTCCTGCCACCCTTGCATTGCTCTCAATGCCTTCACACAACTCAGGTAATAATTTCTTTTATCAATTTATATACAAAGGTATTTGGAACAAATAAGTTTGATATGGATAATAGTTTGTTGTCTGTCATTCCTTTCAGTATAATGTAATTTCCTTGTTTATCCTTTTTACGTTTTTCATATATATATATATATATATTTGCTTTGTCCGATAACATCCCCATGATTGTATCTCATGCTTTTGGGGATTCATTTTATGCAGTGAATTTTTTCCTGTCTATCCCTCATTTTTCTCTTGTTCATGTCTTTTTTTTTTTTAAATGTGATTCTTGTAAGGAACAGATCATGGGTTTCTTTTTTTAGTTTACCTCTCTTTTTCATCTTTTTGGATTGCTTAATCTATTCACTTTTAAAATCATAAGAGTTTTATATTTTCTTCCATTTGTCTCTAACATTTTTTTTCTAAATTACGATTTATTCCTCTCTCTCTGCAAATAAAGTATTAAATTAGTTAGTTTAGCTTAATCATTTTAAGGTTGTCCCTATTCTCACCGCCTTCTTCCATTCACTTTCAGACCCTGCTTCCAGTTTTTACCCTTTTTCATAGTGTGGTTCAAATTATTAGTTCCTTTTTCTTTCTTGCTCTAAATCTAGTTATTTAATTCTTTTCCTTATTTTTTCCTCTTTTAGGTAAGCAGCCAACTTTCCTTTCTGACCTTTCATCTTTTTTTGTTTTGGTTCTTAGTTTTAACAATTTCATTTTATGGGCCTATTTCTAAAAGTAATTTATTTCCCTCATTTACATCATTTTTCATCCTTTCTATTCTAGACTTTAATTCTTTCATCCATGGCCCTTCCAATTCTTTAGTTCCTGTATTTTCAGCTCTTGTCCTCTCCCCCACCCCCATCCCCTGTCTCTGTTGTTGTGACTCTCTAAGAAATACTAATTCCTGCAGATGACAGATAGGATATTACTCCATGATAGGAATTTTCCTATATCCTTCATTGTGAAATTCCTTATTGACCTTCACTCCCTCCTTGGTCACGTTTTCTCCATTTGTCTCAAAGGCTGCCTCAGTTCATTCCCCCCATCCTTTCAGGAGCTTGGATAATCCCCCCTCTCCTGAGCCAGAATGAACGGCTGGCCTGTCTGTCTGAGCACCAGATCCCTGAGGATCGCGCCCGCTGCAAGTTCCTCTTCTCCCAGAGCAGCCTTCCTGTGGTGCCGCCTCTCGCCCTCCTGACAAGACTCCCCACTTTTCTTTCACTCCCCTCTCCTTGCGGACGCTCCTCTGCTGAGGGGTGACTCTGGTCTGCAGCTGATGCCCCCGTGGGAGCTTCTCTTCCTCCTTGGGGTAGCCCTCTCCTGCCCCTCATGGCAGTCCTGCTGGAGCTTTTCTTTGGTGGGTGCTTGGAGGAGTCACCACATCGACTTGGCTCAGCAGCCATTCAGCTTGAGCTTTCCATGTGTCTCTGCATTCATCACACGCATCATTTCTTACAGCACTGTAAGATTCCCTTACAGTCATGAGCCACACTTGGCTTAGCTGTTCCCCAGAATTCTGTTTGGCATTGAAAGATCTCTGCCCTGAATTTTGTATTCTGCTTCTTCATGCTCTCAGCATTCTAGGCACACTGCAGTGATTTGCCATTTCCTTCTCCAGCTCATTTTACAGCTGAGGAGACTGAGGCAAATAGGATACAGTGACTTGCCCAGGGTCACACAGCCACTTGTTAGTGTCTGAGGCTGGATTTGAACTCAAGCAGAGGGGTCGCTCTGACTCCAGGCCTGGCGCTACCACTGTACTCCTTAGCTGCCCCTTACCTCTCCACCTCCCTGCTCAATAAGTCCACTTGAGGGGCCTCATCATCTTTTTACATGTCTCCTCAGCCCGGTCCTTGCCAAGTCTTCTCTACATGCACTGGGTCGCTGTTTATTCAGTCAGTAAACCAACATGTATTAACCGTTTAATACACAGCGGAGACCCAGTGGGTAGGGCTGGGGGCACAGAAGAAGGTCAGAACAGTCTCTGCCCCCGGGGAGCTCCATGCCACGAGCTACGAGCAGGCTAAGGCTAACGGGCATCTCACAAATAACGTGGCAGTAGGGAAGGAGGGGGACCTGGAGGAGCCGCTTACAGAAGGGGCTGGGCCTTCAAGCACCTTCCGCCTGGTAAGCTGACCCCCCGCTCTGGCGCCGTGGCTCTGCTGGCTCCCAGGCCCTTTCTTCACACCCCCTCCCTCCTGCCTGCCCTCTGCGTGTGGTTCTGTAAGAGCGAGGGATGATTGGTTGCTTATTTTTGTATCCCCAGGTCTTAGCCCAGGTTGTGTGTCTGCTGGTCTTTCTCTGTCTCTCTAGGTCCAGAACAGAAGCCGTTCTCTTTACCCCAAACCTCCCCTTCCCTTGACTTCCCTCTTGCACAGCTACCACTGTCCTCATTACCTTGGCCTCCTCCCAGGATGCCTGTCCCTGTCCCTGTGTAGCTCACCCATTGCACCTCTGCCATGGGCTCCCGTCTCATGCTGGTCCAGTCTTCCCGGAGCACAGGGTCAGATAAGTCTGTGCTCCAGGCAGAGCGGCCTAATCAGTGCTCCTCATCCCATCTCTGCACCTTTGCACCTGCTCTTTCCTGTGCCTTGAGCCTTCACTCCTCAGAATGTGTGGCCCAAGTCTCGTGACCTCAAGAAGCCTTTCTTGAGGCTCCCCCCAGTACGTCAGGAGGTCTTCTATGTGTCGTGTTACCTTCTCTGTGACCACATTGTAGGCTGCCTGAGGGCAGGGGCCTTCCCAGCACTCACAAGGGTAGGCCTCAGGGATGGCTTGACTACTGCTCCAGCCCTGCTTTCCCTGCCTCGGAGGGCTCTCTCCCCAGCCCCATCAGCATGGCTTTGTGCCTTCCTTGGGTTGGCTTTCTACGCAGTCCTTAGTGCCTGTTTTTTTCTGGCCCGGAGCAAGGGCTTCTCTGTCGGCCAGCACCGCTCTGGGTCTCTGTGGGCCTGGATCTCGTCTTTGGGCGGCTTCTGAACCGCTCCTCTCAGCTCTGCCTGCTTCTAGATCTCTCAGTGCCACCTCCTGCACAAAATCCCCCATGAAACTCCTTGGTGAAGGCAATGCCTTCCTCTTTAAAGGTCTTAGGGCAGCAGATCTGATTTTCTTCTTTGTACGCAGGTCGTTTTTCTGTGTGTAGTGAGCTGGCTCACTCTCCCGACTCCCACCAGCATTAGCAGTTGGCTCCCCGGGAGAAATGAGGATTTCTCTCCTCAGGGCTCTAGAGGTGACCTTGAGGGTCTCTAGGATTCCTAGTTCTGAAACTCCTAAGCCCCTCCCTGATGTACTCGCTTCTTCCCCCACCCCAGACTTCCCCCCACATGGGCTCGGTGCAGCAGCCCTCCCACTAGCCTGGATTTCTCCTGCCATGTGGAATTCCACACTGGCTTGCTGGGTTACCTGTAGGGCCAGAGGTGGGTCTGGTTCTTTCAGCCCATCTCTAGATACTCTGTTCTAATCCAGTGATCCAAGTTCTTCACTCCTCTCGTAGGGATTCAGGACTTGTTCACGCCTCTTTCGTCCAGAAGTCCGGGCCTCCTATGTTTAAATTGCTTGGCCTCCACTTAGACCTGGGTCGTCAGGTCTGGCCTGTCTGTCCCTGATGTCTCTGTCAGATCCAGATTTCTATCCCTGGTGACTTGTAGATCGTGGGTAATTAATGCTGGCCTCGTTACGAGGGGCAGCAGAGAGACTCAGGTCTCCTGGAGGGAGAACCTCCTTTTTCTGCACACATTTTTGTGAGTGTGACACCGACGGGTGTCACTGTGGCATGTCTGTTGTCCAGAAAGAACTACGTCCTTTCTTCCCTCTCCTTTCTGCTCTATGGGGGCAGAGCCGAGCCCTTCCCCGGCCTTTCCAACCTACTCCCTGAAAGCAGGTAGGGGCCAGAGAGAGGGGCATTAGAAGGCTGTCTTGTCCTCTGGCCGCTCTCCATCTCACCTTCTTTCTCTTTGTGGGAGGACACATTTATTAAGCACCTACTGTGTGCCAAGCCCTGCGCTAAGCGCTGGATACAAAGAAAAGGTCCCAGTCTAACGGGAGAGACAACGGGGAAGGCATTCTCATCCGCCCCTTACCGTGAGGAGCGGAGTTTGACTCGGCTCTCCCACGGCTTTGTGAAGTGCATTTCAGACACAAAGCGAGGAGTGTAGTGGGCTGTAGGTCAGAGCCTTCAGTTGGAAAAGTCCCCCATTCAGGCCAAGGTTTGGCCCTCGGCCTTAATTTAAATGTGTTGTAGTGGGAGTGGTTGTGGTAATAGAAGTTGTAGTGGTAGTAGTAGTAGTAGCAGTGCTGGGGTAGTACAAGCAGCAGTAGTAATAGCAGTAGCGGTGCTGGTGGTAGTAGCAGCAGTAATAGTAGTTGTCATGATCATAGCTTTAACCAGCAGAGGGGCTTCCTCAGTGACTGTGACAGTTGGGATGAAAGGTGACTGAGGCTCAGGGGAGTGTCTGGGGGTCGACAAGTTAGGGGCAGGGTCACAGTGTGCCAGCACCTTCCTGCACAGTGTGTGTTGTCTTTGTGTCCAGGCTTTGCCTGGTGCCTTCCTGTTGTCTGGGGTTCCATTGCCCAGGCTGGCTGAGCTCGTGATCACCAGGCCTTCCTGGCCCAGGCTGAGGCTGCATCTCTGATCCAGCAGCTGCCGTCTGATCCCTCTTTGGTGCCATTGGCCTTGGGGTTGGATGGAGTGTCTGGTTATAACATCAAGGTGGTGAGCTCCCGTCACGTAATGTATTTTCTTGGTTCCTTTACACACGCCCCCGCACTTTGCTTCATCTCTGTCCTCTGTGCCAGGGTCCTAAGTATTTTCTTCTAAATTGCTGCTCAGCTCTCTAGAACAAATGCCCCTTTTGAGATCTTTAGAGCCCAGTGTGCCCTTGTCCTCTCTTTCCTTGACCTCTGCTCTTCTGGGGTCCAGGGCACATAATCAGCTGCACATTTGTAAGGTCAGAATGTCCCAGGGTGTCCCTCAGTCCTGCTCAGAGGCAGATTCTCCTTAGGGACCAGAATCTGGGCCAGGTTGGTAGCCAGCTGCCCTCATCAGCACCATTTCTGTTTAGAAGGAGGCATTTATGAGGAGGTCAATGAAGGGACCATATCCCGACTCTGCTTTGTCCCAGGCTGCCTCACTTCCATTTCCTGGAATTCCCAGCTTCCTCCACTCTCTGCTCAACAGCCACCTAGCTGCTCAGGTGGCCTGTCTGCAAACTGTCAGACTGTGTCTGCCCTTTGGCGCAGCAAGACTGCTGCTGGGCCCGTGCCCAGAGAGCTAGAGATGAGAGGAGGACCCAGGTGTGCAAAAGGGCTTGAAGAAGCTTTGAAGAAGCAGGTTTTCCTGCAGTGATCGTGGCTTGTTCTTTTTAGGAGAGGCCCAGTGTCGTCATGGGACGGCGTCTTGACTTGCTTGTGGAGTGAACTGAAGTGAAGCAGAGCCATTCAAAGTCGCTAACCTCACTCTCTCCTCCAGTCACTGAAGTTTGGTGCTAGGACAAAAGTCAGAGTGACCAGTGATGGCCTAGGGTGCAGCAGCTGACCTTGGCATGTCTCATGTCTGACTGAGCTCTCAGCCTCCACCGCAACTGCCTCAGCCACCTTCACGGCCTTGGGGACAAATAGCTCTCATCCACCCATCGTGCCGAGGGATCAAGGGTGGTCTCAGCCTGGCATTCACTGTCCTGTTTGAACTCTTGGGAACCTGCCTGATGGTAGACATGCTGTTTGTAACATTATTATTGATTTTCATTGGTTGCAAAAATGTACCTCCATCTCCTCTCCCCCTCTCCCCCCCTCCTCTCTCTCTCTGTCTCTCTGTCCCTTTCTCACTCTCTCTCTCTCTGTCTCTCTCTCCCTTTCTCACTCTCTCTCCCTCTCTCACTATCTCTCCCTCTCTCTCTCTCTGTCTCTCTCTCTCTCTCTCCCTCTCTGTCTCTCTCTGTCTCTCTCTCTCTCCCTCTCTCTCTCTGTCTCTCTCTCTGTCTCTCTGTCTCTTTCTCTCTCTGTCTCTCTCTCTCTGTCTCTCTCTCTTTTTCTCTCTCTCTCTCCCTCCCCCTCTCCCCTTTCTGTCTCTCTCTCCTCCCATCTTTGTCTCTGTCTCCCCCCCCATCCCTGTCACTCTCTGTTCCTGCACCCTTGTTCCTATCTCTCCTCTCCCCTCCCTCTCTCTCTCCCTCCCCCTCTCCCCTTTCTGTCTCTCTCTCCTACCATCTTTGTCTCTATCTCCCCCCCATCCCTGTCACTCTCTGTTCCTGCACCCTTGTTCCTATCTCTCCTCTCCCCCTCTCCCCTCTCTTCCATCCTTACGCTCTCTCCCTTCTTCCTTCCCTCCAACAGTGACTAATCTGGTCAAGAATGACCCCAGAGGCAGGTGTGTTCTGCCACCTCTTTACTTTTTCTCAGACTCCTGATTCAGACTGCCTCTGTTAGGGCTGGGGAAGGGCACACTGGCCACGATGGTGCCAAATTTTTGCATTTCCTTGGTATGGAACATGCTGTCATCAAAGAAGATGTGGGGCCGTATTTTGACCAAAATGGGCCCCTTGGGGGCCCCAGCCAGGAAGAGCGCCTCATCGATCTCGAGGCCCCAGGCACGGAGTGTCTTGAGCACGCGGGCCCCAGAGCTGGCAGCACTCCTGGCCGTGATGAGGTAGGTCCTGATGGGGCAGAGGAGCCTCTCATCTTTGGCATAAAACTTCTTTTGCAGCCGCCCTAAGTCTTCTAGGAATTGTTTCAAGGGACCCTGGGAATAGAACAGATAGCAGTGATGAATGGTATTTGGAACAACTAGGGACATTCTAGGCCATGGCAGACCTGGATTTTGTTCATGGATTACTCATACAGGGCTCACATGGTACTGTGTGGAGTAGGCTGCTGAACCTCTCTGTGCCTTGATTTCCCCCACATCCCCTTCCTTGTACAGTGATGAGGAAAAGGATAAATCAGAGACTCAGAACCACTAGGCCCCATGGACATGACCTCTAGATCCCACAGTTCCCTGTTGGAGATGAATGTTGCCTCTTCCTTTGTGACTCCTTCCCTCCCACTGGTGATGTGTAGACCCCAGACTCTGGCTTTCCAGGCTCTCTCCCTTCTGGCTCTAATCTTATCTCCCCTTCACATAGTCTAAGTCTCTCTCTCCTTTCCTTCCCTTTCCTTTCTCTGGGACTGTACTCATCCTGACCCTTCCAAGGATTTTGTGCCTAAGACCTCATGCAACTTCCAGCCCAGCCCAACAAATGAAGCCCCATCCAGGGCCCTATAACACAGAGGAAGACAAAAACCCTTGTATGGACACAGAGTGCATCTGGCTCGACGATTGGGCTGCCCAGGAAGAAGCAATGCTCCCTTGGAGCTGGATCCTCTGCGTGGAAAGGCTGGTTTGAGTGCACAGGAGCCCTTGGATAAGAAGGGCTCACCTGGGGAGGGTTAGAAGGCAGAGATGGCTCTCAGTAGCTGGCGAATCGCTGCTGAATGGTGACTGCACACCTCTTCATCATCTTCCTAAGCACAGCAAAGTCGTGTTGTCACCTGGGTGGTGTGTGCAGACCTCCAGGCCTGTCTGGCCAGGTGGATTCTCGAGGCGATTCTAGACAGAAATCCTAGTGGCAGAAGGCATCATGTAGGAAATGGTGTCTTGGGGAAGAACGGAGGCTTTTAGGGACGTACGCTCCTTATTCAAGGCAATGGCAAACTTGGGAAGTAGACGGCTCTCTAAGAAGATAAAGGTGGAGTGGAGCACAAGAGCCTGCCCAATCAAATCTGGCAGGAGTGTTTTCACACAAAGTGTAGAGGAGGGAGAAATGTGCCCATGTACTGTGGGGAAGTGAGAAGCCCTAGTGAGGGGCTGGCTGCTACGGAGGGAGGAAAATAAGAAGAGGGGTCCTTAAATGTAGAGAAGAGAGAGGAAAGGAGCCAGCCTTGCCTTGGCCTGAGAAGTGTCTCTATAAATGGCAGCATTGCAGGCAGCTATGAATCCCAGCTCAAGGAGGCAAGTTGGACCGCCAGAATAGACGGTAATTTGTCTAAAAAGGATGTTGGGATGTCAGGACATGGCCAGCAAGCATTCTCCCAAATGTCTCTAATGCTTGGTCAGATAAAGCCCATTGCTGAATTTGGTGAGGGCGGTCCATGCCTCTTTTCTAAAGGAGCATGTCAAGGAAATGAATGGTACTGGTGGGAGTGGAAGGAACATGGTTACATTTCACTTTTCAGTGGAGATCTTTGTGTGAAGTCATGAAGGAATAAAAATGGAAATGACCCAAGGAAAATCTGGGTGAATACCAGCAGCAGAGAAAGAAATGATGTTATTGGAATATGGGAGAGAACACGAGGACAAAAAATAGAAATAATCACGTCATCCAGGAAACATCACAAGCACAGCATGGAGGCGACAGGGGTTCAGCTCTTCAGCCATCTGCTGAGGACACAAAGGTTGGAGAAGCAGGCATCTAATTCACTGGACGAGAGAGGCAGAATACAAACAAAATCTTGACAGAATATTGGGCCAAAGAGAAGGTAAAAGAAGATAGGGATAAATGTAAAGTCTTATGATTGTTTGGAAAAAATCTGGGAGCTTTAATGACTTGTGAACATAATATGGGCCAGCAGTTCAACATGGAGGACTGGAAAGCTCTCATAGTCACAGGGTGTGTCAGAGATGAGGAGTGTGCCCTGGTCAGAGCACACGTGGAGGACTGCTCAATTCTGGGCACTGACTTTTGGGAAGGACAGTGACCACATGAAATGGGTCTAGAGGAGCACAACTGAATTGGCGAATATGCCAAAGGAAGAAGATTGGTTGAAAGATATTGAAAGTGTTCCTAGATAAAACTTAAGTTGGACATGTGGGTTGCTGCATGAAGCCTAGCAGACATGAAAAGTAGAGCATGAGAATTGACTTTGAGCTTTGGGAATTCTGTCGTGTGTAATAGAGACTCAGCTTGTTCTAATGTTATTGGAAAGCAAACCGAGAGGGAAGTGAAAGTCCCAAGGTTCCAGTATTAAATGCTTCTTCTTCCTTTTCCTCTTTTAAACTAGACCTATGATTTTATTGTATAGGGAGAGCTAGCAAGGAAGTTCCCTTTACAATGACTCTGAACCCCTAACTGTAATTGTATGAGCCTCATCTCCCTCTGCCTACTCTGTCCTAGGCTCTCTTCTTTTTCTCTATGATTTCCTTTGGTGGTTTGGCCAGCTCCCATGGATTCAGTGATCACCTCTACAGAGAATTCTCAAATCTATTCATCCAATTTTAATCTTTCTCCTGGCTTCTCATCTCCCATCTCTAGTGACCTGTTGGATATTGTGAATTGGATGTCTGTTTGAGGAGGCAGGGCTTCCAGAAATAAGGAGGCAATCATTCCTCTTTATTCCGTCCTGATCAGGCAGACCACTTCTGGAGTGTTATGTTCTGCTTATTTAAACCAACAAAGACAAAAACACATCCTTGATAATCTGGAGAGTGTATAAAGGAAGGCGCCCAGTATGTGTCACATGAGGACCAGTGAACATATAACTGGGTAAATTTATCTTGGAGAAGAAAAGACAAGGAGGTTGGGGAAGGCAGGGAGGACATGGCTGCCATGTGGAAGGATTCCACTTGATCTATTTGGCAGCTGCCATGGGCAGAAGCAGGAGCGATAGGCCTGGGAAAAGACCAGTGGATGCTTGTTAGGGTGGAGGGGGCATGGAAGGGGAAGGTGGCCAGCGGTGGAGTGGGCTGACTTCATCAGGGAGGTTGCCCCACATTGTGGATCATTAAATAGATTCAGGAGAGCCACTTGTCCATTAGATGAGAGTACAGATTTCTGTCAGGAGTGCTTTGGACCAAATGGTAGCTGTGGCCCCTAATTACTTTAATATTCTTTTATTTTCTGATTCTTGGTAAGAAACTAGAAGCAGGAAGGCCAACTCTGTTGGAATGATGTAGAGGAGAGTGCCTGAGAGTCTGCCACAACATAGGGAAGTTGGGAAAGATGATGTGGTGTGTTTGAGGTTGAATTTCAGATGCTGGCGGGGCATCCTGGTACCATCGGCTGGAAATATGGGACTAGAGTTCTTATGAGAAGTAAGAGCAGGACGTGTGGATTTTGGAGGTAATAATTAGAGCGATGAAGTTGATGAGATAATGAAGGTGTGGAGCATAGAAGGAGAATAGGGCCTAGGACAGTGTTGGGGAGGGCACCCCCATTTCGTGGGGAATGGGAGCTGGGTGATATTTCAGCAAAGGAGATGGAGGAGAAGTGTCGTGTCAAAGAAGTGAGAATGTCCAGGTAGAGGGGTGATCAACAGTAGAAGAAGCTATTGAGGTTAATGGGAATTCATACTGAGAAAAGCTGAGCAATTTTGAGATCATTATTCACTTTTGAGATGGTCAGCACCCAGCTGGCAAAGGAGGGAAAAGGCTGAGAGGTGAGAGGCTATGGAGGAAGGCATGACAACAGGAGAAGGTCATGTTTTCAGGAGTGTGGAAGCCACAGCACAGTCTCAAGAGGAAGGCAGGGGTAAGTGAGAGCTTTGTCGTACACAGCAGGGGAAGGCGTCAGCAGGCAGGAAGAAATGAAAGCTGCACAAAGGGGGCTTAATATTAAAAAGAGACACTTTCCTGGAGGTGGGATGGGATTGGACCAGGAGCCCAAGAAAAGGTGCTACATTGGCCAGGAGAAGGGCCCTTCTTCTTCTGAGTGCATACATCAGTGGAGAGGAGGGCGGGTTTTAGATGGAGGAAGGGAAAAGCAAGAACCGCTGAGAAATGGCTTCCAGTGCCTTAGGCAGGACCTTGTGGATGGGGCAGGATTCAGGCTCATGGATAGAAATGCCCATGCCCCAGCGGTCCCTGAAATGTCGAGCCAAGAGCCTGCCTGAGCTTGCCCTCGGTGGGTTCAGCCTCTGAGAATCCAGGGTTAACTTCTTCATCAACATGAGGATTTGGAATGGGCATCTTAGATATAAAGTGAAACTTGGTCTTCAAGGAATTCACAATTACTATGAAGAGGTGACCTCATGACATCACAGACAGCATGGAAGTCCTGCAGCAGAGTGGGTAGACCCCCTGTGGAGCACTTATAGGAGCATCTGTAGGCAAAGTCACATGAGATGAACTGGCAGAGATGGGTTAGCATCTGCATCAGTCGAGGGGACATCTAATTGGTAAGATCTGAGATGCAGCTGAGCATGATAGCCTAAGAGTAAGGGATTTAGGGGGACAGCAGCATGGACTGAGGGGAGATAAAAACTATATGTTTTTATCTGTATTTGTTTTCAGTAAGATATTGACTTTCCAATATATGCCTAGTTCTTCCCTTCCCAGAAAGGCATATCTTATGAGAGGGAGAAAGAAAAAAAGAAAAGAAAGGAAGGGAGGGAGGGAGAGATAGAGAAAGAAAAGGAGAAAGAAACTAGTTTAGCCAAACTCAACAACTCATCACAAAGTCTGACAGTGCTTTATTCCACATCCCCAGGGACTCAAAAAGGGAGGATGGGGATTGCTGCTGTCTTTCCGTAGGGTCCAAGTTTGGTCTTTATGATGAAGTGCCATTCATTTCTGTTTTGTGTTGCTATTATTGTTGTTACTGTCATTCTTCCATTTCTGTGGCTGTAGGCACTGTGTATATTGTTTTATTGCTTTCATTTACTTTATTCTTTATCAGTTCATAAGAAGGCTCCCAGTGCTTCTCTGAATTTTTCATAGTCATCCTTGCTTACATGTTAGTAATATTTTCATTGCTTTCACACACCACAATGGGCTTATCCATTCTCCAGTAGATGGCCATCTACTTTATTCCCACTTGTTTGCTGCTGCTATAAATATTTTGACATATATGGAATCTTTGTTTCTATCTTTCCCTTCTTGAGGTATATGCCTAGCACTGGGATTTCTGAATCAAAGGGTATGGATAGTTTAGTCACTGTTTTTTAATTGTATCTTATTATAATTGATCATTAAAAAAAATAAAAGAGGGACTAGTAAAAGTTTGAAATAAAAACAGTTATAAATAACATTAAGATATAGTAAAGTAAGAAATACTTTTTATTGGATGAAAAAAATAAGGAAGTCCTTCCATTCATGCTATATACAGATCAATTGAAGGAACTTGTTTTTTTTTCCTTCATAGAAGGCTGTCATATGGAAGGGGGACCAGACTTGTTCTGTGTCTCTGGAAGCACTAGGAACAAAGAGGAGATGTGGCAAGGGAACCAATGGAGTCTGGACATCAGGTTAAACTTCCTAATATGGGCTGACCCAAGAGACAATGGTTCCCCTTCTCTGGAGACCTTCAAGCAAAGGCTGAATGACCTTTTCTCTAGGATATTACGGAGAGGACTCTTGTCATGGTGTGTGTTGGCCTTGAGGGCCACAGAAGTTCATTTTAAAATGCTGAAGTTGTGTGATTTTGTCAGCATTGCAAAGGAGATTTCACTGAGGGGCCCCAGTATAAATCATTTACATGAACATTGTCGAATTGAATCACTTTCCCTACCAGTAAAACAAAGGGTTTGGATTAGATGATTTATGGGGTCTCTTCTACACTAACATTTGGTGTCTCTAAGGAGAGAATTGTTCACTGTACCTGGGCAAGAAGCTTGTCCTTACTAAATGGTTCTTGTGGCGTAGGTTTGTCTGGTTCTTTCTCATTAACATTTTGGTCAAAGTCATCAGAGAAAAGGAGAGCGTCCCCATCAAAGGCCACTCGGAGTTGTGTATCTGAGAATGGCAAGTCTTTATTCCCCAAGTACATTGTAGCTGCGGCAATCCCTGGAAACACATGGCACAGTTCCATTAGCAGCATCTCAGGGCCCTATGACCACGGCCCCCCTCCTTTGTTTAGACTTTTTTTTTTTATTGTGCAACTAATATGCATAAACAAATCTGGACATTCTCATATACAAAGAATAGCCAAAAAAGATGATCCTATATGAAAGCATGAATTTCTGTTAAAGTACCACCAACAATTTAAAAATCTTTGTCAAAGTTAACATGATAACATTGCCCTGCTTTCCTGTGACCCCCTGCACCCTCTGCTGAGTGTGTATGTAAATGTTTCCTTTGCAGTCTACTCTTCTCTTTGTGCGTCTTACACGGGTCATCCCCTGCTTCCCCAATGGAACAAGCATTAATGAAATATTTACCCCGTGGCAGGCACTGTACTAAGTGCTGGGGATGCAAAGAAAGGTAAAAACATCCCCTGCCCTCGGGGAGGAAACATGGAAACAACCAGGTACACATAAGATTAGTCAGAGCTGGTCGGAGGTAATTTCAGAGAAAGAGGCTGTACCTAGAAGACTGAGCAAGATCTCCCACAGGAGGTAGTCTTTGAGTTGAGTCTCAATAGAAGTGGGAGAAGCAGAGACAGATGTGAAAGAACCTCCCAGGCCTGAGAGAGGGAAGGTGGGGCATCCTGTGCAGAAAACCCTCCATGAGATAGTGCTGACAGAGGGGCAGAGTGAATGGGGTGAAAGGTCCCAGGACAGGTAGGAAGAAGACAAGCTTTAAAGGCCAAAGGACTTTCTGTTTCATCCTGGAGGTATTAGGGATAGGTGAAACAGCTGGACTAGAGCAGAGAGATGCTGTGACCAGATTTATGTGGAGGCAGTCCTTGCTGGCTCCCTTCACTGGAGACTGTATTGAATGTAGGTGTTTTGAATGACTCACGTACAAGTTATCTTGTGTATAGAGATTGAAGGCATCACTATGAGTTCTTTTACAAGCAATCATGAGCCCTGGCCCAAGTCTTTGTGTGTGACAATGAAATAAAAGATAAATATAATTTAAGATTTCTTTGTGCTTATTGATTGTGAGTTAAAAGAAAGAAAAGAAAAGAATGTTCAGTACTACCTTACAGGGACTTCTGTCACTGAGTGTTTCCCATTCTCACATCAAGGTCATTCAAGATTCATTGGAAAGAGTCTCCTAGCAGAAGTGACCCTTTGCAAAGGCCCTGTGGTTCTAAAGATTAGGCAAGGTATAAGACAAAGCTATGCACCACTGGGACAGAAGAAAGATCCAGATAACTAGTGATTTCCTCCAAATATTCCTCTTTGGTGATGGCATTGTGCTGGCTGCATAGAGCTCTAGGACATTGCACAGCCTGTGGATAGAAATCGGTGATCATTCAAATGAGTCTGGCCTATCCATCCACACAGAAAGAACCAAGTGGATGGAGACTGTTCATCGCCTTGATGTCAACATGCATCTGGATGGGCATCCTCTATGGAGCTTGTCCAGCAGCATTTCTCTCTGGGCCCAGCAAGACATACACAGTAAGAGGTGAAAAGGGAGGATGAGAGTGGGAAGTGTGATTCCTTGGATTTCAGAACATTTTTATTGGCCTCAAGATTCCTATGAAAGTCAAAGCTCATCTTTTCAAAACCAGTATTTTCCCAGTGCAGTGGTGTGGTGGCTGTTGTGTTTGTCCTTTGTTTTTCAAAGAGAACTGAAGCATCCGGGAAACGATGACATGACCTGCAGTTGACTTTGATTTGAGTGAGGGAGGGCAGTGCAAGGTCACCAGCCTCACTTTCTCCTCCAGAGCCATCAGGATGACTGAAGATAACCCACGATGCTGTGGGAGACCCTGGCCCTTTTAGGCTTAAGACCTTTGCAGGTACTCACTGAGAGAGGCCATTTGGTGAATAGGCCTCTTTAAGAAGTGATTGGACGGCTGGCTCCTTTAATTACAAAAAGAAAAAAGAAGAAGAAACCATCAAGCTGGGAGGGGGGAGACCCTCAGGCTTATTGTTCCAAAGAAAAAGACTTGCCATTTGCATTAACTCTAAACTCAGAGGACCCTCAATACCCACCATGACCTAGAACACAAAGAACTAAAGGAGCATTATTACATGGAAAGACTCAGAGTGATCCTTAGTACTCAAGTCAATAAGCATTTATTAAGTACCATCTACTATGTGCCAGGCACTGTGTTAAATAGAGTATACAAATAAAGAAAGATAAAAGCAACCCCTCCTCTCAAACATCTCGCAATCTTATGAAGGAAACAACCTACGAACAGCTGTGTACAAACAATGTCTATGCAGGATAAATTGGAGGTAATCCCAGAAGAAAGGCACTATCATTAATGGGGACTAAGAAAGTCTTCTTTCAGCTGGAACTTGAAGGAACAAGGAAAGCCAGGTGGTGGAGACAAGGAGGGAGAACATTCCAAGCATGAGGGATGGCCAGAGAAAATGCCCAGACTTCAGAGATGGAATGTCACATGTGGAACAGCAGGGAGTCAACAAGTCAGAGACAACAAACATCTTTTTCGTGCTTAATATGCACTGAGCATGATGCTGATCTCTGGAGGCAGAAAGAGTGATAGCCCCTGCCCTTGAGGAGCTTATAGGCTGATGGGGAAAGACAAGACATAAAAGAAAGGTGAAAAGCTGGGTGGGGGATGGGGAATGACGGTACCTGGTGTGAGTGCATTAAAAAGCTCTGAAAGTTAGGAGTGCAGCCTAAAGAGGGATTAAGTCATGATTGTCCTGGGTGTCCTTAAAATGGAGGTGCTAAACCAAACAAATCCAAGGAAAAGGCCTCAGAATTGAAAGGTACTTCTACTGGGAAGTCCAGAGGTGAAGTGAGCTTCCAGAATGAAGAGGCTACTGTGGAATTGTAGAGAAAGTTTGGAGTCAGGATGGCAGACTGGAGAGGAATGAAGATTGGGCTGGGCATTCTCCTTAAACTGGAAGGTCTGGGAAGAATCAGCCAATCAGAGAAAGAGGCCACAGGGCAAAGGGTCCTTCCAATGTGAGAAGTCCAGAGGTGGAATGAAGAGTATACTGTGGCCTGGTAGAGAAAGTCCAGAGACTCAGGAGTCCATTCAACCTGCGAAGGAAAGGAGCAAAGAAGTCAGAGTTACTGGGTCTCAGAGTGTGGGGAAGGTAGCGTAAAATGGGAGGGAGGTATAAAGAAGACTGGAAAAGTAGAAAGAGGTCAGGCTGTGAAGGAGAGTCACTGAAACTTATGAGTTGGGGATGGTACATGCCAAGGCACAAACTGCCCTTTAGAATGGACAGGATTTGGCAGCAGATAGAGGAAGTGATAGTCAAAGATGACTTACAGGTTGCAATGCTGAATGACTGGGAAGATGGTGGTATATTTGACAGTGTTAGAAACATTAAGAAGAGGAGAAGATTTTGGAAGGAAAATAGTTAATTTCATTTTGACCTTGTTGAGTTTAAAATTTCTGAGGGACAAAGTTTGAGATGCCCAGTAGGTAGTTGGAGAGGCAAGACTAGAGCTCAGAATAAAGGCCTAGGCTGGATAAGTAGACAGGAGAATAATCAGCATAGATATGATAATTGAATTGATGACATTACCAAACAAAATGATATAAAGAGAGATAAGGGCCTTAAGAAGGATTGTAAAATATCTTAAGGAAGAACTAGCAAAGGAGACTGAGAAGGAGCAGTTTCATAGTGAGGAGGAGAACCAGGAGAGAGGGGTGTCCTGAAAACCTAAAAAGAGGAGAGGAACAGGGAGAGAATAATCCACAGTGTCCAAGGCTGCAGAGAAATCAAAGATCATAAGGAGGGAGAAAAGGCCATTGAATTTGGTGACTGAGAAATCATTAGCAGAGAGTGCACTAGGGCAAGAGAATGTTCTCAATGGATCAATACTAGACCATCCCCAGATGCATACCAGGGCAATGGGGACAACTATAAAATGACAGCTTTGTCACCCTTGAATCAATTCTGAGTCACAAATCCAGTGTGGACTGAAATGACCTGCACCCAAGGGTGATGTTTTCTGCTAGGGAGGCCCTGAAAGGTATAGGGAAAAGGAGAAATTTCACACAGCAGCAGTAGTAGTGTGGTTTAGACTCCAGATACAGAGAAGGGGCTCACCTCTAACTCCTGGCTCAGTTTGACACCTGCAAAAGGAATAACCTGAGTAGGAATTCTAGACCAAAGTAGAGTCCACAGTTATGTCATTTTGAACCACCAGAGCATTCCAGTTGACTGATAGAGTCTGAGCCCAATAGTTTTCTACTGTTATTCAGACCTAGACCCAGATCAGGAACTTGCAGAGCTCAGGTGGGGCAGCAATCGGATTTTGTCCCAGATCAGACCACTTTGGGAGCACTGAAAGAAGCAGGACCACAGCTTGTCCCTGTGTTCCTGAAATAACAATACTCAATATCCCAAGAAAGCATCAAGAGGACCTGCTGAGACTTTCCTACTGAGCCCAGTTCTAGCATTGCATCTGAAGTCAGGATGTAGACTGGAAGAATGAGGGGGCGAGAAAAGAGTCCAACTATAAAGAACTATTATGATGGCAGGGAAGCTCAAGGTACAAACCCAGAAGAAAGGAGTGATTCCAAAACATCTCCAGGCATATCCTCAGAGAAAAATACAACTTGAGCAAAATTCACTGAGAATTCTTGGAAGAGATGAAGCAAGTTTTTTTTAAGTATTTTTTTTCTATAAATGAAATGAGAGCACTTGAGGGAAAAATGGAAAAGAAATGAGAACTATGGAAGAAAGAATTGGAAAGGGTTTAACAACTTGGAACAATGGTATAAAACCTTGTCTGAGCAATAAATTACCTGAAAATTAGAATGGACCAAATAGAAGCCATTGATTTCTTGAGATAAGAACTATTAAATTCAAGTTAAAAGACTAAAAAAAATAGAAGAAAATGTAAGTTGTCTCACAGCAAATAAAATAAAGCAAAAATAAAAATGGAACTGGAAAATAGATGTATGAGAAAAAAAAATTAATTATTGGACTGTCTAATGTGCATCATATTTTCAGAAATCACAAAAGAAAACTACCCAGATATTTTAGAAC
The DNA here is from genome assembly GCF_028583685.1 of Petaurus breviceps papuanus. Lineage (NCBI taxonomy): Eukaryota > Metazoa > Chordata > Mammalia > Diprotodontia > Petauridae > Petaurus > Petaurus breviceps. The sequence continues at coordinate 2,717,316 of NW_027186299.1, forward strand.
CAAAGGACAAAGGGGAAAGCGAATCCTCCAGTTACCTTCTGAAAGAATCTCCAAAGTGAAAACTCATAAGGACACCACAGCAAAAATCCAGAGCTTCTATAGCAAAGCAAAATATTGCAAGCAGCCAGAAAGAAAGACGTCCAGTATTAAAGAACCATAGTCAGGATTACACACTATTTAGCAACTACAACAATAAAGGAACAAAGAACTTGGAATACAATATTCCACAGCTTGTAGCAAAAAATAACTTATCCAGAAAAACTGAATATAATTGCTACAGTGGGGAAATTGGATCTTTAATGAAATAGAGGACTTTCAAGTGTTCCCGATGAAAATACCACAGCTGTGTAGAAATTTTGAAGTTCCGACACAGGAGTTAAAAGAAACATAAAAAGGTATAAACATGAATAAAAAAATGACAAGATGCTAAACAAGGATAAACTGCTTATTTTCAAATATGGTGAGAAGATACATATGTCCCTCTGGACCTTATTGTCATCAGGGGTTATAGAGTTAGTCTAATTAGAGAAGGCATGAGAGTGTTTCTAACTTGTTAATCTTAGGGATTTTAAGGCCATTGGAGCTACTGCTGCACAGGATTATTCTCAATGTCAGGGGTTGATAGCCTTAATACATATTTCCACCAGACCAATTAATTACAGCATTAATGAGCAAACACAAGTAAGTCTTATGGTTATACTAGAGGGGTACCAAATAACATACAGTAGGTGGCCATGATTACTTTCAGCAAGGCAGATTTGTGCTTCCCAACAAGATGAAATCACATCAGCCTTATACTGGACACATTTTCCAGCCAACATAGGCATACACTCTATCTGTAACACAATAGTTGGAAAAGTTGTTGGAAACAACTTTGAGGATGAGCCACCTTTATTAGAAGAATTAGGAATCAATTTTGATCATATCTGGCACAAAAAAAGACTAACAGTATTGCACCCATTAAAAATAGCAGATGGCATCATCATGAATGAAACTGATTTGGCAGGACCATTGATTTTCTGTCTAGCCTTTGGAGCCACAAGGTTACTGACTGGTAAAAAATTCAGTGTGGGTGTGTAAATGGGATCAGTGCAATTGAATGTCTAGGAATGTTTTGTTTGTTAAACATAATGAATTGTCTCATTGAGTTGGGTCTCTATTGTACTTGGATTTTGCCTTCTTCCAATGATCCTACCTTCTAGCTTTGCAGGGAATGATGGGAGCTTTTCTCACTGCTGTGATTATTAGATGGTATAGTTTTCTCTGCTTCCAGAATGTTCATTTCTGCCTTAGCCATGGGAGCACAGCAGCTTTTAGTAGCATGTACTTGTGCTTTGTTATATGGAGTCTTTGCCCTTATTTCCATTTTTTTGACTGAATATCTTGGACATTGGACATCAGTGGGCAAAATACTAAAAATATAAAGAACATTAAATTCTTAAAATGAACCAGCAGACTGTGCTACACCATCATTATCATGTAGATTTAACTCTTGACCTTTGGGAATGGGAATAAACATGTATCTCTTGTTTGTTTTTATAGAACTTTTGAATACTCAGATTTACCTGTGGTGTCTCTCTGTAAGTGTAAGTGTTCATGCTTATACAAATAAAATTCAATGTTTCTTTCCTGTTCCTACAGTTTTTAGAAAACAACTTTGTTTCTTTAAAATTATTCTGATTTGTTTATTCATTTTTATGAAACAAGGGTGAAAAATCACACTTAAATGGTCTTTTGCACCACATAACACATTAGCTATTGGGTCTCAGAGACAAAAAAAAAAGGAAAAGGACTAATATATACAAAAATATCTATAACAGCTCTTTTAGTGATGGCAAAGAATTGGTAATTGAGAGAATGCCTATCAATTGGGAAATAACTGAATAAATTGTAATACATTATTGTGATGAAGTACTCTTGTGCTATAAAAAATGATAAGCAAGATGTCCTCAGAAAAACCTGTTACATGAACTGATGCAAAGTGAAGTGATCAGAACCAGAAAGACACAGTACACAGTAACAGTAATATTGTACAGCAATCAGCTGTTAATAACAGCTTTCATCAATACAGTTAACCCAAGACAATTCTGAAGGACTTATCCATCTCCAAAAAATTAACTGATGGAATCTGAATGCAGATCAAAGCATACTTTTTAAACTTTCCTTACTTTTTTTAAAACTGGTTTCTTTCACAACATGATTAATGTGGAAATGTTTTACATGACTGCATATTTATAATCTATATCAAATTGCTTACTGTATCAGGGGAAAGAAAGAGAGAGAGAATTTGGAACTAAAAATTAAAAAAAAGTATTGTTAAAATTATTTTATATGGGGTGGCTAGGTGGTGCAGTGCATAAAGCACTGGCCCGGAGTCAGGAGGCCCTGAGTTTGGTTCCGGCCTCAGACACTTAGCACCTACACAAAAAAGACTAGCCGTGTAACCCTGGGCAAGTTACTTAACACCAATTGCTTAAAAAAACATTGTTTTATATGAAATTGGGAAAAATAAAATATCAAGAATGAAAAAGAAAATTATTTAAGAGTCTTAACAACCAGAGTAAAAATAGAGGAAGAGGAGAAGAAGGAGGGGAGGAAAAAAGAGGGAGAAAGAGGAAGAGGAGAAGGAGAAGAAGAAAGAAGAAGGAGGAGGAGAAGAAGCAGCATAAGCCAGGCTTTAGTAAATTAAGAGGGTGAGAGAAAAGGAAATGGAGGCACCATTTGTAGATGACTTTCTCAAGGACTTTAGTCCTGAAAGGGAGAAGAGATATAGGACCACAGAGACCAAGGATAGACAAATTAAGTCAGAGTTTATAAAGGATTGGTGAGATGTGAACATATGTGTAAGGAGTAGGGAAGTGGCCAGTAGACAAGGAGAAATTGAAGCATTAAAGATAAGTGAAATAAGTGAGGATGATAGTGGTGCAATCTGCAAGAGAGAACAGGATGGAATGGGATTGATTGTGCATGTAGAGGGTTTGCCTTGGTAAGAGGACCATCTTTTCATGTGAGACAGAGGTAAAGGAAGAGATAGTGGGGGATGGTAATTGAGTGATGTGAGGTGAGGAGAAGGGGAAGAGAGGAATTTGGTGAATTGTCTAATTTTTTTTTTCTGTGAAATATGAGACAAGGTTCTCAGTTGAGAGGGGAGCAGAGAAGGAGTCATGGGAGGTTTAGGGAGGGATGAAAAAGTTGGAAATTGCTGTGATGAATGGGAGAGTGAAGCAGCGAGAGATATATAAAAGAGATTGCCTTGCTGTAGTGAGAGCCTAGTTGAGATTATGTAACAAAACTTTGTAGTAGACTCAATCAGCATTCATTCATTCCAGTTGCAACATAAAACCAGCTCCAAAAGATGAGAGTAAAGAATGTCGGCCAGGGGAGCGGCCAGGTAGCACAACAAGTAAGAGCACCGGCTCCAGTGTTGAGAAGACCTGGAGATCGAATCCTGGGCTCAGACACTTAGCACCCACCCAGAAACACCTGGCCATGTAACCTTGAGCAAGTTACTTAACCCCAATTGCTTAGGGGCGGCCAGGTGGCTCAGCGAGTAAGAGCACCAGCTCCAGTGTCAGGATGACCTGGATCAAATCCGGGCTCAGATACTCAGCACCACACCCAGAAATAACTGGTCGTGTAACCTTGAGCAAGTTACTTAACCCCGATTGCTTTAAAAAAAAAAAAAAGAATGTCAGCCCCGAATTGTATGACAGAAAGAAAGCATGGACTGGTCACATGGTGAACATGAGAAATGATAGGTAGATGTTCAAGCTGTCTTCTGCATCCTTAAAATGTTGGGAGAAAGCAAGGAAGACCCCTGGTGCACTGAATGGGGCTATGAACTGCTCCATTACATGAAACTCTTGAGTCAATGAAATTCAAGATCTCTGAGCATTAAGAATTCACAGAAGCCAGCACAGTGCCTGACACTTAATAGCCACTCCATAAATGCTTATTGTCACTTGATAAATATTTATTAAGTGCCTCTTGTTGGACAATTTGGATGAAATAGGGTTCTTTTCATTCTATGAGGACCTTTTGTGATTTGGTACAAGCATTGGTCACTTCCACACCAAAAGTTTTTCTTTCTAGACTGAAAGGGACTCATCTCAGTCTATATGACAGCTCCAGCTTCTTGATCATATATGTCCCCCTCCTTTCCAAGCTCCATCTAACCTCCCATGTGCCACAGAGTTAGATCCTAAAGATGAATGGAGCAGGGTTTGGGGCCCCTTCCACACTCATAAGTAAGCCACCTGGCCTGGTGCCTGGCATAGTAGGCATGTCTTGTACACTATTTAAATTGGATTTGATCACCTTATTGGTACCACCTTGTATGTCTTTATCTTCGATGGGTCTCGATTGTTCTAAGTTCTTGTTGTATGTCCTTGTTCCCTCTCTGCCCTCATAGACTTCTATACCTTATTCTCCCTTCTAGGCGGTGGGCTCCCTGACAACAAAGGCTCTATCTTCTTTGTTTCTCCTGTGACATGTAACCTGGGCCTCGCACATAGCTTCACCCCTACATGCCTCTGTATGTGGCTCCCTTAATTCCATGTGTTTGGGTCAGGCTGTGTCCATATGTCAAGTAATTGACCAGTAGTTTTTGTCTATAAGGCAGAGTCCGATGCTAGTTGATGTGAGTCAGACAAGGATTAGTAATCACAAGCCTGTCTGCATGGGCAGGGAGAGGAAGGGGAGAAGTAAGAGACCTGTAAACAGAGAGTGAACGAGACAAGAAGGATCCATTTTCTGCCCGTGTTGGGGGCACATGGAACTTCTCCCAAGTTTAAATGCCTTGTTGGTCCTTGTGCCAGTCTATCACGTTGTACAATCTCATAAAGTTGGTAGTTGGGTCCATTACACTCAATGGATCAGGGTCATCACAGTAATTCTCTAATACACATAAAATGAACTGCTTGAATCACATGATCTCTGAGGTCTCTTCCAGCTCTAAGCTAAAACTCATTTTCCAGCAATATGGATTAAGGATCAATAAGCTGAAGTGAGCAGGGATGGTTATGGGCATTGAACTTTCTGGTGCTTGTTTCCCTTTCCTCTTCTTCCCCCAAACATCAGACTCCTTGAGGGTCAGGAGGTGTTATTTTCATCACAGTATAGGGCCTCGTATGTATTGGGCACTTTATAAAGCTTGACAAGTTGAATTGCATGGAAGTAGGCTTGATAAAGACTGGGAAAGAGTCATGGAGAAAGGCAGGAACAAGGAGGAAAGGTTAAACCAGAAACCCAGTGATGATGGGTAGACCAGCCTCTGTGAAGCAATGCTTTCATGTGAAGAAGCTGATATAGAACATTAGCCTGGAAATGGGAATTGGGGTCAGATTACAGAGCACCTTGAATGGCAGCCTGAGGAGTTTGGACTTTATCTCAGGGATGACAGGGAGTCACTAAAGGTTGAGCTGCATCAATCATTTCTTTGAGTTGTTCCTTCTTGGAAGAGTGTGTTTCCTTTGGGAAAGAGGTGGGGGAAACAGTTTGATTTACAGATGAGTGACCACATGTTGGGGTGGATGGTGGGGAGTCACTTGGGGGTAGGGCCCATAGGGTGCAAGCATTGACCCAGTGGACAGAATACTGAGTCCTAGGGGTAAGCTGGAAGCTATCATGACTGCTTAGCCAAAAGAAGAAAAAATGACTCAAAGAGGGGTGGTATAGTTTGGTGTAGAGAAGAAAGAAGCTACCTCAAAGCCAGGAAGAGTTGTGTTCTCTTGTCTCTGACATGTACCAGCTGTCTGACCCTGGAGAAGTCACAGCCTCCCAACATTTTCTCAGACTTTTAGTTGCAGAGAAATGCCAGCCTGCATTGAGGGAGGGAGTTACTTCACCTGGGATCTCTGCATTCCAATGAATTTATAGATCTACTACCTATCTCTACATTTCAACACTGAAGTAAATGTCTCAATTAAATGATAAGGAGTATTAAAGAAACCAAAATAACAGAACCATACCTTCTTTTATGGCTTCTTGTACCTTATCAGAATCTGCAGAAAGATACAAGTTTGTAAGATATGTCTTTAGATAGCCAATAGGGTTTTCTCCACCAGTCAGGCAGAAGCGGTCAATTAATAAGCCTATGAACAGACAAGAAAACCACTGTTATAGAAGGGACACATACACAAATCTGGCTAACGTTAGCAATATCACCTATTGAAAGTACTGCTTAAACTTTGAATCTATGATGTAAAGATTTTCTTCAGAGGATTCTTGTAGGCTTTTCATGATAACTAGTGATAAAGTTTCATAGATTCATAGTGTTTTAGATCTAGAAGGGAAGTCTGAGGTCATTTAGTCATAAAAAACTTTAGTATGTCCTGGGCTTCCGTGAACCTGGGCTGGAATTTGTTCATTATCTTTGAGTCAGAAGGCATTTTGTATCTGTATCCTCAGTTCCAGGTGAAGGTCCTTTCACACAGTAGACATTAATTGATGTTTAATTGAATTGAATTTACAGGATGACAACAAACCTCAATAGACTGGCCACTAAGTGGTGGGACTGAATGAGTCATTTCTTTTCAGACTACTTGGCAGACTCCTGGGAATGTCATACCTGAAGTCAGGAGAAAGGCAGGTTAGATCCTGCTTGGGACAATTACTTCTTTGGTGATCATGGACTGTGTCCTCACTTCTGAAGTGGGAATAACTTCATACCTATCCTCCAACCCCAAGGATTTTCTCTGGCTGCTCCCATGCCTGGAATGTCCTCCCTCTTCATCTGTGTGTCCTGACTGCCTTGGATTCCTTTGGATCTGAGCTCAAATCTCGGCTTCTGTGAGAAGCCTCTTCCCAATGTACCTTCTTTCCCTATGTTAATTCTCTCCACTTGATCCTCTCTGTATCATGTTTGTAGGTAGTTGTGTGCATGTGGTCTCCCACATTAGACTGGGAGCTCCCTGAGAGCAAGGATTATTTTTGTCTTTCTTTGCATCCCCAGGGCTTAGTACAGGGCCTGGCCCCATAGTAGGTGCTTAAACAATGCTTCTTTAAATGTACTTTCAAAATAAAAAAAGGTAGAGTACAAGTTATGCCCACTATGATTTCAGGGGAAAAAGAGAATGAATGTCATTCTGATTTTAGCATCATCTGTGGTGGAAAGTATGGTCTTCCTACATGTGATGGAAGTGAGATCACGTGGAGGTACAGTGCTTGTGAATGGTTGGAGACCTCTGTTGTGTTTGCTAATCTGCTTAAGAAGTAAAACTCTTCAACTGATTCTTTTGTGTTATAAATAGGGGCAGCTAGGTGGTGCAGTTGATAGAGGGCTGTGCCTGGAGTCAGGAAGACTCATCTTCCTGAGTTCAAATCTGGCCTGAGACATTGACTAGCTGGGGATTAGCTGGGTGACCCAGGTCAAGTCATTTAACCCTGTTTGCCTTAGTTTCCTCATCTAAGAAATGACCTGGAGAAGGAAATGGCAAACCACTGCAGTGTCTTTGCCAAGAAAACCCCAAATGGGGTCACAGAGAGTCGGACATGACAGAACAACAACATGTATTGAAAACGCCTATTACCCAACAGCTGTTATTAGTTTAATAAATCAGTTCTTTAAAGCTTCCTTCATGGCAGCTGAGAATGAATGGACCCAAATTCATTCAACAATTGTTTTCCAGTCAGTCAGTAAGCATTTATATACAAATAATAGTGATAATAATCACATATTCAACCAATCAATCAACACAGATTTATTAAGCACCTGTAATATTCCAGGCACCATACTGAGAGCTTGGGGTTAAAGAATGGCAAGAGACAGTCCCTGCCCTCAAGGAGCTCATAATCTGAAGGAGGAGACAACAGGCAAATGACTATAATCAAGCTATATATATATGTATGTATATATATATATATGGTAAATGATTAACAAAGGGAGGACATTAGAACCAAGTTGGGTTGAGAAGGCTTCTTGTAAAAGATGGGATTTTATCTGGGTCTTGAAGCCAGGTAAGCCAGGAGGAAGGGCAGGGGGGAGGAGGAGGAAGAGTCTTCCAGGCATGAGGGACAGCCTGAAAAAAAATTCCCAAAGTTGGGAGTGTCTTGTTGGAGAAACAGCAAGGAGGGCATTATGACTAGTTTGAAGAGTATATGGGGATCAGTAATGTGTAAGAATGTTGGAAAGGGATGTGTGTGTGTGCATGTGCATATGTGTGTTTAGGGGGACAGGTCATGAAAGACTCTGAACACCAAAGGATTTTGTATTTAATCCTGAATATGGTAGGGGGCCACTGGAGTTTGAGGGGGAGGGTGACATAGTCAGACTTACACTTTAGGAAAGTCACTTTGGTGGTTGAATGGAGGATGAACTGAAGTGGGGAAAGACTTGAGGCAGGCATATTCCAGTTGTGAGAGAATGAGGGTCTGCAGTAGGGTGGTAGCATTGTCAAAGAGAAAGGGGTGTATTAGGGAGATGCTGCAGAGGTCAAATCAGCATACAGTCAATTAGATATGGGCGGAGTAGGTGAGAGAAAGTGAGGGATCCAGGATGACCCCTAGGTTGAAAACCTGAGGCACTGGGAGGGTGGGGGTGCCTTCAACAGTAGCAGAGAAAGGAGGAGGGTGGGTTTGAGGGGAAAGATGATGAGTTCTGTATATGTTGAGTTTAAGATGCATTTGGGACATCCGATTGAGATGTCTGATGGGAAATTTAAGAACAGAAGTCATCAGAGGGTTAGGGTTGGAGAAGTAGATTTAAGACTCATCAGCATAAGTTGTTGCTCAGCTGTTTTCACTCGTGTCTGAGTCTTCATGACCCATTGGGGGTTTTCTTGGCAGAGATCTGCCTTTTCCTTCTCCAGCTTATTTTACAGATGAGGAAACTGAGGCAAACAGGGCTAAGTGACTTGCCCAGGGTCACACAGCTAGCAAGTATCTGGGGCTAGATTTAAACCCAGGTCTTCCTGACTCCAGTCCATTGTTCCACTTAGCTTCCTCATTAGCATAAAGATAGTAATTAAATCCATGGGGACTGATGAGATCACCAAGTGAAGTAGGTAGAAGGAGAAAATGGCCAGGTGCAGAGCCCTATAGGATGCTCACTATATATTAGCTAATTTGATCTTCCAAATGTTGGAAGGTGGCTCAGAAAGATCAAATGTTTTAGCTCCTTCACAACAAATCTTCAGGGATTCCCAATTGCCTCTAGTCAAATGCAAGCCCTTCAGCCTAACCTTCAGAGTGATCCACAATTTGACTTCCACCTATTTTCCAGGCTTATTTTATGTCATTCCCTTTCACAAACTCTCCATTCCACTCAGACCAGCCAGCTAGTTGTACACCAATCACATGCTATCTCCTGTTCTTTGCTTTTGCAGAAGTGATCTCTCCTTCCTATGTGTACAATGCATTCTTCCTCCTCAAAGAATACCTAGTTTCCTTCAAACTATAGCTCAGCTACCACCCCTTACATGAGATCTTTCCTGATTTCCTGTCCTCTCTTCTCCCTCTCTCCTCCTTCCTTACTTTGCTCCCTCTCTCTATCCCTGGGTCTCCTTTTGTTTTTTTTTACTGTCTGTTTCTCCCTCTATCTCTCCCTCTTTCTGTCTCTGTCTCTCATTCTCTCTCAAAATTACTCATATCTCACATGTGTCTAATTTCCTCTTTCCTACCCTGATAGAATAAAGTTCCCTGGGGGCAGGGCCTCTTTTTTTTTCTCTCTCTTGTCAGAGCCCAGCATGGTGACATGTATACAACAAGTGCTTGAATTGGGTTGGAGTAACATTATGATTTAGAGGAGGTAGGTTCTTTTCTTCCCATTTTCAGGTTGAGTATACCAAAGCTCAACAAAGGGAAGTGACTTTTCAGTAGTCAGCTTCAGGGGAAGAGTGGGGCTCTCATAATGATGGAAAGGTCTTGAAGAATTAGCCCAGGATCCCAGAGCTACCAGTGTCTGTGGCTGCCTTTGACCTGGAGTCTTTGTTCATCAAATGGAGTGTTTGTTCTGTGTGGCTCCTGCCTCCCAGCACCACTCCAGGCACTCGATGGGATCTAGAAAACCTCCTGAGTGTCTGTTTGATCTCCTGCTAGAAGAAATGCAGAAGCAGGTGGCTTTAGGGCTGGAAGAGCCTCCTGCTGCCTTCTTCCTTTCCCTCTATTTCCATGTTCATGAAATACATTTCTCTCCCCAGTTATTCTCAAGCCCAAGGAGGTTAGGACTTGCTGAGGTCAGACAGACAGGGAACTGCAGACCAAGCTTTTGAAACCAGATATCTCATTCAGTGACTTTTCCACTAGTCATCTTTGTCACAGCTTCTTCCCCTCTCTGTCCTGGGGGGTGATCCAGGCACTGGTCTCCTGGCTGCTCCCTGCTCACACCTGTCTCACTCATTGCCTCAATGCTTCTTCTCTGGCTGGGCCCTGGCCTGGGACATTCTCCCTTCTGGTCTCCGATTCTTGGCTTCCCCGGCTTTCTCCAAGTCTCAGATACAGTGTCACCTCTGCCAGAAGCCTGCCCCCAAGCCCCATGACCCTAGTGCCTTCCTCTGAGATAATCCTCAGTCTGGCCTGCCTCTGGCTTGCTTGTACATCATGTTTGCGTGTGTCTCCCCTGTTAAACTGTGAGCTCTGTGAGAACACAGCCTTTTTTCCCCTTTTCTTTGTATTCCCAACATTTACCAGAGTGCCTGGCAAAGACTAGGTGCTAATAAAAGCTAGTCACCTATTTCAAATTAACAAGACAAAACTGACTTCACAGAACCCCAGAATTTGATTGTTAAGGAACCGTAGTCACCACCTGTTCTGGCCTACACCAGAAAGAAATGCCCAGTATAATGTGCCAACTGTTCAGACTCTGCCTGAAGACCTGAAGAAAGGCACACCACCTCGTCAGAGAGTCCACTCCTCTTCTGGACAGTTTTCATCATTAATTAGGAAACTTTCTCACCAGAGGCAGCTGGCAGCACAGTGGACAGAGCACTGGACCTGGAGTCGGGAAGACCTGAGTTCAGATCTGGCCTCAGACACGTACCAGCTGTGTGACCCTGGGCAAGTCACTGAACCTGTGACTGCCTCAGTTTCCTCAACTATAAAATGGGGATAAAAATAACACCTTCCTCCCAAGGGTGTCATAGGGATTAAATTAGAGAATATTTATTAAATAACTTCACATAGTGCCTAGCACATAGTAGGTGCTTTATAAATGCTTATTCTCCTCCCTTCCTTCCCCTACCTACTGCATGGTCTCAAAGTGTCTCTTTGCAACATTTATTGGACCTGCCTCACTTCCCAGTGACTAAGCTTAGAAAACTATGAAGCATCAAACTCCTTCTTCCTGAAACCTTTTGGTGTGAAATTCACTACTGAGCATTAGAATGTTTCAGTCCATTAAAGGTGGGAACACAGACACACATGTGCAGACACAGAGAGACACACATAGACACATGTAGGTATAGATACAAACACACACAGACCCACACAGATACACGCACATAGGCATAGTGAGATGCACACATATACACACATATACAGAAGAAACAATCATATACACAGACACATACAGACATACATAGACACACACAAGTACACACAGAGATACACATAGACACAGATAAACATACACAAACACACAGAGACACGTGCACAGACAGACATAGTCAGTTCCCTGAGTTGACGTATTGTTTGCTGGCCCATTTAAACTTCATGCATTGATGAGAATCATTCTAACAAGGGCCTCCCAAAACAAGTAGAGTTGGATTTTTTTTTAAGTCAGTGGGAAACCAGCAAAAATCTGTGTGAGTCTCAATGTCAATCCAAGCCATCCCGTACAAAAAGGTACCCTGCTCTCGTGGAAAGGACACTGCCCCAACATTTGTTCAAGGACTGGCTCTGCAGCTTGCACGTTGTGTGCCCTGGGCATGGCCGTTAAACCCATCACAGCCTTCTCCCTATGAAGAAGAGAAATGACTTGTGACTTGCATTCCTTCAGTGGTCATCAGGAGGTCAATTATTTAGTGGATGTGAAAGTGCTTTGTAATCTGGAAGAGGCTTCTCCACATTTGCATCCCCAAGTGCTGGTGCTGTCCTGGGCTGTATCAACCCACTGAACATCTGGAACGTGGTGTGTGTCTCCTTCTTTACCCTTATCTACAGTGTCAGTGTTGTTCTCCCAAGCACCCAGCAGTGGGCCTTGAGCGTAGCCAGGTGACTGGATGCTATTCACTGAGGAAGTGTAGGATTGCTTCCTACACTGTGTCCCTAGTCCTCTCTCAGAAGGGCGCACAGAAGGGAGTACTCGTGGTGGGCCATCTCCCCAGGGACGGTACTGTAGAGCCCTTGTGGCCAGTGTAGATGCAGGGCCGGGGCACCCTACCAGTCTTCTCGGATCATGCTTATTGCTGTTGGGATCACGTCTCTGCCCATTGTCTTTCCAGGTCTCTAGCTGTGTGGGGCATTCACTGAACTGCTTCTTGCTGCCCTCTGATGGTTTTCAGCAAAGCTAGTCCATCTGCTGCTTTCTGCTACCACCTGCTGGTAAACCTCTCCCACACCAGAAGGGCTGAAGCTCCTCTAGTCCACACAAACTAAAGCCATTACGGTCTGTACCCAGTGAAGGAGCCAGCACATGCATGCTGAAGCTCTCTTCGTATTTTTCTTTCAATGTTCCTGGGCATCTCTAGACCCAACCAACTGTCTGACCTAGGGTTAGGAAATAGCTTTAATTCTTGTCCATTCCCTTGACTAGTCCCTAGTCAGCCTGCATCTTCTCAAATCCTTTTGGACATTTTATTCAAGAAAACCACCAAGGAGCCATGGCTGTCTAGGGTGATAAGGCTTCTCTCAGTTTCTGTGTGCACATGCCCTTGGAATAGGTTGGGTCCTGGGGCTTAGAACAAAAGGGCAAAGTGAATCTGGCAGGACTGTATGTGTAGAACCTTCATTCCAAATTCCTTACTTTATTATGCATCCCTTACAGCCACGTCTTCCTGAATCAGGAAGTGCTTCCAAATAATTAAAGCTATACAGAAGTGGAAGGCACTTCCTTTCCACCTAGATGGTCCTCTGGAGAAATGACCATTTGTGTGGGGTGTTGTAGGGGAAGGGCCTGTACTGGTGTGAGTCAGATCCTCCAGTCTGTCTCCATCCCTTCTCTTGTTCTTTTAGTGGGATTCAGTGAGTTTGGCTGACTATGTGCAGTCTCATGGGAGGATCATGACAGACTATGTAGGATTTACTGACTGGGATGGCCGAAATTGTAGAGACTGGACCCCATGCCCACCAAAGATCCACTGGAGAGGCTGTGAGTGTTTCCTCTTCAGGAAGTACAGGGGAGGGGGACAGGCAAGCTGTCTCCTAGTATTTAAGGACAGTCCAATGGAAGAATGGTGGAGCGCTTCTGCTGCTTGGCTCCAAAGGGAGAGATGAGGAGGGAGGAGTAGAAGCTTCCCAGAGGTCACACTGGGCTCTTGACAAAGGAAATGCTCCCTACCAGTGAGGGCTGTGCTGAAGGTGGCCGGAGCAGCCCACAGGCAGAGTCTGGAGAGCTGCAGCGGGGCTCGAGTCAGCAAATGGCCTTGCAGCTCCCTTCTCTCGCTGTGGCTCCCGCGCTGCAGTTTTGATTGGGCAAGAGTTACTTGCAGAAATGATAAGAGGTTATTTCTGTTTGTTTTTCCCTTTGTATCAAAGTGAGCAAATGGTAGAATGACTTATATTCAACTTTCGCCATTACAAGTCAAAAAGAGGGTGTTAAGCATCATTCCCAAGTCTTGCCTCAAATAGACAGACTCAGGGCCATTTCCTTGATTTTTCAAGCTCAAAGATGACACTTTCAGTGGGATTTAATGAATAGAATGTTCCATCTAAAATGAAGGTATGGGGCTGTGTGTCTGTGTCTGTGTGTGTATGTATGTATGTGTGTGTGCATGTGTGTATGTGTGTGCATATCTATGTGTATATGTGTGTGCACATCTGCGTATGCCTGTGTGTATGTGTGTGCACATATGTGTGTGTCTGTCTGTATGTGTGTGCACATCTGTGTGTCTGTGTGTCTGTATATATGTGTGTGAATGTCTGTGTGGGTGGAGGGGTAGAAGACAGGAGGAGATAGAGAGGTAGAGGAAGGAAGGGCAGGTTCCATAGTGCTTCTTTCACCAGATGTCCCCTAAGGGAGGCTGGATGACCACTGTCCTGTCATATTTTGGAAGAGATTTGAGTTTTACGTAAGGGCTGGGCTAGATGATCTTTGGGGTCACTTCCAGCTCTGAGAGTCTAAAATTCTAGGTGGTGAGGGTAGGATAAAAGAGGTGAACCTAGTTAAATGTTTAACAAGTTTAACATGTTTTACTGGTGAATGAGTTGTTTGATCATAGAAAGAATGCCTCGTGATTGACAGTTCATTGATGTCAAGTTCAGAAGTTTCAAACAAAACAAAACAGAAAACAGAAGTATATTGCAGGGCCTGGGATTAAGACCTTGACAAGTTAAGGCCAGAGCTTTGGGCCAAGGCCTGCTGCCGCAGTTGGAAACGCACATGGTGGCTCTCGTTCTGACATATGCAAATAAACACTTTCCTGCGGCCCGCGTGTCCACATCAGTCAGGTGGCAGGAAGCAGAGTCCGCAGGCCGCCAGCCTGGGCCACAGACACAGTCTTCGCACGGTGTTTATTTGACTTACTTACCGTAGTGATTGATGCTGTTTATGAGTCTCACCCCCACTTGGGCATGGTTATTAGTCATCAGCACAATATCAAACAAGTCCTGTTCACTGGGATAAAGACTGTGCAGTCTGGCGTTGACATTCTGCAGGGCCTGTGGGTCAAAAACATCAAGGTGCCTGTGTCAGCCTGGCAGGCCAGAGACTGGCCACTGACAAAGGAGGGGAACAGCCTGCCCATCTCCCTGGCCAGACCTGCTTCTCTGCCTAGTTGGCTACCTCTTGTGGTCCTCCCTACCCCCCCCAGCCCCCCCCCCCAAAAAAGCACAAACAGGTGGGAAACATTTGCTTTTTTGAGGAAGAAGGTGGCAGGGATTGGGCCTATGACTGCACTAGTATAAATAAATCCCAGGTGAGGAAGCCCCCTCCCTCCAGTGATGTTGTCTGGGGGTTCTAAAAGTCACTGAGCCAGAATGAGTCAGAGATGAGATGTCCTCTGGGGCAGGTAGCTGTGGTACAGTGGGAGAATATCCACTGGACTAAGAGGTAGATGTGGGCTCTGGTCCCAGCTCTACCATTAAAAACTATCCCCAGGAGCTTAGGCAAGGAACTTCCTAGAGCGAATTAGGTGTCACACAGAGAGCCCCAGGCCTGGGGTCACAGCAGGCCTGAGCTTCAGTCTTGCCTCTAGCATGCATGAGTTACTGAAAACTAGACCTCAGAAGTGCTTTCCTCCATCTGGCATGTGAACAACAGCCCCCTTCATGATAGACTTGACAAGGGCTCATCTCACGCCTGCCCAAAGAATTCCTGGGGAGAAAAGCCTTCTGACATAGACAGTTGCTTTCACTTTGGGGCAGCTCTAGCTGTAGGCTTGATGTAAAATGGCCTCTCCACAATGACTCTCTGTTGCTAAGTTTTGACTTCTAGGGCCAGGCAGAAACAAGTGTAAAGACTTGGACACCGCTGTTTTGTCCTTCCTGGTGTCTCTGTCTACTATCTAAATATCCCCAATTCATCCAGAATGTCCTGATGTGGACAGTATGTAAAGCCTTTATAAATGCTGGACAGCACAGTGGATGGGAGGGCCGGAACTGGAGCCAAGACGAAGGGTTCTGATCCTGACACTTAATAACCGGTCTGACCCTAGGCTAGACTCTTAATTTCACTGAGCCTCTTTTTTTATATATAAAATGAAGACAGTAACAGCACCTACTTCACAGGGTTATTGTGATGATCAAATGAGATGATGCATATGAAGCATTTTATGAACCTTAAAGCCCTGTGTACATACTGTTCATCATCCCCGTCACCACCAGCAGCATCCTCCTCCTCATCTTCTTCATCACCATCATCCTCTTCCTCATCACTATCATCATCATCTTCATCACCATTACCATCATCATCATCACCACCATCCTCTTCCTCATCACTATCATCATCACCATCATCATCATCACCACCACCACCACCATCATCTTAGTTGCATTTCCCTAGATTCTTCCCACATACTAATTTTGTTCCTAAATGTGACACCTAGAGCTTCATGCCATATTCTGGACATGGTCTGCACAGAGCCATGGGTGGTTGGCCTGTGACCTTCCTGGTTCTGGGCTCCATTCTTCTCTTAGTATATCTAAGATGGCATTAGCCTTTTGGGTTACCATTTCACATTGTTGATTTGTATTAAAGGTATAGACCACTAAATCCCTTAACCCTCTGTTGTTCTTAGTTTTCAGATGAGCCTCTGTCCAGCCACTTCTGCCCACCTATGTACTTGTGAAACTCATTGTTTCTGCCTCTTTTGAAGTGAATCTTACTCTCCTTGGCCTGTTGTTCTCTTTTGCCAAGATCTTTCTGGATCCAGCTCCATCATCCAATGAGCTGCCTCCTCATTCTTTGTTTGAGTCATTGGCCAGTTAGATGGACAGGCCATCTATCCCAGGCAAAGAGAAGACTGTCAGACCTGCCACATTCTGCTGGGAGCCTCCTCTCACATTATTATCCAAACCTCGGTGCCTAGGCTGGCCATCAGGCCATTTGTTTGACAACGAAGGGAATATGTCTTCTCATTCAGTTCTGAGTTCACCAGACTGTGCTGTTAGCTCTGGAGGAACAGCGTGAGAGACATTAGTTTTGCCCAAACCTGGGTAAACAATGTCGCATTCTTCCTAATTTATTAGTACAGCACCTTGTAGTCTGGCATGGCTTACTCTTGATGAAGACATGCTTTACCTTTGTGATCACTTCTTTCTTGGTTCAGTAACCATCCTTTTAACAATATACTGTATAATTTCCCTCAGGAATCTGAGTCAAGGTTACTGACTTAATTTTCATGCTCCCTCCCAACTTAGAAAAGATGAATTTTCTGCCATTTGGAGTGCTTAACTACCCCCAAGTGCCCAGCACTGTTCTAAGTGTTCCTAGCACTGATCATTGGCAAAGTGCTTTGTGCACGTGTTTCATTATCTCTCCCTGTCTCAAAAATCTTTCAAAGGTCACACTGCTCATGGCTCAAACGCATATGCTGGAATATCACTTTTTTTTAAATCTACACAGAATGGAGGACAGAGAAGACTGTGTGTGTCTCCAAATTTAGATACTACGAGGAGGCTCTCCCTCTCACCCCACCACTTAAAATCCTTCCTTTTCTTTAGTGAAGACGTTAATCTTCACCATCTTCCAGGTGAGGATAGATGATGCCTTTTCCTGGTCAAGTGAATCCTTCCATTTGTGTCCTTGACCCCAGTTTCTACCCTGTTTTCTTTTTTATTCCCCTTCTCCCTCTTGGATGACCCCTTCGCCACTCCCTACAGTCAGGTCTTACCCGTCCTTCAAAACTTGCATGTTCCAGGCCTATTGTATAGCACACACCCTTGGAGAGCTCGTTGTCAGTCAGTGCCTGCCCCTCCAGAGATATCACTCACTTTTGCTTCTTTGCTCAATGACTCACGGTACCAGTGATCTCTTAACTGTTCAATTCAGTGGCCTCACGTTCTCATCAGGTTCTCCACCTAACCTTGGTTTCTCTGTAGCTTCGGACACCGTCGGCCACTCCTTTCCTTCAGACACTCTCATTCTTGGCTTCTGTACCATGGATCTCTCCTGGTTCTCTCATCTGACTTTTTTTCCTCAGGCCTTTTTGTGGGTTTCTTACCCATGTGTGGCTGCTCACCAAGGTTCTGTCCTGAGTATTTTCTCTTCTTTCTCTACTTCCTCTCATTACCAAGCAGATGATTTACAGACCTATTTATTGAGCCTCAGGAACTCTCCCAACCTCCAGGGCCAGATTTTTAAACTGATTGTGGAATAATTACACTTGGACAACATGCTGTCATCCCTAACACATGCAAAAGACAAATATGATTCTTGCCCTACTCTCCCTTTATCCACCAAACCAAGTCTTGTTCATCCCATTCCCATCCTTGTCTCTTGAATTTTCTCCCTTTTCTCTGCTCCTGTAGCCACCCTCCTAGGTCAACCATGCATCCCCTCTCATCTGAGACTATTGCAATAAATTTCTAACTGGTTTTCTTACCCATTCTAGTCTCTCACCACAATCTTGCCAAATTGATAGTATTATAATGTAGGTTTCATGATATCACTCTTCTTCTCAAAGACTGTGATGGTGTCTGATTATCAAACTCCCCATTTTTGCATCTAAAACCTTTGCAAACTCCACCTAACTGAGCACTGTGCCCAGAATCAGGAAGATCTGAATTCAAATCCAACCTCAGACATTTATTCTTTCTGTGATCTTGGGCAAATCACTTAACCTCTATCTGCCCAGTTTTCTCATCTGTAAAATGGGGACAATAATAGCACCCACTTCCCAAGGCTTTTGTGAGGATCAAACGTGATAACATTTGTGGAGTGGTCAGCACAGTGTGTGGCAACCAGCAGGCACCAAATAAATGCTTGTTGCCCCCCTCTCCTCCCCTAATCTAAGATTCATTTATCTTTTCAGTCATATTTCATATTCTTTACTTTTCCATAGTGTATGTTTGAGTCGGACTGGGCTGCTGGATGCTTCCCATATGCAGTGTCCCATTTGTCATTTCACATGTCTTCTCCAGAGTGTCTGCTGTATCTGAAATCCACCTGCTCCTTGCCTCCTCTCCTAACAGAACCCATCGTTTGCTTACGGGCACCACTTCTTCAGTGAGACCTTTCCCAGCATCCCTGGTTGTTAGTACTTTCACTTTCTCTACCATTTACTTGGGGATCTAGTCAGCTCCCCTGGCTTCAATCATCTCTGAAGACTTTCAAGTCTACTTGGTCTAGGCTAGGGGAGTAGATGATGGAGAGTCACATGGTCATAGAGTGTCAGCCCTGGAAGGGCTCCAAGAGATCATTAAGCCTCACCCCTCATTGAGCAGAGCCAAGAGTTTGGCTCAGGCATTTCTCAGCTTGCCCTTGGACTGGTACCTTGACGAAGCCAAAGGCGGGTCCAGGACTCAGAATGACGTTCTCATTGGTGATCTGGTATGCCATGTACTTCTCCAGTCCTTCATTCTCAAAGATTTTACTGTCTTCCACCATATTGAAGAGTGCCCGGGAGGAGACAGCGATGGTGATGGCATTCTTAGGTTTGGGCTGCAGGAAGGGGTGGACAGAAACATGTGTGGGTCAAGAATCACTAGAGGAAGAAAGGTGGGACGGACAGGAAGAGGGAAATAAGGGTGCGGGATGGTATAGGACTGGAGGTGGGACAGCTGTTGGTGGGTTGGCTGGTTGGATGGATTATGGTTGATTGTGAATGAGGGAAGGGAAGACAAATGGGTGGAACTGATGGATCAGTGGAGACAAGTGGAAAGATGGAGGGATGGATAGACAGAAAGGACTGGTGGAGGAAGAGAGAAGCAATGAGGCAACAAGTAGGGAGGATGGACAAAGGGTCACATGAAGGAGGGTAAAGAACAACGGGAGAACGGGGAGTCCGAGTTCAGAGGAAGAAAACAACTTGGGGTGTCAGCGTCTGGCTGGCTGGAGGGGCAGGGGAGGCCCTAGGCATTCCCTGAGCCCCCGGAGCTGGGGAAGGGGGAAAGTGGATGTGCTTACTGGCCTGGGCCGGCCGGGCGTCCAGTTGGAAACGTCCCCATCAGTGTCTTCACTGAGGCTTTGGGTGAGTGAGGACTTTGAGCTCTTCCATTCCTGGGATGACCGGGCCTTAAACACCTCTGAGGCTGGAGACGAGGGTGGAGGCGGGGCTGGGGGTGGGGGTGGGATTAGAGGTGGAGTTGGAGGCTGTTCTGGCTCCTGAGGAGGGCTGGGTGCCTTCTCAGGAGTCTGCACAGCAGACAAAGTAGAATGAGGCAGCTTCTCCCCGGGCTCCACGATGGACACTCGAGAGTTCACATTGATGCTGGATTGCTGGAGACAGGAGCAATGGACTAAGTGAGTGGTGCATCCTGACCCCAGGCTCCTCTTCCTCCTCCTTCCCCCAACACAAGCACACCTGGAGTAGCCTAGGCCCCTGATGCAGTACGCACTCCCCTGAGCACAGAGCAGCTGCCCTTACAAGCTCCCAGATGCAACAGATTCCAGATTCAATCTGGCGATGCCTCATTCATTCACAGAATGTTCACAGGCTTTAGACATGCCTCTCCTATCCTCCCCCTGCCCCTGTCCCAAACCTGTACACCCTCATTTATAACCTTCTGGAAGAAGGGGTGCTGCAGAGAAGGCACAGTCGGTGCCTAAGACAGCCCTGTCTAGTGCTGTGTGAGTGTGTGAGTATGTGTGTGTGCACATGTATACATGTGTGTGCATGTGCATGTTGTGTGAGTATAACTGTGAGTGCATATGTGTGTGAGTATGAGTAAGTGTATATGTGTGTACATGTGTGCACACATGTGTGTTGTGTGAGTGAGCATGTGTGTGAATGTATGTGAGTGTAACTGTAAGGGTGTGTGAGTGTATGTGCACATGTGTGCCTGTGTGTGCATTGTGTGTTGTGTGAGTGTGTATGTATGTATGTGTGTGCATGTGTGTGTTAGTGTAACTGTGCGTGAGTGAATATGTGTGTGCACATGTGTACCCGTGTGTGCATGTGTGTTGTATGAGTGTGAGTGAGCATTGTGTACGTGTGTGTGTATATGTGTGTGAGTGTATATGTATGTGAGTGTGTACGAGTGTGTGAGTGCATGTGTATGAGTGTGAAGGTGTGTGTAAACATGTGTGCATGTGTTGTGTGAGTGAGCATGTGTGAGCATGTGTGTGTGCACATGTGTTGTATGAGTGAGCATTGTGTGTGAGAGCGGGTGTAAGTGTGTGTGAGTGTGTGTATGTGTGTGCATGTGTGTGTTGTGTGAGTATGTGTATGTGATTGTGTATGTGTGAAAGTGTGTATGGATGAGTGTGAGTGAGAGTGTGTGTGTATAATAGAGACAGAGAGAGGGAGGAGGAGCTCTGAATCTGCTCAATATTCATGCTAGAATGAGGCCTTTGAGACCCTAGGGCCCTGGGCTGGCACTGCCAGCATGACCCTGAGCGAGTCACTTGATTTCTTTTGGCCTGTCTGCTCTTTTGTGAGATGGGAGGGATGAGAACTGGAGGACTTGGCTACCCAGCTTGACTGTCCACAATAATGGCAGTAGTGATAAGAATCGCTGACCTTTCTGTGGTATTTTGAGGCCTGCGCCATCTCGTTTGATCCACAAAACCCTGGGAAGTAGGAGCTGTTGTTGCGAGTTTACAGATAAGGATACTGAGGCAGACAGGTGAAATGCTATGCCCGGACCCCACAGCTAGTAAATTCCTGAAGCTGGATTTGAACTCAGGTCCTCCTGACTCCAGGACTGGTGCCCCAGACATGGCCCTGTAGAGAGGCGGTCCAATGATCCCCACATTCCGGGGAGATGGCAGCGGTGCCACTGGGCCTCTGCCCCTGCCCCAGGGATGCCGAGGGCTCTCTTAGAGCCCCTTTCTCATCTTTTCCCCCTCGTGTCCTTGTCAGATCAGGAAGTCAGCTTCCTCCAAGATGGCTTGCTCTTGGCAAAGAGCCTTGGTCACTGTTTCCCTTTCTCTTCCCCAGGTTACTCCAGGGCTCGGTCTGACAGGTTCTATTCCCTTGCCTGCCCTTGTCCCCTCCCCAGTCTGGCCTAGCGAGCCTCTGTAGCCAAGGACAGCACCCCTCTGGGACTGGTGCCACGGACTGGTTGGCTCAGCTGAGGACCTCCTGCTGTCTGTTGCCTTCCTTAGGTTGGGGGGCTGCTCCCCACGAGCCACTTTTGTCCTGCCCTCTCTGGGCCAGAGACTGGGAAGCAAAGACAGAAGCCAGCTCAGCTTTGCCCCCCACCCCAACCTAAGCAAAGACATTTTGACATCTGTGACCCCCCTCTCACTGCCAATAGCTGAAACAAGCACCAAGGATAGAAAGACCCCAGCAGAGAGCCTGGAGAGATGCTCCTGATTGTGTGGCCAGGCCCAAGTGGTGGGGAGAGGAGGGCAGGAGGATTCCCCCCTGAAGGGTGCACAGCCCTGGTGAGCTTGGCCTCAGGAAGCCCCGAGTGCAGATTCAGCCTCAGACCCTTTCTAGGTGAGTGACCCGGACAAAGCATCCAGCCTCTGCTTGCCTCAGTTTCCTCACCTATAGACTGGGGACAATAACAGCACCCACTTTGCAGGGATGTTTTGAGGAACAGATGAGATGAGTTTTACAAAGTGCTCACCACAGTGCTTGGGTGCTTGGCACATGGTGGGGACTTAATGATGCTTGTTCCCTCCCTTTGTGTTGTGGATGACTCTTAGACTCCTGGTCCCAGGGTACCTGGGCAGGGGGGGGGGGGGGGTCGCTCTGTCTCTTTGCCCATTGCCTGTGCTCAGGTGGCCTCCCACAGTCTGGCACTGCCCCTCAGTGTTCCCATCGCCTCTCCCCACCCCAGCCCTTTCCCCTTTCTTCCTCACTCGTACCCTCACGTTCCGGCCTTTGGTATCCTCTGAGACAGAGACCCGTGAATTCCGGCCTTGCCGGAGGCTTCTCTGAGAGTCGTTTTTCAGCATAACATACTCCTGGGTTATGCTCTGTTGAGACAGGAGAAGGGGCCATTGGTCCTCTGCCCAGCTGCTCTACACACACAGCCTGACCAGTTGTAAACAGGAGGCAGCCTTGCTTGGATGACTTCCCTTGTCCCCTTCCCTTCCTTGCTGACTATCTGCTCACCTCCACCTCCCCCCATGCGTGGCTCTCTATCCCCCCACCCCCATCCTCAGTTCCTCCTGGACCTAGATTCACTGGCAGGGGATGGTGGTTGGGGCACGATGTCCAGAACCAAGGATCAAAGAAAACTTCCTGTGGCCTAGAGCCCCCTGGCTCCCTGCCATCCCCATCACCACGGATTCTTTCTTCTCCTGTTCCAAGGATAGGCCTGGACCAGGTGCCAAGGGTCAAATGCATGTCCAGCAGTGCCTGATGATAGCAAGCAGCTCTGAGGGCTCGAAACAGCTGGTCTGCTCTGCGATCAGCTTCTGACATGAGCGAGCGTGGGGTGGGGGGTGAAAGGGGTGACCCCTGGCCCTGCTGGCAGCCTGCTCTGCCCTGTGACTCCCTTCCCCCCCCACAGGGCCTCTGGCTCCCCTGGAAACCGGGTCGTGTGCTCTCTGCTCACCCTGATTATGATGGCCTGCTGTCCCTGCTCCCACAACAGGCACATATATAAATAAACAGTCAGGCTGCGGAAGGGGCCCAGAAGCAGTGCTCCCTCCACAGCACCCAGGCCAAGACACCGTCTATACGATGAAAAACACCACATCGAACAACGCCTTAGCGAGTGAATCGGGTTGACTGCACGCCTCATCTGAAAGATTGTGCAGAAACGGGTCATTGTGGTGGCCAGACACCCTGCCCCCTCCCGACTGGCCCCAGAGGGGCCGAGCATGTCAGACCTGGAGCTGTCTCCGGTGGGCTCACCTGGGACCCCGGGACTGCGCACTGGAGGGGGAGCAGGGACGCACTGCTCCTACTTCACCCCTAAAACCCTGTCTGGACAGCGGCCCAGCTCAGCCCTATCCCAGCCCTGTCCTCCTGACCTTGCAACCTTCCACCCCCTGCCTGATGTCTTCACACTCGCAGGTCTGCAGCCCCACTCAGAGCGGCTCACCTGGGCACTCTGACGAGTGCTGGTTCTCTCCACATCCCTCATGCTCTTCCTGTCCAAGTCATTGTTTTCTCTGGGAACTTTCATGGCCCCTTCACTCTTAACATGGAAAAAAGAAAGGCAAATGAAGTTTATTCTGTTCAGACAGGAAGTCGTCCAGCCCAGGCTTGCAATAAGGACCAAACCACGAACATCCTTTAGCAAACTAAACCACTCGGTGGAGTGGGCCCAGCCTGGGGCTCCATTCTCAGGTCTAGACACTGCCTTTGTGACCTTGCTTTGTAGAGCTCCAAGGCCACTGGGGTGTCCTGGCACAGCCCCTTCTTTTAACAGAGGAGGAAGCTGGGGCCAGAGATCCCAGGGTCCCAGCAGCACAAAGCAACATTTATACAGCACCTAAATGTTTTCAGTCTCATCTCTGTGTCCTCACGACAACCCTGCGATGATCATCCCCATGTTACTAATAAGGAAACTGAGGCAGACAGAGGGCAAGTACCTTACTCAGGATCACACGGCTAGTAAATATCTGAGGCCAGATTTAAACTCAGGTCTTCCTAACTCTAGGCCAGGAGTGAGGAACCAATGGCCTCCCTGAGGCCTTGAGGCTACCCATAGCCCTCTGGGTCCTCAAGTGTGGCCTTTTGACTGAATCCAAAGTTCCTAGAACCAACCCCCTTGTTCTGTGGAGTTTGGATTCAGTCAAAAGGTCACACTTGAGGATTTAGAGGGCCACATGTGACCTCGAGGCTACAGATTCCTCACCTCTTCTCTAGGTAGTCTTGACCCTAGAATCTTTGGTGTGTGTGTGTGTGTGTGTGTGTGTGTGTGTTGTGTCTGAGGCTGGAATCGAACTCGGGTCCTCCTGACTCCAGGGTCAGCACTTTACTCACTGCGCCACCTAGCCGCCCCCCAGAATTAATTTTTACTGTATTCATCTTTCTCTTTGCTGAAGGAGAAGAGAGAGAAGGGGAGGAGGAAGAGGAAGAGTAGATGGAGGACTGGTGACAGTTGCTTCCCTGCTTAGGGATTGGAAGTAGTGACTTGTCTCCTGACCACAGAAGTGGTGAGGTCCACCAGGTGACTTGTCCATTAAAACGTAAGCTCCCTGAAGTCAGAGATGATGTCACTTTCCCATGTGCTTATCCAGCTGCTCTCACCACACTGTCCTGGGCATAAAGGAGGAGCTTAATGATTGCCTGTGGATTACTTACACCCACTTTTGGTGATTCTCAGGTCATGGGTCATACAGCATGAAGGAACCCAGAGAAGACTTGATGAATATCACATTGGGTCAAAGACCATCAGACATAAGTGATGCTTTCATCGTTATTGCCCATTAAAAGCAAAGGATGGAGAAGAGAAAAGATTTGGGAAGCAACACACCCACAAGCATTTATGAAGCACCTGCTTGGTACCAGGACCAAGGAGGCGAGGACAAAGAATAGAGCCTCCACCAAAGAGAGAAGGCCAAAGGACATAGCTGAGCATATACAGAGTCGAGATGGAGAGTACAATTGAGATAACACAGTGTGGATTAGTACGAGGTGCTTCAAGGAGAAGAGCTAAAACTAAACGTTTGGGGGGGGGTGCTCAGAAAAGGCATCAGGAAGAATGCAATGTTTGAAGTGAACCCTAAGTCAGTCAGTAAACATTTATTAGGTGCCTTCTATGTTAGTCAACAAGCAATACTGGGCTAAGATTTGGAGCTACAGAGAAAGGCAAAAGACATTCCTGCCCTCGAGAAGCTCGTGATGGGAGATGCAGCATACAAACACCTAAGGACAAGAAAGCTTTTGATAGGAAATAACAGAGGAAAGGCATTAGAATTTTTAAAAATATATTTATTTAATGTTTTATTTTTCCCAATTACATGTAAAAATTTTTAATATTAATTTTAGAAAAATTGCAAGTATATATCTCCCTCCTTTCCTCCTCTCATCCCTCATTCAGAAGGCAAGCAATTTGATGTAGGTTATACATATGTGGTTATGCAAAACATATTTCTATATTAGTCATGTTGAAAAAGAAAACGTCCCCCCCCCCAAAAAAAAAAAAACAAGGAAAATGAAGTTAAAAAAAAGTATGCTTTGACCTGCATTTAGGCTACATCAGTTTTTTTTTTTTTCTGGAAGTGCATAGCATTTTTCATCACAAGTCCTTAAAAATTATCTGACCATTGTATTGCTTAAAATAGCTGTCATTCACAGTTGATCATTGTATAGTATTGTCACTGTTACTGTGTACAATGTTCTCCTAGTTCTGCTCATTTCACTTTGCATCAGTTCATGTAAGTCTTTCCAGGTTTTTGTGAGAGCATCCTGCTCATCATTTCTATGGTACAATAGTATCTCATTACAATCATATATCACAACTTGTTTAGATATTTTCCAATTGATTGCCATCCCCTCAGTTTTCAATTCTTTGGCATCATAAAAAGAGTGACTATAAAGATTTTTGTACATATAGATCCTTTCCCCTTTCCTTTCATCTCTTTGATATACAGACCTAATAGTGGTATTGCTGGGTCAAAAGTAATACACAGTTTTATAGCCCTTTTGGTATAGTTCCCAGTTATTCTACAGAGTAGTTGTATCAGTTAACACCAGCTAGCAATGCACCAACAGTGTCTTAGTGTCTCAATTTTCCCATATCGCCTCCAAAATATGTCATTTTCCTTTTCTCTCACATTATTTATTCTTATAGGCATGCGGTGGTACCTCAGAGTTTTTTTTAATTTGCATTTCTCTAATTAATAGTGATTTAGAGAATTTTTATATGACTATAGGTAGCTTTTATTTCTTCATCTGAAAACTGTCTGCTCATATCCTTTGACCATTTATCACTTGAGCAATGGTTCTTATTTTTATAAATTTGAATCAGTTCTCTGTATGTTTGAAAAATTAGGCCTCTTTCAGGGAAACTCACTGTAAATTTCTCTCTGTCTCTGTCTC
>NW_027186299.1:2744060-2753220 GCF_028583685.1 Petaurus breviceps papuanus
TCCCTCTCTCTCTCTCTCTCTCTCTCTCTCTGTCTCTCTCTCTCTCCATCTCCCCCTTCCAGTATAGCAACTCTTCCTTTTATACCTGTTTTCTGCAAAATAATTTGCCCCATTCTACATCTTCCTTTGCCTTCTTCCAGTGCATTCCCTTTTCTCAGCCTTTAATTTTATTCTATCATATTCAAGTTAGATCTGTGCCATCTGTCCATGTATAATTTTTCTAAATGATGAAGTTCTTAGGAGTTACAAGTATCATCTTCCCAGGTAGGAATATAAACACTTTAAACTTATTGAATCCTTTGTTTTCTCTTTCCTGTTGAGCTTCTGATGCTTCTCTTGAGTCTTGTGTTTGAAAGTTACTTTTTTTTTTAATTTAGCTCTGGTCTTTTCATCAGGACTACTTGAAAGTCTTCTATTTCATTAAATGCCCATTTTGTCCTCTAAAGGACAATGCTCAAATTTTTTGGGTAGGCTAGGTTCTTTGACCTCCATAATATCACATTTCATGCTCTCTGATAGTTTAATGTAGAAGCTACTAAATCTTGTGTTATCCTGCCAATTTCTCTATGATATTTGAATTAATTCATTCTGGCTATTTGAAATGCTTTCTTCTTGACTTGGAAGCTCAGGAATTTGAATATAATAATCCTGGGAGTTTTCAATGATCAGTGAATTCTTTAAATTTGTTTTGTTTTTTGGAAGGGGGAAGGTAGAGCAATTGGGGTTAAGTGACTTGCCCAAGGTCACATGGCTAGTTTTGTGTTAAGTGTCTGAGACCGCATTCGAAGTCAGGTCCTCCTGACTCCAGGACTTGGTGCTCTATTCACTGCACCACCTAGCTGCCCCTATTTTTTCCATCTCTATTTTACTTTCTGGTTCTAGAATACCAGAGTGGTTTTCCTTCATAATTTCTGGAAAGATGGTGTCTAGCCTCTTATTTTTCTCTATTTTTCCATTCTTTTGATTTTGTTTGATTGTTTCTTGATGTTTTGCATAGTCATTACCTTCCACTTGCCTGATTCTCTTCAGTGAATTTTTGTCCATCGTTCTCCATGTGGCCAATTATACTTTTGAAGGAGTTCTTTAGTGGAGTTTTGTTTCTCTTTTACCATTTGATGCATTCTGTTTTTAAGGTGTTATTTTCTTCAGTGTTTTTATGCCTCTTTTACCAAGTTGTTGACTTTTTTCTCATTATTTTCTTGTATCACTTTCATCTTTTTCCCTAATTTTCCTCTACCTCTCTTATTTAATTTTATAAATCCTTTTTGAACTCTTCTAGTCATTATTTTCAGGCCTGAGACCAATTTACATTTTCCTGTGAGGTTTTTGATATGGCAGTTCTGATTTTCTTGTCTTCTGAGTTTGCATTTTGATTTTCTGTCATTTTAATACCTTTTATGCTCAGGTTCTTCCTTTTGTCTGTTCATTTTTTCCAGACTAGTTCTTGACTTTTAGCTTGATGTTAAAGTTGTACTCTTTTCCTGGGGAAGACGGGGCACTGTCCCAAGCTTCAGGATTTTTGTGCAGCTGTTTCCAGAGCTAGTGCTGGGGTCTGTAAGTTTCTTGTTCTCCTAGATCAGTTTTCAGGTCTAAGGAGAGTGGTGGTCTCTGGTCTTTGAGTGGCTACCTGCCCTCTTTTCTGTCCTGAAACTGTAACTCAGGTCCCTGCCCCTCTGCAGCTGCCACCTCTAGCATGCTAGCACTCCTCCTCACCCTGGCATTACACCCAGTACCATGATCCCAGCATGCATGTGGGTGATGCAACAGCATCTTGCTCCCAGTGCCTGCAAAGGGACCTTGGTAATCTCCTTCTAACCAGTCACCTGACCCCCTTCTCTTCTGGCCTGAGAGCTCTGGTGGCCACAGCTACTTTGCTGACTCAAGATATCTTTAGGCCTATATCTCTTCCATAAATTCCTGTCAGGTTTTTATACAAGTGTCATTTTTTTGAGGCTTTACTTGTAGGGAAAGCCGTGATTACACTTTGTCTAAGATCACGCCACCTTGGAAACAAAGAAAAAGTCCCAAACTCTCAGAATTAGTTTTGAAGAACAACAGCATTAAAAAGCCTGAGGCTGGGGATGGTGCTGTGCCCCTACACCCTAGGTCAGCAGAGCCTAACTTTAACATAAAGGTCCAAGTCAAGATATAGCAAATTAAACTTTTCTTTCACCTTACACTTCTTTAAGTAGTGTCTTCCCTCTGCCTGTGCCCAGATTGAGCTCCACTCTCCCCTCAGTGCCATAGACCTTTCTTGCTGACCTTCTAGGTTGTCTTGGGGTAGGAAATTGTTTCACCTTATCCTTTTGTGGATTATGATGCTCCAGAATTTGTTTTGAGGTACTGTTTCAAGTTGCTTGGAGGGAAATTTGGGAGAGCTCAGGAGAGTCCTTGCTTTTTTTCTACCATCTTGGCTCTGTACCTTAGAAGGTACTGGACTTAAGGTAGATAAGGAAAGGATTCCTATGGAAGGTGGTGTTTTAACTGGATCTTCAGGGAAGTCAGGAGCCATAGATGAGGAAGGAGAGAATTCTAAGACTAGGGTACAAGCAGAGAAAATTCCCAGAGTCAAAAGATTTAGCGTCTCATTCAAGGAACAGAACACAGGCCAGTTCACACAATACTTAAAGTGGCTCATACAGTACCTAAAGAAGTGTAAGATGAAATAAGAGTTTAAATTTTAGTTCCAGGGTAGAGTGGAGTGCTTGCAGTCATAAGAGAGCAAGTACTCTGAGTGACAATAGCCCTGCTTAAGAACCAGGGTACAAATGGGAAAGCAGTGATTACATTTTCTCTAAGATCACACCACCTTGGAAACAAAGAAAAACTCACAAACTCGCAGAATTAGTTTTGAAAAACAATAGTATTTAAAAGCCTGAAGCTTGGAATGTTGCTGTACCCCTACACCCTAGGTTAGCAGAGCCTAACTTTAACATAAAGGTCTAAATCAATATAGAGACTGGAAAAATGACCAAATAACAACAAAAAAGAACCTGATCATAAAGTGTTATTAGGATTATAAGGAAGATCAAGACAAAAATTCAGAAGAAGATATCAGTGGGAAAATAGCTACAAGCAAAGCCTCAAAGAAAAATGAAATATGTATAAAAACTGGATTGGAATTTATGGAAAGGATATAGAAAGAGCAAAAATTAAAAAAAATTAAAATTAAATAAGACTTATAGGGTAAAAATTGGAAAAAGAAATGAGAGAAAAGCAAGAAAATTATAAAACAACAATGAACAATTTCTTAAAGAGGCTAGGTGGCATGGTGGATAGAGTGCCAGGCCTAGAGTCAGGAAGACTACTCATCTTTGAAAGTTCAAATGCAGCCGCAGACACTTACTAGGTGTGTGACCCTGGGCAAATCACTTAACCTTGTTTGTCTCAGTTTTCTTATCTGTAAAATAAGCATGAGAAGGAAATCACAAACCATTCCAGCATCTTTGACAAGAAAATCCCAAATATACTCCAGAAGAGTCAGGCATGACTGAACAACAACAAAAGAGGCACAAAAAATACTGAAGAAAATAACACCTTAAAAACCAGAATTGGCTAAATGATAAATGAGGAAGAGAACTTCACTGGTGAAAATAACTCCTTTAAAAGTAGAATTGGCTAAAAGGGTAAAGAAGTGCATGGGCTTATTAATTGAAATCATTCGGGGGGAGGAGGGGAGGGGAGGGGCAGAGCCAAAATGATGGAGTAGAAACAGGACTTCTGCCTGGCTCCCATTTCCACCTTCTCTAATACATGTAAAAAATGACTCTAAACAAACTTTAGAGCTACAGAACCCACCGAATGACAGAGAGAAACTAACTTCCTGCTGAAGACAGACCAGCAGGCCTGCAGGAAAGAGCCATTGTAGCGCTCTGGGAGCCAAGCCCAGCTCCCTTGAGCCCAAGGTTTTAGCCTCAGGGCACCCCAACCAGCCACAGCTGAAAGGATGTCGGGAGGCTAGATCACCAGCAGCTGCGGCAGTTTACAAAATTATCAACCCATAAATGCCAAAGACAAAGTGAGAGGTCATTGGACTTTGGGAACAGGGAGTCTGGGAGTGCAGTCCGGACTCTGCCCCCACAGGGAGAACTGACTAAGACGCGGCACAGCTGCATGGCTGCTTCAGAGTTCCTGGTCTGCAGATTTTAGGGGGACCAAGTGACCAGTCTGAGGGGTAATTGTTCTTGCCTTAACCTGCTTGGATCTGGATCACTGTCGAGGGTGGAGGTCCTGTGGTGCATGACCAGTGAGCCAGAGCCTGTGGAGGCTTAAGAGAGGGCACCCAACTAATAGCTCTGGCAGCTGAGAAAACCCCAGCGATCTAAGATAAAGCTCTCCTCTCTGGAACCAGAGTTCTACTGTGGCAAAAAGCTCAAAAGTCAAGTAATTGAGTGGCAACATGAGAAAGCAAAGGAAGAAAAGCAAGCTTAGTAATCCAACTTTAGACTCCTTTTTTGGAGACAAAAAGGATAAAACCATGGAACAGGAGGAAGACAACAAAGTCAGAATTCCTAGACCAAAAGCTTCCAAGAAAAATATGAATTGGTTACAGGCCATAGAGGAGCTTAAGAAGAATTTTGAAAACCAAATAAGAGAAGTGGAGGAAAAATTAGACAGAGAAATGAGAATGATGCAAGAAAATTATGAAATGAGGGTCAACAACCAGACTGAAGAAAATAATTTCTTAATAAATACATTAACTCAAATGGCAAAAGAGGCTCAAAAAGGCAATGAGGAAAAGAATACCTTAAAAAGGCGAATTTGCCAGATGGAAAAAGAATTTCAAAAGCTTACTGAAGAGAATAATTCCTTCAGAATTAGACTGGAGCAAATGGAAGCTAGTGACTTTATGAGGAATTAAAATAATATTAAACAGATCCGAATAAATGAAAAAAATAGAAGGCAATGTGAAATATCTCATTGGAAAAACCACTGACCTGGAACATAGATCCAGGAGAGATAATTTAAAAATTATTGGACTATCTGAAGCAATGATCAAAGAAAGAACCTAGAAATCATGCTCCAAGAAATTCTCAAGGAAAAGAGCCCTGATGTTTTAGAACTGGAGGGCAAAATAGAGGTTGAAAGAATCCACCAATCACCTCCTGAAAAAATGCCAAAAAGAAAACTCCTAGGAATATTATATCCAGGTTCTGGAGATCCCAGATCAAGGAGAAAATATTACAAGCATCCAGGAAGAAACTATTTGAATATTGTGGAAACACAATCAGGATAACACAGTATCTGGCAGCTTCTGCACTGAGGGAATTGAAGAGCTTGGAATATGATATTCTGGAGGTGAAAGGAGCTGGGATTAAAACTAAGTATCACCTACCCAGCAAAACTGAGTATCATGTTTCAGGGGAAAATATGGTAATTCAATGCAATAGAGGTCTTTCAAGCATTCATGATGAAAAGAGAAGAGTTGAATAGAAAATTTGACGTTCAGATACCAGAAGCAAGAGAAGCATGAGAAGGTAAACGGGAAAAAGAAATCATAAGGAACTTATCAAAGTTGAACTATTTACATGCCTACAAGGAAAAAAAACATAATTGTAACTTATGAAACTTTTCTCAGTATGAGGATAGCTGAAGGAAATATAAAGGAGTATACACACATACGTATATATACATATATGTCTATATAGGAGGGAATATGGGCATATGAATACATATGTGAGTGTATATATATATATGTACAGTTATACATAGACAGAGGGAACAGGACCAATTTAATAGGAAAGGATGATACTTAAAAGGTAAAATTGAGAGGTGAGAGAGGAATACAAAGAGAGGAGATGGGGAGAGACAGAATGGGGTAAATGATTTCATATAGAAGAGGCAAGGGAAAACTGTTAAAATGGAGGAAATGTACAGGAAAGCAAAACAGAAAGAGTCAACCTTACTCTCACTGAATTTCGCTTAGGGAGGGAATGACATATACACTAAATAGGGTATCTCACCTGACTGGAGAGTAGGGGGGAAGGGGATGAGAGGCGGGATGATGGAGGGGAGGTGTAATGGGAATGTAAATTTTTAAGATCTTCCCTGCCCCTAGGCTAATGTGCACCTGGAGCTTGGGGTGGGAGGCTTGTTTTTCAGTAGATACTTTTTGATTGGCCAGTGGGTCAATAAGGTTGTTACATTCTCTGAGCCAAGACCTGATGTGTAGCTTTGTTTTGGGGCTCACTTTGAGAAGTGTTCTGTGATTTGATCTGATGAAACTATGGGAAGCCATTGTTGAGAGTCCCCCGGCTTTGAAAAACCCAGATGTTGATTTAGTATGGATGTAATGGTTGGACAGTTTGGAAAACTGTCTACTTGATCTGTTTCTCTGTTATGATAATTCTGTCTGTATATTCTGAAGTTCAGGGTGCTGACTTTTTTCCCCTGAACTAGGTAAACGATACATATTTGACTGATTAAAGTAAGCTTGTTAACCCATTTTGAGTTGCTTTCCTTTAACAAAGCAGATCCAAGAACCTGTGTTGGCAGCAAACCCTGGGGATGCTTGGGGTGCTTGCTGCTACAGGAGGGCAGGTTGGGGAGGAGGGAAGTTAGAAGCACATACATTTGAAACAGGACAGGGACAAAGTAGAGGATAGAACAAGTTGGGGGGCAGGATAGGATGGAGGGAAATGTAGTCAGTCTTTGACAATATATCCACTATGGAAATGTTTTGCAAAACTGCACATGTACAACCTATATTGAATTGCTTATCTTCCCAGTAAGGGTGGGTGATGACAGAAGTAGGGAAAGAATCTGGATTTCAAAGTTTTAAAATAAAATGCATATATATATACACACACACACATACACATACATATATATGTACATATGTGTATATATACACATATGTGTGTGCATAATTTTTTTACATGCAACTGTGAAATAAGATATACATTGGGACATAGAGCTCCATCTTGCCCTACTGGAAAGTCATAGGGGGTATGGGGAAGGATATAGGAGAGAGCAGATTGGGGGATGGGGTATTCAGTGGGATCACTATTTTGAGGTGTTGGGTAGAGAAAAGATGGGGAGATAATTTGTAACTCAAAATCTTGTGGAAATGAATGATGCAAATTAAAAATAAAAATAAAATTTAATTCAAAAAAATGGAAATGATTCCTTAACAATAAAAATTGGGCAAGTGAAACAGGCGATTCCATGTGCTATCAAGAATAAAAAATAAAACAAAATTTTAAAAAATGAAGAAAACATGAAATATTTTCTGAGAAATACAACCAACCTGGAAAATATTTGAGGATAAATAATTTTAAAATTCTGGACTATCTATGAAAAACTTGGGGAAAAACAACTTGGAAGGAAAACTGTCCTGATATCTTAGAACTGGAGGGTAAAATGAAAATTGAAAGGATCCACCTATCATTTCTTGCAAGAGATCCTAACATGAAAATACCAAACAACATTACAGTCAAATTCCAGAAGTCTCCAGGTCAAAGAGAAAATGCTTTACACAGCCAGAAAAAGTCATTCAAATACTATGAAGCCACAGTCAGGCTCACACGAGATTTAGTAGCTACTTTGTTATAGGAACAGAGGGCTTGGAATATGATATTGCATGAGACAAGGGAGCCAGGATTCCATTCAAGAATAACCTACCTAGCAAAACTGTATATAGTGCTTCAAGGGGGAAAATGAATATTAAATGAAACAGAGGACTTTAACATATTCCTGATGAAAAGACCAGAGCTGAATAGAAAATTTGACTATCAAATACAGGACTCAAAAGAAGCATTAAAAGGTAAACATGAAAAAGAAACCATAAGGGACTCAATAAAGGTAAACTACATACATTCCCATATAAGAAGATACATTGAACTCCTAAAAGCTTTATTATTATTAGGGCAGTTTGAAGGAGTCTCTACAGACAGAGGACATAGGCATGAATTGATTATGTCGGGATGAAGTAAAATACGTAGGGGTAAGACAGGGGAAGG
The DNA here is from genome assembly GCF_028583685.1 of Petaurus breviceps papuanus. Taxonomy (NCBI): domain Eukaryota; kingdom Metazoa; phylum Chordata; class Mammalia; order Diprotodontia; family Petauridae; genus Petaurus; species Petaurus breviceps. The sequence goes on from NW_027186299.1 coordinate 2,752,022, forward strand.
TACTGAAAGAAGGGGGTGGAGAGGGGAAGAATGGAGAAAATGATCTCCTATAAAAGATGTGTGCAAGGAGGAGCTTTTACAGTGGAAGGGGAAATTATGAGGTGGTACGTGAACCTCACTTTCATGTGAACTGGGTCTAGAGCATGGAGGATGAACTGATGCCTTCACTTCCAGTGCCTTCACTGATTCTTTCTTACGGCTTCCTGTATATAGCTTGCTTTGTACAGATTTGTAGGCACACCGTCTCCCCCATTAGATTGTAAGCTCCTTGAGGGCAGGGCCTGGCTTCTGCCTCAGTTTGTATCCCCAGCACTCAGCACAGGGCCTGGCACACAGTAGGCACTTAGTAAATGCTCATTGTGTGATTTGTTAAAGAGCCACTGTGATGATCAGGAGATGATGGAGAACAGGAAGAGCAGCAAGGAGAATCTGGGATAAAAAAATGGCTTTGCAGATGGAGGATGGCAGAGGTGAGGTGGATATTAGAACACTTAAAGAAGGTGATTTGGAGGAGTGCTTGTCGGCCTGCCCTCTCCTTATGAGTCACTCCGCTAAGACAGCAGCCAAGAGAGAGAGAGTAGAGCCTTGAGCTGCTGGCAGAGAAGCAGGCCATCCAGAGCAGAAGGAGGGGCTCTTCCTCTGTGCTGACTCCATCAGGGGCGTCATGCTGAGTTCTGGGCCCTGTAACAGCCCACTGACATCGGCATGCTTTATGCTCCTCACATACAACGTTTGGTCATCCATCTCCCACCTTTACTCTCACTCTTTCCCAGGCCTAGAATGTGCTCCCTCCTCACATCTGCTCTTGGAACCTCTATAACCACCGTTCTAGAACCCACTCCTGCCAGGGTCTTGCTCCCCAATGACTCCATTTCCCCTTTGTATCTATTCTCTCTCTCTGCTTCTGTATATCCATGGTGTCTCCCATCAGGGTGGAGGCTCCTAAGGGCAGGGATTGGCTTCCTTTGGTCTTTGAATTCCAGCACTCAGTAGGGCTTGGCACAGGGCATAATGATCATCAGTGCTTGAATGATCCAGAGGAGCGCTCCCATAGTGGCAAAGGTCCTTGTGGCCATTCCACATAGTGATGAGTTGAAAGAAGTAATCTGGGGAAAGGAGGCCTGGGGAGGTGAAAAGGGTGTGTGTGTGTGTGTGTGTGTGTGTGTGTGTGTGTGTGTGTGTGTGTGTGTGTGTGTGTG
>NW_027186299.1:2753230-2757678 GCF_028583685.1 Petaurus breviceps papuanus
GTGTGTGTGTGTGTGTGTGTGTGTGTGTGTGTGTGTGTGTGTGTGTGAGCACAAGAGCTGCATATAAGTTTTTGAAAGATTGTAAGTGGAATGTGTGATTGGACTTGTTCCGTTTGACCCCAGAGGTTAGAACCAGGAACAAGGGGTTAAAAATGGCCAAAAGAAAGGAATAGATGATGTCTGGGGGAAAAAAAAACACAGGACTAATTAGAACCATCCCAAAGGGTGATGGGCTTTCTCCTGAGGCTGGAAATTATAGCTCAGAGGCTGGCTGACCATGTCCACTGTGGTCAAGATTCTTTGGGGCTTGGGCTGTAGTAGATGAGCACCCAGGTTCCCCCCAGCTTTGGGATGTTGGGAGTCTCTGAATAGCAGTAAAGGGTATTTGTGCCTTGCTTTAAAGCTTGCCAAGCATTGTACAGGCATGGGTTCTCCCCTGGTGTAAAACACCAGATTTTGTAGTTCCTCTTATTGTGTGCTGTGGCTCTTTGGATGCGTCATAACAGAGAACAGATCCTGTTCTCTTTAACATGAATTACCTTACTTAATCATGACTGTCTTCATCATGATACACACTGAGCAAAAGAAATAGAAATATCTTCCTTTAGGAGGATCCTTCTCATGAACTACAGACCCTTGAGGTGGAAAAGCCTTTCTAACCATCCTCTGCGGCAGCTCCTTGACTTCAGATGGAAGGACTTCTCTTCTTACAGGTGGGGTAGTTGAGACAGAGAGGGAAGAGGGCCTGTCTAAGATCACACATGAAAGCAGGGGGAGACCTAGCAGTAAGAACTGAGGTCTCCTGAGTGCAGCCTTGTGCTTTCTGCCCTTTCCCCCTCTTCACCCTCTCTTAGCATTCTCATCAGTTCATGGGGCCCAGTGATCACCTCTATGCAGACCACTCCTAGCTTTCAGTGGTTTTCCAGCTTCCGGTCTCCTCACTCACCAATCTGTCATCTGTCCGTGCAGCATCCAGAATAATTTCCTGAAGATCCCCATCTCACTGTGTTCCCAACTTGTTCAGGATTATCCAGTGTTCTAGGAGAACACAGCAGTCCCACAGTTTATCTCAAGTCTAGCTTCAGCCTGTCTTCCCAGGCTCCTTCTTTGTCATTCCCCTGTAGGACTCTACCCCTTCTAGACAACTGGACTACCTGTGTACTTGCCTTGACCAGCTATTCCTCCCCGCCTGCAATGGACTCTCTCCCATTGATTCTCTCCCTTCTAGAATCCAGATCTTCAGGCTCTGGTAGGAGCAACCTTCTGGGGCAAGGATTCTGGATCCCTTTAATTGATCATGTGCCTTCTCCTTCCTCCTCAAACACAAACATCACACACACACACACACAATTATAACTGTATAAAGTATATTTCTATGTGTGTATCTATTTATCTGTGTCTCTCCTCTGACTCCACCCAGGGGCAGGTATCATCACCCCTTCCTGAACCATTTTCATAGCCTGCTGGGTTTCTGCCTGCCTGAAGATTCCCCCACTGCAGGCCACTCTCCATTCAGCTACCAAAGAGATTTCTCACTAAAGCCAGTGGTTCCCCACTGTCTCTAGAATCAAATATAAGATCCTCTGGCTTTTAAAGCCCAGCACGACACGGCCTGTCCATGCTCCACCAACCTTCTTATTCCTTCCTCCCACATAGACTTTTCAGTCTGGGGACATGGCCTCCTCCACACTTCTTACACATAGCCTTACTTCATCCCTGAGCACTCTCTGACTTCTCCCGGGCTGAGCCCAGAATATCCTCCCTCCTCATCTCAAAGCCTGAGCTTCCTGGCCTTAGCTCAGATTTCACCTTCTGCAAGATGCCTTTCTTGGGCCACCCACCCTCTGCCCGGTGCTTTCTCTACTGTTTGCCCCCTATTTACAGGGCATAGATCTTGTTCATGTGCACTGGTTTACCTATCTCTCCCCCATTAGACTCTGTTTCTTGAAGGCAGGACCCTGTTCTTGCCTCTCTCAGTTTCTCCAGGCTTTGCACATCCTAAGTGCTGATGGACTGATGTATCCACCTAGGGAACTCTGAAGCCTGAGGGCAGAAACTGCTTTCCATTTTGCCTCCATAGGGTCAAGAAAGAGTAAGGTCTTTCAAAATGGTTGTTAGATTGGATTTAAGGAAAGAGATCAAAGAAATCTGATATGGAGGGCTGCGGGGGGCTCATCTTCTCCTTGGAGTGCCAGAGGCCAGGACAACTGCCAGGAGCTTGGGGGCCAGAGCTGGGGTAGCCCCCAAGGGAGCTGGGCTTCCCAGGAATGGGAGACCTTGTCAAGGTCGTCAGATGTTCCCTTGTTATTCCTGATCATTGATAGCGGGCAGAGCTTTCACCATCCCCTCTTTGGGGCCCTGTTTCAAAAGCTTGTCTGTACCCTGTTGGTGGGTGGTCTCCCCTGTGTGAGCCCTTCGAAGGCAGGGGCAGTCTTCCCCAGTCCATGTATCCCCAGTGCTGAGCACGATTCTTGAAGTACAGTAGGTGCCTAGAAATGGTTGCTAATTTGATTTATAAATAGTAACAATTTATTTTTCTTTATCGATGATAATTGCCTGGTAGATGAACAATAGAAAGCAGCTGTTTACCTATTGATTTTGACTGGGTCTATTGGATTGTACTAGACTGACTCCATTAACATTTCTGTGAAGAAGACTCTCATCAGAGAACGCTTTGAAGCAAATTGTCCTGCTTTGGGTTGGGAGGGAAGGAGTTGGCTGTAAAGAGGGGGATGCCTGTTCTGGCAAACAGAATTGGTGCTTGGTCTCTTCTCTTTGCTTCCCCCAGTAAAGGAGCTGCTCTGTGCTCACAAGAAGGGGATGCCCCTGGTCAAAGCTTTCCTAACTGAATGTGAGCAGAGATCGGGAACAGCTGGCAAGCACCAGAAGGCCCCAATTACCATTACACTCATCTGGCCTCGATGGATATTGATGTATCTGGGGGATTGGGCCAGAGGCAGGAGAGGGGTTAGGCTGCCTTGTGAGGATGGCCACCCCAGCCCACCTCCCACAGACTCTTGGAAGGGGCATGCAGCTGTCACTGGGGGAGAATTTCAAAGACAACCATCAAAATTATTACAGTAAAAGTGATTTTTTTGTGGGGGGGAGGGAAAGAGAAGCTGCATGATCTGGATCATTGACTCAATCTTTATTTGCTTCGTCTATACAATTTAATTATCAAAGGGTTTACTGAGTGCCCATCCTTGGGTTAGGCACTCTTGGGAACACAAAAACGTAGGAGCAGGCCCTACGGACCTGTGACAAGCAGCCGGAAATACCAGCTACTCCATTGTTTAAGTGCCCAGACCAGAAGCCCTTTCATTCATTTTGGGCTCTTACCCTGCCGGCCTCCCAGCACCGACACTGGGGCGGAGGCTTGGCCCAGGTGCCAGAGCTGCTGTCATTGCAGGTTCCTTCCCCCAGTCACTGCCTTGGCCTTGACAGAGATCATCCTTTGCGTGCATCTCTGTCTCTAGAAATGCACCAACACTCTGGGGATCATTTCTTCTTTGGGATGGGGCTCAGTTCTTCTCTCTCATCCTTATTAGAAGATCACTGAAGGCCCCATGGCCCCTAACATTCCATGATTCTGTGATTCAACAATTGGGGGAGACAGTGACAGAGCTGGGAAAAACACCTGTGTAAATGGGTGAGCCCTAGTCTCTTATTATCTAGGGGAGACTCAAGCCAAGGTTTCTTCTCAGAGTTGACTTAAGGGCTTAGCACCTGCTTGAAGAGACTTCTGGATGAATGGCTAAGTGAGCCAGCATGAGTAAGTACCCAGAGGAGGAGCCTGTGAGCTTCTGGGCTCCAGGGCTGTGGTCAGGGCCCCCCTTGGGGTGACTCTTCCTGGGGCTTCTTAGGAGAAAGCCTCAGCCTGCTTGTGCTTGGCAGGAAGGGCTGGTCCTCATGCTGCCTGTACCTCAGTGGGCACTGCTCTCCTGTGCTCTGTCCAAGGCTTTCTTGGGCTCCTTGGTCCTTAGGCAGGGGACCCCATTTGAATTGTCTTCCCTGGGCCCCTTTTCACCAGGACACAAGAATCCTTCCTAAGCTTATGCCTCTGGAGAATCGTCCCCCTCCAGACAGCCTGCCACAGTCAGGGAGGCCTGGAATGACTGCACCTGCTTTTGCTGCACCTGCCCTTTCTCCTCTGCTGCTTCCTTCCTTTTCCTCCTCCTCCCCCTCCCCTTCCACCGGTAGCCAAGGCAAAGGCCATAACTGGGCCCAGTAGCAGCTGCTCCCTGGCCTCAGACAGAGCCTGCCTGCTTAGGACACTCACCTTCTTCCTCTTTGAGATGCTATCTTGACTCATCTCCTAAAGGCTGAAGATGATTTGTTTAAATAGATGTTTGCTGCTTCCCACACCCATTGTGTATTTCTTCTCCAGCTTGCTGGTTCTTGGAATGCTAAATCTGTGACATCATGCACGATTCCATGGCAACACCCTG
>NW_027186299.1:2757778-2778603 GCF_028583685.1 Petaurus breviceps papuanus
AATGATTCCATTAAATTCAGCAGACTTTTTATTTATTAAGCACCCTCCGGTGAGAGGTCCTGAAGCGCTTGATCCTGAGGGTACTGTGAGAGATCCCCAGGCCTGCCTTCTAGAAGATCACAATGCCTTGAGAGCAGGGTGAGTACACCCATAGCTACAGCACAAGAGAGAGTGAGATTAGTGCAGAGGAGAGGCTCAGGCAGAGAGAGACCAGAGAGATCCAAGGAAGGAGAGATGCCTTTCATCTGGGGTGTGCAGGGAGGCATCTCGGAGGCAAGAAGGGAAATCGAGGCTTCCGCATTTCTGAGAGCCTCCAAGCAGAGGCTAGGCAGCTTGCTGGCTTTGTTGATAGTGCAGGTGGAACTTGAAGGTTCCCTAGGGTCCCTTCCACCTCTGAGCCCTCATGGTCTGGAAAGGTAGCTCAAAGCCAGCTCACAAAGGACTCTGAGTCCAGCTACGTGGCACAGTGTATAGAGTGTTGGCCCTAGAATCAGGAGGACCTGAGTTCAAATCTGGCCTCCAACACTTTTAAGTTGTGTGACTCTGGGTAAGTCACTTTACCCTGTTTGCCTTGGTTTCCTCATCTGTAAAATGAGCTGGAGAAGGAAATGGCAAATCACACTAATCTCTGCCAAGAAAGCCCCAGTGGGGTCTTGAAGAGTCAGACACAGCTGAAATGGCTCTTCAACAACAAAGGGCTTTGGATTTCAGAATCAGAAATATGTGTTTTGTGAATCAGAAATATGTGTTTTGTGAGGCACCACAGGATGGTTTTGAGGAGCGGAGTAACATCAATGTCCCTTCAGGAAGCCCTGCCCAGCTCCCTTGACTCTCATTCCCACCATGTATTTTCACAAACATCTTCTAGACTGACTGACTTGTAGAAGCTCAGCTCCTTGAGGTCAGGGGTTATCTCCCTTTGGTCTCTGTACCCACTATGCATGGCACATAGTAGGGGATTAGTACATGCTTGGTAATTGGTTTTGAGTCTGATCAGGCTCCAACTGGAGTCTTAGAATAACAGGGTAGAGGGAATTTTAGAGGCTGTCAAGGTCCAGCCTGTTTCTGGACAAGCATCTCCATGATGTGCTACTTGGCCAACTCAGACCCTACAGCGACATATTGCTCCCTGGCCCATTTTAGACAACTCTCCATGTTGGGAAATTTTCCTCAATGATCTGCCCTGGAAATGCCCCAAGATCCCTCTCCCCTCAACCTACTCTCCCCCCCACCCCTGACTTAAGCTATGGGAAGAAGCTCTGACTTCTATACACTTATCCCTAAAGATGATTGAATTAGTGGCCTCAGTCATTTCCAGTCCCATGGAGAGGGGGCCCTGAAGAGCAGTATTAATTGCAATCCCAAGGGATTAGGGGCCCTTTTTGGTTAAGGACCAGGAAAGCAATAACCATACCTCTCCCCAGATCACACCGCATTGGAAGCACTGAACACTTCCAGATCCCCTGAACTGTCACTGAAAACAGAAATGTGGAAAAGTCTAAAGCTTGAAGCAGTACCTCTCCTCTCCCCACAATGGGAAAAGAGCCCAACTTTAACATAAAGCTCAATATCAAGAAAGAGGGCGGAAAAATGAGCAAACAATAGCAACAAAAGAACCTGACCATAAAAACTATCATGGTGACAGGGAAGATGAAGATGCAAACTCAGAAGAAGATTACAAAATCAAAACAACCACAAAGTCTCAAAGAAAAAGAAAAAAAAACCTGTGAATTGGACACAAGCCTAACAAGAATTTTTGGAAAGCTTAAAAAAGTCATTTTCAAAATTAGAGTTGTAGAAGAAAAAATAGACAAAGAAATGAAAGCAAAGGAAGAAAATTGTGAAAGGACAATGAACAACTTGGTAAACTAGGCACAAAAATACTAAAAAAAAGAAATCTTATAAAACAGGATTGGCAAAATGGGAAAAAGAGGTACAAAAATTCACTGGATGGGGCAGCTAGGTGGCACAGTGAGTAGAACCCCAGCCCTGGAGTCAGGAGGACCTGAATTCAAATCCAGTCTCAGATACTTGACACTTACTAGCTGCGTGACCTTGGTCAAGTCACTTAACCCCAACTACCTTGCTTTCCCCCCTCCAAAACAAACTCGCTGGAGAAAATAATTACTTAAAAATTATAATTGGGTAAGTTGAAGCTAATGACTTTGTGAGAAATCAAGAAACAAAAAAACAAGTCAAAAGAATGAGAAAACGAAGAAAATGTAAAATACCTCATTGGAAAAATAACTAACTTGGAAAATAGATTGAGAAGAGATAATTTAAGAATTGTTACACCACCTGAAATCCATGATCAAGGAAGGAGTCCTGACATCATATTTCAAGAAATTATCAGGAAAACTGACCTGTATCTTCAAGCCAGTGGATAAAATAGAAACTGAAAGAATCCACCAATCATTACCCCCAAAGAATCCCCCAAACTCCCAAGAATATTATAACCAAATTCTAGAGTTCCCAGGTCAAAGAGAAAATGCACACTTCAGGCAGTCAGAAAAAAAAAAAATTCAAATACTCCGGAGCCACAGTCGGGATCACAGGAGACATAGCAACTACCATGGTAAAGGAGTGGAGCACTTGAAATATGAGATTCCAGAAGACCAAAGAACTGGGATTACAACCAAGAATCACCTATCTAGAACAACTGAGTATAATTCTTCAAGGGAAAATGAATATTTTAGTGAAATAGAGGACTTTGAAGCATTCCTGATGAAAAGACTCGAGCTGAATAGAAAACGTTGCTTTTCAACATAAGGTTCCGAGAAACACAAAAAGTTAAACACGGAAGAGAAATCAGAAGGGGCTCAGTAAGGGCACACTGTTGACCTTTCCATATGGGAAGAGGATACATGTAACTTCTAAGAACTTTACCATTGTTCGGACAATTAGGATTCTACCTACAAAGAGGATGTGGGAGTAAGTTGGTTGTGTTGGGGTGATAGAAAAAATAATGGATAGATGAGAACTATGGATGCCCTGAGAGAAAGGGGGACATTTTCTCACATAAAAGTGGGGTGTGAGGAAGAGCTTTGGCAGGGGAAGGGAAAAGGAAGGGGCAGACAACGCTTGAACCTCCCTCACGCCTAAAGTGGTTTAAAGAGGGAAACACACACACACACACACACACACACACACAGAGTTGGTAATAGGAATCCATCTTACCCAATAGAGAAGTAGGAGGGGAAAGAGATAAAGAAAAGGAGGGAGTGATAAAAGGGAAGGCAGATAAGAGAAGGCAGGGGTCGGAAGCAAAACATTTTAGAGGAGAGAGAGGATAAAACAGAAGGCTAAACAGAAAAAAAAAAAGATAGAAGGGAGAGGCTAAACAATCAGGACCATGAATGTGAATGGAATGGACTCATCGGTGAGACAGAAGCAGCCAGTGGGATGGATTACGAGCAGAATCCAACAATATGTTGTTCACAAGAAGCATACTAGAAACAAGGAGACCCAGGGAGTTAAAGCGAGGGGCTGGAATAGCATCTGTTAAACTTCAGCTGAAGTAAAAAAGTCCGGGGCAGCAATCCTCATCCCAGACGATGAAAGCAAAAACAGACCCAGTCAAAAGTGATAATCAAGGGAAAGAGGATCTTGTTAAAAGGCACCTGGACAATGAAATGATATCAGTGCTAAATGTATGCAACGAAAGGCACAGCATCCAGACTCTTAAAGAAATCACGGTCTCCCAATGTCCTACCAGCCATTATTTCTTGTTGAGCAAACACTTTCTTCCCAAGGTTTTGAAGCCCTTTCATAGAACCCTTGACATTGCAGGGACCCCAGAGACCACTAAGTTCAGCCTGAACCTCTCCAGTGTACCTGAGGGGTGCTCCTCCAGTCCAGAGCAGCATGCCCTCCAGCAATGGGAATGACTGTGTCTGGAGGTGGGGCAGCTAGTGCTTGGGGAGATCTCCCTGACTGAGCCCAAGAGAACATGCCTAATTCCTCTCCCATGTGTCTGTCCTTCAAATACCCGGAGGAAGTGATCATCTCCCTCCTCAATTTCCCAGGTTAACTGTCCACAGATCCTTCTGTAGATGTAAAGGGGAGCGTGGTGAGCAGCCTTTCCAGCTACCCCTATTTGCCTCTCACCCTACAGATGACTTGTGTTTGTATAGGTTTCCTGCTATCAGTTCCTTTTTCCCTCTGGATTATAGAATTAAAGAATGTGTAATTCTGTCTCCCTCTCCAGTTCTGTCTTTCTGTCTGTCTCTCTGACTCTGTCTCTTTTTCTCTCTCTGTCCCTCTGTCTCTGTCTCTCTCTGTCTCTTTTTCTCTCTGTGTCTCTCTGTCTCTCTCTGTTCATCTATGAGTCTCCATACAAAGACAGAACTTTGAGAAAAAATAATCCCCTCAAGGTTGAATCTCTGTCTCTTCCTGGGGAGTTTCTTCTTCTATTTTGTTGTTATTGTCATGTCTAACTCTTCATGACCCTGAGGATGACAGCATGGCAGGCCCTTCTGTCTTCTGCTACTGTCCATGGGGTTTTCTTGGCAAAGATAACAGAAGGCTTGGCCATTTTCTTCTGCAGTGGATCAGCTTCTGTGTGACCCACCTGCCTCGGGCAGGCCTGCAGGGCTCATGGCTCATGGCTTCCCTGACCTACCCAAGCCCCTGCACCACAGGCCAGTGACCCAGGAGGGGAATCCCCTCTTCACTCATTTCCCCCAATGGGGGCCCTAGTAGCTATACCCCAACTGAAAAAATGTCAGAAGAATAGATGGCTGGCTGGGTACGGTGATAAAGCTTCCTGCTTGTCACACACTCTTTTAACTACTGTGGATGCATATAAAATCAAACAAGATGACCCCTGTCCTCAAGGAGCTTCTGTTCTAATGGGAGAAGACAATACATACAATGGAAATCTATGGAAGGTTGTAGGTAGAGAAGGGCACCCATTCATGGACAAGAATAGATGGCTTGTGAATATGCCGGGAATATGGTAACACATTGCTCTGGCCCTCCTGAAAGAGTAGTGTGTATTGGCAGTCCCCAGTTAGTAGTGAGAGGCCTCCACCCAAAGGCCAGGAGATTGGTGAGGAGGGGCCAAGAGTCTGCAGAGTGGAATCGGGAGTGAAGAGAGTTCGCAAGTTCACAAGTTCAGAGGAAAGGTGAAGGAGCCCTGTGAAGGAGGTCGAGGAGAGCGAGATTCCTGCCTTCCTGTGCTCAGGCTGCAGGCCTGGAAGTCTGTCTCCTGGGCTCAGCGAATTGACCTTTAAAGCCTACCAGGACGTATGGCCAGTGGCCTTCATCCTCTCCTGTTATTTCCTCTCTGTGGACTGAATGATGTATCCAGAAGGGGACCCTCAGAGCTCTATTTTCACAGTTCCTTTGGCCCCTCATTATTCAGCTCCTGTATAGCTGGGATCAGGTCTGTGGAAGCCCATGCCCCTCACACCTCAGACCTGTCCTCTTGGGCTGCAGTGGCACCCCTCTCTAAGCTCCTGCCGTGGCCTCTTTCTGTCTGAACTTCATCAGAAATGAGGACACAGAGGAGATGGAGAAGGAAAGAATGGACCCTGTCCTCGGACCCTCCGCCCGCCCTGTCGGGAGGACAGTGCGAATGTTCTAGTGCAGTGCAGTCTATGGGTATTTGGTGGTTACTCTGTGGAGGCCCCAGCACTGGCAGGACCAGGGCCGCCAAATGCCACCCACATTTGATTTAAACACTTAAGTCCTACTGTCTTCATTTTCTTTGCCCAGTGGGTAAAAGTGCACCATGTATATAGCCTGGCTCTCTGACGTATTCTTAAATTCTGGTCCTCCTCAGTATTTTACAGATAAAGAAACTGAGGTGGAGAGTGTGACTCCCCCAAGGTCACCCACTGAGGAAGGAGGTATCAAAGGCAAGTATCTAAGACCCCAAGGATGTATTGATCTTCACATGTACACAGCAAGGCAATATAAAATATGTGCCTAGTGATCTGGTGCTGGGACATGATGCTGTGGTCAGGAGGGATGGTCTCCCAGGCGTGGGGAGCCGCCATTGCAAAAGCATGGAGGCTGGAGATGGCCTGGCTGGGGTTGGCACAGCAAATACTGATGGAGTTCCATGTGACTTTTCCTGGCTCTCAAGCCCCAGCCAGCCCTGTGTTTAGCTCGATGACCCTCGGAAAATCAGCAAGATTACTGCTTTGTCCTTCTCTGTGGGATTCTTCCAAGCTTTCCTCAGCTCCCCTTGACAGCCCAGTTTGTGAGACAGTGAGAACATGTGTTTATTTGTATCTTGACAAAGGGCTGCCTTCCTCCCTGAACTTCCAAAGGAAGGCCAGCACCAGGCCCCATCTCTGCCTTTGTCCTTTTAGACTTCTGAGGAAGGGCCAGCGGGGATGAAGCATGCTTTGGAGAGTCTGCTGCTGGGTCATAGGCAATATGTCTGAAGTCACAGGGTTGCACTTGGGCCTTCAGCCTCTGATTTTTCTTCCCTTCTCCCTCCTCTTTCAAATCTGGGGCCTTCCTCCATTCTCCTCATGTCTCCCCCTGAGGGCTTTTCTATGTTCCCCTAGAGAAGAGGTTTTGGTTCCTAGGCAGGGAACTCCAGCCATGAGCAAATCTTGGGTGGCACTGGGGATGTGAGGGCCTCCTCAGTGTGGGGCTGCCCAGGCTGCCTCTCCTGGAGGTGGGACCTCTACTGGGCTAACATTCTGCTCACTGGGACCCTTTGGATATTAAGACTCATGTTCTCCTTGTCCAGAGCCATTGGAGAGCTTCGTGTGAGTCCCAAAGTGAGGGCTCTGTTGGGTCAGCCCAAGAAGACCTCCTTAACTCAGCTGGCAGAATTCAGAACCTCGTGACAGTTCTCCCCATCACCACCTTTCTCTCCTACAATCCATCAATCCATGCCATGAGAAGAATAATATGTTTTAGGGAAAGAATCACAAAATGTCAGCAACTGAAGGGAGCCTCTTAGCCGTCTTCTTTAATCCAGCCTGAATCTCAAGGAAAATCCCCTCTGCATCTCTGATAATTAGGTCACTGGCCTCTCACCAGCCAGTATATATCACATGGCCTTGACCAGGCTGTTTTCCTTTGCCCAGGGAGTGGAAGCACCAAGATGGCCAGAGCTCTCTGGGTTTGGAGTGAAGAAGACCTGAATTCAAATCCTGCCTTGGACACTGTAATGGTTATAGGATTTGAACATCTTCCATGCCCCTTGAACTTGCTGACGTAGCAGGAAGGGGTGGGGCAGGAGCCGAGCTGAAGTTAGTGTGGTGACTGGAAGTGCGGCAGCAGTGGTGGCAGTGGCATCAGGGAGCCAGAGCTGCTGGGAGCAAGCTTTGTGGATGCTGAGCAGTTGCCATGAGTGAGGAGAGGAGGACCTTTGCCTCAGGTAGCCTGTTCTGTTTGGAAGGCTTGAGAATGTGGGTGTTTACTGCATTAACTACATTTGCCAACTTCATGACTACAGTGATGGCTTTGACTTTCTTGTTTGGGGACTCAGTTTTCTGGTATTTGAATAAATATTCTGGCTTTGTCCCTATGTAGAGAGCCTGCTATATTTTGTGATTTATAACTATATCAACATATTTATAGTTACTGTAGGCATTGTGAATCCTGCATTTTTGATACAAACCTCATGAGGTGACTCTCAGTAAGTTACATAAGCTCTTTCAACCCTTAATTTCTTCATCTGCAAAACAGAGACAATAACAGTCCCTAATTCACAGAGTCATTATAAAGATCAACTGAGAAAGCACATGTAAGGCACCGGGGAAAACTTCAGAGTTATCATCGCCATCATCATCAGATGCTTAACAGTCTTAATTCCTCAGATCTGCATCTCACTAGAGGTCCAGGTGAGGGTCATCTGCTTTCTAGTATAAATTTGCAGAGCAGCCCAGTTAGAATTAGCTCTGAGCCCCCACCCACTGGCTGACCCTGCCTTCCTTTGTATCTATTGTATTATCATAAGTTCCAGTCTGAAGAGCTTTGTGTAATGCAGTTAGTTGCTCCCAGAAGCTGGCTCATGGGTTGAAATGCCTCCAGGTGTTTATATCCTTACCATAGACGTAATAATTATAATAATGGCCAGCATTTATATAGCTCTGAAATGTTTCAAAGCTCTAAGCATATGTCATTTATAAACAGTATTTAGTAACCATTGAATACAAGGCATAATCAAACATATTTTATAAATGAAACATCATAAGCTTTCCCTTTGTCTAAACCTTGCTGATTCCCTAAGACAGAAATTATATATAGACCCAAGAGTTCTAAACTTTTCTTGTGTCATGCACCCCTCTGGCATTATGATGAACCCCTTCTCAAAATGATGTTCAGTTATTTTCAATTGTGTCTAACTCTGCATGACCCCTTTTAGGGTTTTCTTGGCAAAGGTATTGGAGTGGTCGGCCATTTCCTTCTCCAAATCTTTTCACAGATGAGGAAACTGAGGTAAACAAGGCAAAGTGACTTGCCCAGGGTCACCCAGCTGTTAAGTGTCTGAGGCCAGATTTGAACTCACAAAGAAGAGTCTTCCTGACTCTAGGCTCTGTCCACTATGTCACCTAGCTTCCTTCTCAGAATAATACTTTTTTAAGTGCATAAAATAGAATACACAGGATTACACAGGAAACCAATAATATATAAATTCATTTATCAAGATATTAACTCCAAAACACATCCATGGACTTTGGGCCTGTGTAGCCCCAGGTGAGACCACTAGCTTCCCACAGGACATTGCATCAGCTTCAGGTCCAGAAGATGAGCTATCAGACTTTCTCGGTGCCTTCGTGTCAGAGTAGGGATGGAGGGTCGAGTGAGAACAGGCGCTCGGGGAGCTGGCGCCACCCACCAGTCCTGGGTGTGAGGTCACTGGTGGGGATCTCAGCCCTCCCTGATTAGAGCTAGCCCCTCTTGGAGCAGCAGGACTTGTACCACCAGTCTCGGCCCTCTCTGCCCCTCTCCTGTCATCTCATTTCTCTTGTTCCCCATCCAGCGGCTCTGCTGAAAGGGTGCCAAGGAAGCTACAGACTGAGGGGCTGTTGTCTGGCATCCCAGACAAGTTGCCATCCAGCCCTTTGTTGGAAGTGACCAGTAAGGAGGAGCCCACCAGTCAGTTAAGAAAACAAGCATTTGGTCTGGGGGGGCGGAGCCAAGATGGCAGAGTAGAAGCAAGACCTTCCCGCGGCTCTGGCTTCCACCCTCCCCAATCCATGTAAAAAGGGGACTCTAAACACACTTTGGAGCTGCAGAACCCACATAATGACACAGAGGAGCTAACCTCCTGCTGAGGACAGCCCGGCAGGCCGGCAGGAATCGGCCAGCGCAGCGCTCTGGGAGCCGAGCCCAGCACCACGAGGCTTTAGCCCCAGGGCGGGCCTGACCAGCCACCGGCTGGAGGGACTCCAGATCAGCAGCAGCTGGGGGCGTTTCCAGATTTATCAACACATAGACACAAAGGACAGAGTGAGAGGTTCGAGGCTGGGAAGGCCCGGCGGCGACGCGGGGGACGCAAGCTGTAAGGCCTGGCGGCGGCAGCGGATGCAGGCCTGGAAGGGGCCTGATCAACTCGGAGGGCAAGTCTTCCCACCAACCACAAGGTCCACTACCAGGCCTATCATCAAAGGGCTGGGACTGGAAAGAGCAAGGTAAGAAGCAAAGACAGGGGCCCCTATACTGGACAGCAAACACTCCTGGGGCTACCACTTCATAGCCCAGAAATCTTTAAAAAAAAAAAGCCCCTTTCAGGACCTCCAAAGACAAGGATGACAGAGTGAACCCCACTTGCTCCAAACCCCCCCTCTAACCCTGAAGATATAGTAACTCTTGCCCCAGGGCAAAACCCTCTACAGTAAAGGCTTGGGATCCTAGAGGAAGGGCGTGGCTAGGACACTGCCTCAAAATGGGTAGAAAGCAGACTACAAAGACAGACTCTGGAGTCCTACTATCCTCAGAGGGAGGAACCAACCTCAGAGGGAGACAATGTGGACTCCACACCCATAGCTGAGACTTCAACAGGGAATGGATCCCAAGCACAGAAGGCTCTCCTAGATGAGATCAAAAGGAACTTTGAAAGCAAAATGAGAGAGATAGAAGACAAAATGAATCATTCTCTCAAAACAAAAATAGCAGAATTCGAAAAACATTATAATGAGGAAAACATCTCTCTAAAAAGAAAAGTGTATGATATGGAAAAGGAGCTTCAAAAATTAACCAAGGAAAATGATTTGCTAAAAACCAGAATTAAACAAATGGAAACAAATAACTCTATGAGGAACCAAGAATTAGCCAAGCAAAACAACAAAAATGAAAAATTAGAAAAAGAGGTAAAATACCTCAAAGAAAAAATAACTGACCTGGAAAACAGATCCAGGAGAGATAATCTGAGAATCATAGGCCTACCAGAAAATTATGATGAAAAAATGAGCCTGGACAACATTCTCCAAGAGCTCGTTAAGGAAAACTGCCCTGAGATACTAGAACCTGAGGGGAAAATAGAAATTGACAGAATCCACCGGACACCTGCTGTAAGAGATCCCAAACTGAAAAATCCTCGAAATGTTGTGGCCAAACTCCAGAACTACCAGATAAAATACTTCAAGCGGCCAGAAAGAAACAATTCAAATATCGAGGGTCCACAGTGAGGATTGCACAGGATTTGTCAGCCTCCACACTGAAAGATCGGAGGCAGTGGAATACTATTTTCAGGAAGGCAAAACAGCTTGGATTACAACCAAGGATCACATACCCAGCGAGACTGAGCATATTCTTCCAGGCAAAGAGATGGTCATTCAATGATATAACAGAGTTCCAGACCTTCTTAATAAAAAACCCAGAACTCAATGGAAAATTCAACCTCCAATTACGAGAAGCAACAGTGACTTAGAAAGGTAAACAAGGAGAACACACATCATTTTAGAGGGAAAGAGGGGAGGGAGAGGAGCTTTGCATGAGATCGATTCCTGTCATTCTTGATGCGAAGAAAAAATAGCATACCTCATTAAGTATAACAATATCCTACAGGTAGTAGGAGGGGGAAAGGATTACAAAAGGGGGTGGGAGTGGTTTGTAGGGAGGGAAGTAGTAAGAGGAAAAGGGAGGGGGGCCGAAAAGGGAACACTGAGGGAGGCGGTGGTCAAAAGGAAAACTACTAAGGGGGGGAAGGGAGAAGGGAGGGAAAATATGAACATTAACAGGGGCAGGAATAGGATGAGGGGAAAGAAACAGATAACAATCATAACTGTAAATGTGAATGGAATGAACTCTCCTATAAAACGGAGACGGATAGCAGAATGGATTAGAAATCATAATCCTACAATATGCTGTTTACAAGAAACACATTTGAAACAGAGGGATACACACAAGGTAAAGCTAAAAGGTTGGAGTAAAATCATGCCTCAGCTAAAGTAAAAAAAGCAGGAGTAGTAATCCTTATCTCAGATAAAGCAAATGCAAAAATTGACCTAATTAAAAGAGATAAGGAAGGAAATTATATCCTGTTAAAAGGCACCATCGAGAATGAAGCAATATCACTACTTAACATATATGCACCAAGTGGTGTAGCATCCAAATTCCTAGAGGAGAAGGTACAGGAATTAGAGGAAGAAATAGATTGCAAAACTATACTAGTGGGAGACCTTAATCTCCCCCTCTCTGAACTTGATAAATCCAACCTCAAAATAAACAAGAAAGAAGTTAAGGAGGTGAACAGGATTTTAGAGAGGATAGGTATGATAGATCTCTGGAGAAAACTGAATGGGGATAAAAAGGAATATACTTTCTTCTCAGCGGTTCATGGCACATATTCAAAAACTGACCATGTTCTAGGGCATAAAAACCTCACAATTCTATGCAGTAAGGCAGAAATATTAAACGCATCGTTCTCAGATCATGATGCAATAAAAATTATATGCAATAAAGGGATAGGGAAAGACAGACTAAAAACTAACTGGAAATTAAACAATTTGATCCTAAAGAATGAGTGGGTCAAACAAGAAATTATAGAAACAATCAGTAATTTCATTCAAGAGAATGATAATAATGAGACAACATACCAAAATCTGTGGGATACATTAAAGGCAGTTCTTAGGGGAAGTTTTATATCCCTGAGTGCATACGTGATTAAATTAGAGAAAAGGGAGCTCAACAAATTGGGCATGCAATTAAAAAACCTAGAAAAAGAACAAATTCAAAATCCCCAATTAAATACTAAACTAGAAATATTGAAGACTAAAGGAGAGATTAATAAAATCGAAATTAAGAAAACTATTGAACTAATAAATAAAACCAAGAGCTGGTTTTATGAAAAAACCAACAAAATTGATAGACCCTTAGTCAATATGATAAAAAAAAAGAAAGAAGAAAACCAAATTATGAGTATCAAAAATGAAAAGGGTGAATCTACCTCCAATGAAGAGGAAATCAAAACAATAATTAGGAATTATTTTTCCCAATTGTATGCACATAAATTTGACAATCTTAGGGAAATGGATGAATATTTAGAAACATACAAGTTGCACAGATTAACTGAAGAGGAAGTAAATTACTTAAATAATCCCATCTCAGAAAAAGAAATTGAATAAGCCATCAGTCACCTCCCTAGGAAAAAATCTCCAGGGCCAGATGGATTCACTAGTGAATTCTATCAAACATTTAAAGAACAATTGATTCCAATACTCTACAAATTATTTGGGAAAATTATTGAAGAAGGAGTCCTACCAAATTCTTTTTATGACACAAATATGGTACTTATACCTAAATCAGGAAGAGATAAAACAGAGAAAGAAAATTATAGACCAATCTCCCTCATGAATATAGATGCAAAAATTCTAAATAAAATACTAGCCAAAAGACTACAGCAACTTATCTCAAGAATAATACACTTTGATCAGGTAGGATTTATTCCAGGAATGCAAGGATGGTTTAATATTAGGAAAACCATCAGTATAATTGATCATATCAACAATAAAACTAGCAGAAACCACATGATCATCTCAATAGATGCAGAAAAGGCTTTTGACAAAATACAACATCCATTCCTATTAAAAACATTAGAAAATATAGGAATAAATGGGGCCTTCCTTAAAATAATAGGTAGCATCTATTTAAAGCCATTAGCAAGTATTATATGTAACGGGGAGAAGCTGAAAGCATTTCCCATAAGATCAGGGGTGAAACAAGGGTGTCCACTATCACCCCTCTTATTCAATCTGGTACTAGAAATGTTAGCAGTAGCAATTAGAGAAGAAAAAGAAATCAAAGGAATCAAGTTAGCAAAGAAGAGACCAAGCTATCACTCTTCGCAGATGATATGATGATATACTTAGAGAATCCTAGAGAATCAAGTAAAAAACTGCTTGAGACAATAAATAAATTTGGCAAAGTTGCAGGATATAAAATAAACCCACATAAATCCTCGGCATTCCTATATATTTCCAATGAAATTCAACAGCAAGAAGTAGAAAGAGAAATCCCATTTAAAGTTACTGTAGACATTATAAAATATTTGGGAATCTACCTGCTAAAACAAACCCAGGACCTGTATGATCATAACTACAAAACACTTTTCACACAAATAAAGTCAGATCTAACTAATTGGAAAAATATCAATTGCTCATGGCTGGGTCAAGCTAATATAATAAAAATGACAATTTTACCTAAATTAAATTATATATTTAGTGCCATACCAATTAATTTACCAAAAAAACTACTTTATAGAGTTAGAAAAAATAGTAACAAAATACATCTGGAAGAATAAACGGTCCAGAATATCAAGGGAATTAATGAAAAAAAAATGCTAGGGAAGGTGGACTAGCTTTACCAGATTTCAATCTGTACTATAAAGCAGCAGTCATCAAAACTACTTGGTACTGGCTTAGGAATAGAGGAGTGGATCAATGGAATAGATTAGGCACACGAGATTCAGAAGTCAACGACTACAGTAATGTATTGTTTGATAAACGCCCAGACCCTGGTTTTTGGGATAAGAACTCACTATTTGACAAAAACTGCTGGGAAAACTGGAATATAGTATGGCAGAAACTGGACATAGACCATTATCTAACACCATATACCAAAATGAAGTCTAAATGGGTTCATGATCTAGGTATAAAGGTTGATACTGTAAGCAGTCTGCTAAAACAAGGAATAGTTTACCTATCAGACTTGTGGAGAGGGAATGACTTTATGACGAAACAGGAATTAGAGAACATTATAAAATGTAAAATGGATAATTTTGACTACATGAAATTGAAAAGTTTCTGTACAAATAAAGCCAATGTAACCAAGATTAAGAGGGAGGTGGGAAATTGGGAAAGAATCTTTACAACCTATGTCTCTGACAAAGGACTCATCTCTAAAATATACAGAGAACTGAGTCAAATTTATAAGAATACAAGTCATTCCCCAATTGATAAATGGTCAAAGGATATGAACAGGCAGTTTTCAGAGAAAGAAATTAAAGCTATCTATAAGCACATGAAGAAATGCTCTAATTCACTATTGATTAGAGAAATGCAAATCAAAACAACTCTGAGGTACCACATCTCTCCAGTCAGATTGGCTAAGATGACAAAACAGGAAAATGACAAATGCTGGAGAGGATGTGGGCAAACTGGAACACTAATGCACTGTTGATGGAGCTATGAACTGATCCAGCCTTTCTGGAGAGCAATCTGGAACTATGCCCAAAGGGCTATAAATACTCTCATACCCTTTGATCCAGCAATACCACTCCTAGGGTTATATCCCAAAAAGATCATAGAAGTGGGAGAAAGACCCATATGTACAAAAATGTTTATAGCAGCTCTTTTTGTTGTGGCAAAGAATTGGAAATTAAGGGGGTGTCCATCAATTGGGGAATGGCTGAACAAGTTGTGGTATATGCATGTTATGGAATATTATTGCGCTATAAGAAACGGGGAGCAGGCAGTCTTCACATTTACCTGGAGAGGCTTAAAAGAACTGATGCTGAGTGAGAAGAGTAGAACCAGGAGGAATTTGTACACAATTACAGACACAATGTATGTGTGATGACCAACTTTGATAGACTGGACTCTTCTCAACAATGCAGGGATATAAGTCAATCCCAAAAAACGCTTGATGAAGAGAAAAACATGCATCCAGAGAAAGAACTAGAAAGAACTAAATTTATATCCAGGTGGAAGCAAAATACCTGATCTTTTTCGTTCTCTTATTTGATTTTATGTCCTCTATACCATTTTTCATTCCAGCTGGTACAATCCATCCTTATAACCTGACCATTGTATAATGTGAAAGTATCTACAGATCCTATACTTGATTATAAGATGCCATGGGGGGGAGGGGAGGGAGGGGGACAAAATGTGAAATTCAAGGAATTGTGGAATTGAATCCTATAAACTAAAAGGAAACAAACAAATTAATAAATTAAAGAATTAAAAAAAAAAAGAAAACAAGCATTTATTGTGTGCTCACTGGGTGCCAGGCCCTATTGGGAATGTTAATACAAGCAAAAAAAAGGCAGTTTCTGTGTTCAAGGAGTTGCTATTCTAATGGGGGAAGGCAGCCTGTAAGAGGAAGCTGCCGTTTAGAGGAGGGAAGGCAAGGCCAGGACCCTGACAGTGGGGCCCTGCTGGCATGGAATGAGCCAGGGCTAGGCTGGGCATCCGCCTTCGATGGGAGGCTTAGGAGGAGCCCCCAGCAGAGGGGCTGCAGCAGGAGAAGGGCCATCCTAGTGTGAACGCTGGCCTAGAGGGAATTCTCAGGGTCATTGGAAAGAAAGTCAGCAGTATAGCCCAAGAGGGTCCCAGCCATTGAGAAGCTTGTTCTCCTACCAAACCAGCAAGCCAGGATTCAAGCGTGTTCCACACGACAGGCTGGTTTTAAAGCCAGAAGTCCTGGGTGTGGACCTTGGCTTTTCAATTACTGCTTGGGGGATCCTGGGTAAGTTGTTTTCTACCTCTGGGTCTCCATTTCTCATCTGTAAAAAGGCTAGCTTGGATTCAAAGCCTCCCAGAGTCAATCCTGTGACTTGCCCTATACAGCTAGGCATGTGATGTGTGGCCCAGACTCTGTCTGCTTGCTCAGACAGGGCCCTGCACCCACATGGAGGGGCCATAGTGGGGGAGCAGTGGAGACACCCTGAACTTTTTTTGTGCCAACAAGGTGAATTGAGCATGTGACTCTTGGGCTCTGAAACCTTGTTCAGCGCCCACCATCTTTGCTGTCTCAAGACTTCTTAGGTAATGGTGTCTTCTTGCCTCTGAGTCTATGCATCTGGGGCAATGATCTCTGGCCTCGGTCTCTCCAGGTGAAAGGAGGATATTCTAAC
Source organism: Petaurus breviceps papuanus (assembly GCF_028583685.1). Taxonomy (NCBI): domain Eukaryota; kingdom Metazoa; phylum Chordata; class Mammalia; order Diprotodontia; family Petauridae; genus Petaurus; species Petaurus breviceps. Next base: position 2,774,046 of record NW_027186299.1, read on the forward strand.
CAAATTCCAGGAAAATGGACCATAAGAATGCAGGAGCAGGCGTTCAGGCTGGTTGCACAGTCAGCCCATCTCAATGCCCCAAGGAGCATGGACCAGACTCGAGGAAGCAAGGACTTTCTAGAGCCCCACCAGAGAAGATGAGGTGAGGAGCTAGGAGACAGTCATGGAACTTGGTGGGACCAGACTGAGTTCTGAGTCTCCTTCTTCCAGAAATTGAGCTGATGGGGAGGGGAGACAGGGAGAGTGTGCCTCTGAGGGGCTGGGAGGGAATGTTTGTGCTTGCTTCTGGTCACACCTCTGGAGTAAATGTCTCTGTAAAATTAAGTGATGCTAAGGTGTTGAATGCAACGGGTTTCTAGTAGTTAACAATGGCAGTCTCCCTGATGGCCCTTCTCCATCAAGTAAGAGGTTGGCCTTTGCAGCCTCTAAGGTCCATCCCAGCATCTGTGAGAAGTCTGTGGGGACATTATTGCATGGTTGTACTTCGTTTTTCCTTCCTCTCTGATTTCAGTCGCCAGTTCATGTTTCTGTCCCTAGACCATGGTTGGCCCCAGCCATGGCCTTTGGAGGTCGGGGAGTGGGTTGACCTTGATCACGCCTTCCATCTTACCTTCCCTGAGGCCCGAGAAAGCGCCCTGGGGACAGATGGAGTGAGAGTGGCTGGGACAAGGATGTTGTCCAGGCGCAGGGGCTCCCAGCATCCTGAGGGCCAGGGGGCTTGGGCTGCGGCCGGTTCTTTCCGAGTTTATTTGTGTTACCACGGCATCGACGATGTTGTGCAACAGGGCTTTGAAAAAGGCCCTGCTTGTTCCGTTTACATTCTACTGTTCGTTCATTAAACATTTCTAAATAGTCAGAGGGCCAAATTCTTAAAAAAATAAATGGGATCAGCCTGGGTTTCTTGCCAAGTCAAATATCCACGGCTTCCAGCAATTAGCTAATTTCCAGCTTTGCCCTGGTGACTGTGGCTGATAAGTCAATGGTCCTGCAAAGAAAAGTTCCAGACCGGTCTGTATGAGCATGTCCCTTCACTGATATATGCAAATCATTTTCTTCTTCCTTACTTATAATTGGAGTCTCCCCCATCCCCACTCCCCCCATGGCTCCCCATCACAATAGTTTATATCTGGACAATGTCATGGTAAATGTGAAAATGGGCCGTGGAAGCCTGACGAAACCAGGCCCTGCTGGCGTTAATGGAAATGGCTCTCCACAGTTTCCCCAAGCTGTGAGGCTGCTCTCTCCTCTCCTCTAGCCTGGCATGAACCATTTCCTCTTCCATGTCCAACTGACCTGGCTCAGACAAGAGCGAGACTGGGGAGGTCACCTCCTGAGGTAAAGCAGCCAGGGGAGAACTCACTTACTAGGTGCCAGTTTTAAGTCCTCCTTAAAGCCAGGGCTCTAAAGGTCAGAAGCAGGACTTAGGAGGAGAGACCCTAGCCTTGAGAGGAAGTCTGAGTTAGCAGAAGGAGCCCTGGACTCACCTTTGGAGGCCCTGGGCTCACACCCTGACTCTTGCGCTGGATGGTTGTGTGATCCAACTTCAGTTCCCCATCTGTTAAATGGGAATAGCAGCACTCACTACGTCTGCCTTGGGGTTTTAAAAATGGTCACATGAGACAGAGGTCACAGGAATCTTGTTGTCCAGTCTTTTCCATCATGACCTATTTGGAGTTTTCTGGGCAGACACTGGAGGGCTTTGCCGTTTGCTTCTCCAAATCATTTTACAGATGAGGAAACTGAGGCAAGCAGGGTAAAGTGACTTGCCCAGGGTCACGAGTCCCACAGCTAGTATCTGAGGCTGGATTTCAGCTCACGAAGATGAGTCTTCCTGACTTTGGGCCTGGCACTCTCTCTACTGCACCAGCTAGCTGTGACTCATAAGCTCCTTCACAAGACGGAGTAAGTAAGTGTACCTGGTATTTGTATATCTATATCAGGGGTGCTGGGTTAGTTTTTTGGGCACTACATTTTAGGGGGACATTGACAAACTGATTCTTGCCCAAAAGGCGACCAGAATGATAAGCAAAGATGAACATTACCTCATTCATTCACTCAACAAGAATTAAGTCCCAAGTTGGGGTGAGGGGCCAGAAGGCTTCCCGTCAGAGATTCAGAGACAAAAGGAAAAAGTCCTGCCCTCAGAAAGCTTCCACAGTTTCGAAGGATGAGTGGGGTGGGGAAGATGGTGGCCCAGTGGATTCAGCTATAGACCCAGAATTTGGAAGACCTGAGTTCAAATCCAGTTTCAGACACTAGCTGTGGGACCCTGGGCAAATCACTTAGCCACTGTCTGCCTCAGTTTCCACATCTGTAAAATGGAGATGATAATGGCACCCGTCTCTCAGGATTATTGTAAGCTTCAAATGAGATGATATTAAGCCATTAAACAAATGATAACTCGTGAAGATGATGGTGTTTACTCCAGCTCAGAGACTCAGTGGGACGACGCAGTGGCTGGAGCAGAATCACTTCTCAGACTCTACTTGGACCTGAGGGGAGAGACAAGCCCCCGAAGAGTGTTGGGAGAGGATGCCGTGATGTTGATGCAAGGCTGCGCTACAGAGCTCTCGGGCAGGAGGCAGAATGCCAGGGAAATGGGGAGCAGATCCTGAGCCTGGTGTTCTGGTGGGGGGCCCTTGGCCTACAGACATGTCCGCGCCTGGCTCGCCTTTGGTGGTTTCATCCTTCAAAAAGCAGGGAATGAAAAGGCAACTTGTGACTGCACCTGGTTCTTCAGAGCCAGGAGGAAGCAGGCACTGGCTTGGTAATGGCAGGGATGCTCAGGGAAGGCTCGTCTGAGCTGGGCTGGGTGGCCTCTGAGCTCATGGTCAGCTCTGCGACTCATGCCTCTGGTTGTGTCCCTGCTGAGGGTCCATCTGGACTCCTCCTCTCTGCATCCCTCCCTCCAGTTTCCAAATGCTGTGGAGTTCCTGACATTCATCCCATGCCCTCATCTCCCAGTATCATCACCTACTTCAAGCTTGTTTTTTTCCTAACCAGGACTGTGGGCTACATTGATCACCTTGTGACTGGTCTTGTGGCCTCCCTCCTCACTGTTTTCATACCTTTCCATGAGTCTTTGGACGCATCCCTCTTCACTCAGAAAGCATCAGTGGTTCCCTATTTCCTACCAAATAAAGTGCAAACCATTTGGTATGGGTTTCAGGGAGCCCCACAGCCTGCCCTCCCCCCAGGCTCTTTTCAGCCAAACTGGGCTAGACCTTATTCTCCCTTGGTCTTCTCCCTTCTCCACAGCTTTGCTGACTCTGCACCCCCTGTGGAGAAGGGACTCCAATGTGCCCCCTAAGCCTATCCTTCCCTGAAAGACCCAGTTCAGCTGCCACCTCCAGGAAACTTTCTTCCCATCTCTGCCTGCCTCCAGATGACAGGCATCTCTCCACACCTTGACTTTCTTATCCTACTCCATCTACACGTGCCCCATTCACTCATGCTGTGTTACCTGGGGTCCAGCCAGCTCAGTCGGTAGAGCCCAGCACCCTTAATCTCGGGGTCATGGGCCCCACATTGGGTGCGGCATTTTGGGGGCTGTCTGGGGGTGAAGGGAGGGGTAGCCTCTCTGGTGTCCACCTGGCACTCCCAGGAGCTGCGGCATGAGCCAGGACCACACCTCACTGAACCGTCTGCCTGGGCTAAGGCAGGTGGAGGGTCACTGATGGTCCACAAACCTGGTGCTGAGCTAGGGGCATCTACACCAAGCGTGTGAAAACTTATCCCCAAGAATGGGCAGATGGGAACAATTGGTGCTAATGGCCACAAAGGCGGCTTAAGCAGGGACTGTGAAGCACTTAGGGCTTGGTCCCCCATGGAAGACTCCAAAGCTGTCCACTGCATCGTGGGCCCTCGCTGGGCCCCCCGACTTCTGTGCTGCCACCAGGCTTCCACTTTGGAGGGGAGAGCAGGCAATGACTTCACACCACTCTACTCCTTCCAGTCCAGTTTCTCACCTCCTGATGCCATCAGTCAGCTTTGAAAATGGAGGACAAACAGCAATAGTACTTATCTGTGTCGGGCCCCCAGGTGACCTTGGCCTGCTGGGGAGAGAGATTAACGCCTCAGTCTTTATCCTGGACAACGTGGTTTAGGTGCTCAGAGAGGCTGGTGAAGGGGAGCACGGCCATATCCTAAGAAGTGATGCTGAGGCTGAAGCAAAGAAGAGTCAGCAGGGACCAGGGGTGGGTATGTGTGTGTGTGTTTGTGTGAACATGTGTGTATGTATATATGTGTGTGCATATATGTGTGAGTGTGCATGTGTATATGCGTGTGTGAGCATGAATGTGTGTGCCTGTGTATATGTGTGTGCCTGTGTATATGTGTGTGCATTTGTACATGCATGTGTGGGTGTGCATGTGTAGGTGTGTATATGTGTGCACATGTGTCTGCGTGTGTGTTTGTGTGAACATGTGTGTATGTATATATGTGTGTGCATATATGTGTGAGTGTACATGTGTGCACATGTGTATATGTGTGAGTGTGCATGTGTATATGCGTGTGTGAGCATGAATGTGTGTGCCTGTGTATATGTGTGTGCATTTGT
>NW_027186299.1:2778613-2782632 GCF_028583685.1 Petaurus breviceps papuanus
TGCCTGTGTATATGTGTGTGCATTTGTACATGCATGTGTGGGTGTGCGTGTGTATGTGTGTGCATTTGTACATGCATGTGTGGATGTGCATGTGTAGGTGTGTATGTGTGTGCACACATGTGCATGTGTGCACATGTGTCTGCGCGCGTGTGTGTGTGTGTGCGTGCGTGTGTGTGTGTGAAGGACCAGGAGACCTGCCTCCAGGTACTTGAAGGGCCCCGTGTGGAATGCTCTTCCTCCTTCCTCTACCTCTTGGCCTCCAGGCATCTCTCAAGATTCTGCTGGGACCCTGCCCTCCTTTTCCAGGGCCACCTTCCCTCCCTCTGAGATCACCTTCCACAGAGTCTAGGCATGCTTCATCTGTGCTGAGGGACTCTGTGTCGGCTGCCCACTAGGCTGCCCTCTTGAGGGCAGTCTGGTTTGGGAGGTTTGCCTTTTCTTTCACAATACCCGCCTGCCGATGGACTTTCTTGGGTCTCATAGTAGAAGGCACGCCCCAGCAATCTGAGCGTGACACCAGTAGGGTGCTCAGAGTCAGACCAGACCACTCAGCCACCTCTGCTTGGATGGAATCCAGTAGAGGACTGGGCCAGGTTGGACACATGGGTCTGAAAGACCAGCTTCTCAAGTGTACAATGGTGTGAGGCTTGGGGCTGAGCAGCAGGTGAGGGTCAGCACTGGGAGATGTCAGCCAGGAGCCTGCTGTGACTCCCTGCTGCACTGGGCCTGGGTGGGGGGGAGGAGCTCTGTGCTCTTCCTCATTGGGTGACAGAGGGAATGTGGGGGTCCCTTGTGAGTCCTCATTTAGGGAAGGAGAACAGGCCATTGGGGGGAGTCGGGAAAGCGAGGAGCCTGGCTTCCATGCTGACTTATGGCTCATTAAGGGAGCACGTGGCACCCACACTTCTGCTGCTGGGCACTGGACTGGGGGGTGGGGCACTGGCTTCGTGTGTCCAGCGGTTACCAAGCCTGGTGCATAGTAGGCACCTTAATGAATGGTGAGGGACTGACTCTTCTCTCCTCTTCCTGCACCATTACCATTGGTGATCTCAGGGACTCCCATGCACTCAATTTTATGTCAATGCAGATAATCTTCAGCCCTATTTATCGAGCCCAGATCACCAACTGCCTTTTAGATGCCTCAGAGCGGGGGTCCCATAGAAATCACAAGCTCAGTCTGCCTCTGCACAAACCGCGCTATCGTTCTCCCAAACCATCCCTCTGCCCGACCGCGTCCCGTGTTTGAGCTTCAGTTTCCTCATCTGTGAAATGATGTCTCTGGTACCCGGTAGAGGAGCTGCTTCACAGGGGGCTGTGTATGTAAAAGCACCTTGCTTTTCCATTATGGAAATAGAAACCATTTTTATCACTTTATGAAGTTGTTTCCTTATATGTAAAATAAAGGAGTTGGATGAACATCCTCTTAGGTTCTTCTTAGCTTCAGCTAAATTACTACATCAGTGAGTGGGGGGGGGGGGGCGGGGGGGGTTTAGGAAAAAGAAGCCCGGAAAGGGGTATGTGGGGGGGGGGGGGTGTCAGGGGGTGAAGGGCTTTGAACACCAGGCAGAAGTCTAGGAGGTCACTCACATTTAGAGAGTATGACCTGGATGAAGAATCAGAAAAGGAGAGTGATAAAGGTCAGTCAGACCCAGGAGAACTGAGAACGAGTAATGTTATGAAAATGGAGAGAGGGAGGGAAGGACAGAGACAGAGACAGACAGAAAAAGAGAGAGACAGAGAGAGGTGGGGGAAAGGGAGAGAAGGAGGGAGACAAGAAGAGGGTGACAGAGTCAAAGGCCACTGAGAAATCCAAAAGGATGAGAACTGGGAAAGTGTGATGAGATGTGATGATTAAGCAGTCTCTGGTGACTCTGGACAGAGCCTTTTCAGTGGAGCGATGAGGCCACAATGAGAGACAAAGAAGCCTGGGTGACCAGTATAGACGGCCTTCTCAAGGAGCTTATCTACGAGATGGAGGCCTCGGCTGCTGGAGGTGGGAGAGCCAAGGGCGGTGTGTCTGTAGGCTGTAGGGAGGCCCTTAGGCAGGGAGGGAGAGATTGAAGAATGGAAGGAGCACTTTGGGATGATTGAGGAGATGCTGACCAGAGGGGAGGGGAGGGGGGGGGGTCAGAGGCATTTGCCGAGGGATGTGATTGGCCTTTGCAAGGGTAAAGGCCTCCTCTTCATGTGAGACAAGGCTGAAGGAGGAGAGCGGGGGAAGAGGGTTGAGTAATGGGATATGGGGAGGGGAAGAAGAGGGAGCTCTAGTAGAAATGGGAGAAGGCTTCGGCAGAGGGTGGGGCAGGGTCCATGGATTGACTAAGGGGTTAGACAGTGTTTTCTGTCCACCTTCTGTCAGAACTCAAAGGGACCTCCAGGGGTGCCCCCGTCCCCTTGGGAGACAGTGACCACCTACTCAGACTTCTCTCTGTTCTCTGCTGTTTCTGGCTACTCTATTGATATTTTCAGCATCTCCTGTTACTCAGCAAGGGCCTGGGCCCAGAGAGGGATATGTCATTTAGAGAAGAAGGATTTCTTGCCCTCCCTCATAAAACTCCCAGTCCAGCTTGGCGATTACACATATTCCTGATAACAATAGTACGCAGAACGATATGATACATTGTGTTGAGGAGGTACAAGACCGAGTGCCTTTTGCCCTGCAGAGGAAAGAGACCATTACCAGCCAGTGTGCCAGAGAGGACTGTGCCAAGGATGAGCTAGGTTCTGATCCCCTACCATACATATTGATGCAATTAATACTGATGGAAGTGTGCAAGGAGGGCTAACAGACAACAAGGAAATCATCCCTGGCCTCCTGCATCTTCATCTAGGGGGTGAAGCAGAGGAATAAGAGAAAGGAAGATGTGAGTGTCCGTATGTGGGGACATGGAAAGTATCAAAGGGAATCAGACTAGTTCCAGAAGGATGGACAGAGCTCAGCTGGAGTGGGGAGGCTATGTGGACCAGGAGAAGGCTAGAGCAAGGGCTGCCACCTGGGGGAGATCCAGGGGACGCATTTCCCAGTGACATTTTTATGTGATTTTGGCAGAACTGGGGAGCATTGGCCCTGACCCCCTGCTGTTACTGCTTGTTGACTTGACTTTGCCCACCCTCTCCTGTCTTTGGGTCTTCTCTCCCTTACCCCGACAGCCCCTCCTCCTCTTCGGGCCCCACCCTGGCTCAGCTCTGTTGGTAGGAGAGCATGCACTGCATACATCAGGGTGGTGGAGAAGAGATTTGGGGTGCCTGGGAGCTGTGTTCAAGTTCTTGAAAGGCTGTCACAGGGAAGGAGGATTAAACTCTTTTTATTTGGACACAGAAAGCAGAATCACAATTCCTGGGTGAGTTTCAGATGGGTAGATTTCAGCCCTTTAAGTAAAAACATCTTAGCAGTCAGAGCTGCTCCCAGATGGGATATAACACGTCCATTGGGAGTGAGCTCCCTGTGCTTGGGTATCTGTGAACTACATCCGAAGGACCAACAGATTGGAGCCTTTGCCATTACAGGGCAGCTCCTGTGTGGAAATTCCCTCCAGCACCACTGGTCGCAAGCTGGCTGGAGTCTTGGAGAGGGGTTAGTGACTAACCCAGTGCCCTAGCAGGGCAAGGGGCTACATGTTCCTGATGCCAGCCTTGGCCTCCCATCAGTCCGCCAGTCTCAGATCCTGTGTCTGTGTATGAGTGTGTGTGTGGTGTGTGTATTGTGTGTATGTGTATGTATGAGTCTGTGTGTGCATGTGTGTGTATATGTGTGGAGAGTGTGTCTGTGGGGTGAATATCTGTGTTGGAGTGTCTGTGTGTCTGTGAGTGTGTGGTGTGTTTATGTATGTATGTGTTTAAGTGTGTGAGTGTGTATGTGTGCATGTGTGTGCTGTGTGAGTATGTGTGAATGTGTGTGTATGTGTGGGTGTATGGTGTATGTGTGTGCATGTTTGTGAGATGTTTGTATATATATGTGTATGTCTGTGTGCTTGTGTGTGGTGTATGAGTGTGTTTATGTGTGTGAGTGTTTGTATGTG
>NW_027186299.1:2782642-2799633 GCF_028583685.1 Petaurus breviceps papuanus
GAGAGTGTGTGTATGTGAGTGTGTTAGTTTATATGTGTGTGCATGGTGTGTGTTTTGTCTGTGTGCAAGAGAGTATGTGTGCATGGTGTGTATTTTGTGTGTGTGTGCATGTACACGCGTGCTGTTTCTGTTTTTACTCAAGCTGAGCACTGGTATTCTTGTCTCACTCTCCACCTCTTGGGGAAGCACTTGCCTGTCTCTGGGGGTTACACCAAGCACCCGCCCCTCCTTTGGGGGCTTTCCCTTGCTCACAGCATGTACTCAGTAAATGCTCGCTGACAGATCAGTCAGTCACTGTTGGTCTCATGACCATGACCACACCGCTGGTTGTCGCTGCCTCCCCTGCCCCCCCCCCCCCCCCCCCCCCCCCCCCCCCCCCCACCCACCCCCCCCCCGCCCCCCCCCCCTGTTGGGAGCTGGAGGGTGGGGAGAACCTATACACGACGCTCTTCCGATCCCCCGATTGACCTCTCCCCGCCCTGCCTCACACCCATCCAGAGGAAGCGCTGGTGGCTTCACGCCCTGCCCCGGCCATCCAGAGCAGCCTGGAAGGCTCACGTTGGCTGAGCCTCACAGTCTGGCTCCAAGTGCTGTGGACCCCTTGCAATATGTGCCAAACTCCTTGAGGCTCTGTACCCCCCAGGTGAAGACCCTTGAGCTAGACCAAGCCATCCTAAGATGTTCAAGCAAAGGCTAGATGATCCATGGTGAGGATGCTGAGCTGTGAGGAACAGGCCTTCTCAGTCTGTGTGGCCTCTGCTCTGGAGGAAGCCTCTGCTAAGAAGTCTGGGAGGGGAGGCAGGGTGGGGCCAGGTCCTCTGGGGGTGGGGACGCTGCCTGGGCTCAGGTTCTCCCCACCCTCCAGCTCCCAACACGGCACTGTGAAGGGGGTACTTGTGGGGAAAATGTACTGAATTGAATCCATGTGTCCCCTAGAAGTCATTTTCAGATTCCCTCTGGGCTCCCTGTGATAACAGCTCATTCATCACTCATGAAGACCCTCCCGTGCACACACGTTGGTATTTCTTTGAAATATTTATTCCATTTTTCTTGTTCAAACAAGAATCAAAGTAGTGGGTGATCCAAAGGGCAGTGGGGACACATGGCAGACTCAAGCAGACGGCTCTTCCATGAAGACTTGTGTGCATGACAGTGGAAGGAAAAGTGTGATCTGAAAAGCAGCAGCCTGGCTGACCTGGCCAAAAGGGCGCGGGTCTGGGGGGAAGAGCCTGGGCCTTCCTCACAAGTCTCACAGGGGAGGAGGGAGGGAAGAAGACTTTTCTCCTGTACAGATCATGTGCTGGCTCTATGGGAGGACACGGCGAGAGATCCATGGTGTTAAGAGGTTGTCGATGGGCTGGGGTCTGCAGAAATTTTCACAAGATGGCAGATTCTTTGAAGAAACATGAGATAATTTGAGTTTGCTCTCAGAGCTGTGTGTGTGTGTGTGTGTCTATGTGTGTGTGTGTGTATGTGTGTGCGCGTGGGGGAGTGGGGGGGTATACTCCACACCACTTCATGGATAGAGGGAGCTCGCAGTGAGCAAGCTCCTTCCACCTCCCTCCAGACCGGCCCCTCTCTACAGCTGAGTCTAAGACAGTTTCCTGAGGGCTGTGAGTGGCCCAGGCTGCCACAGTCGGGACTGTCAGAAGCACAACTTGAACACAGGTTTCTGCCTTTGAGGTCAGCTCACTATCCACCACAATGCCAGTTTGCCCAAGACCAAGCTTGCAGAGCAGATTTGGCCCATCTCTGCTTTCCTCACCTCCAGAAATGGGAGCAGGCAGCTGTGGGGATCAGAAGTAGGAAGGGTCCTACCATGGAAAAAAACCAGCCAGTCATAGATGAGCCCTCCCCAGTCCATCAGATGTCCTGGTTCTACGCAAAGGGCCCACGGTCCACTCATCTGCTGCTACACAAACACGGTTTTCAGTCCCCATGTCTGAAACCTCGTTGTCCTCAGTTGCCTGCTGGGCAGTGGCCAGGCTCATTCCCACATCTCCCCCCACACTCATGTCATCTTTCAGAAATTCAAACAGGAAAGTGTATACACATTCTCTTCAGCTGGGACAAGGTGACTCATTGCACTGCCCTGGCCACTGGTAAGACACAAACTGAAACACTCAGCTTGTTGTCCAGCATAAACACTGCCTGCTCTTGTCTTTGTGAAACAAGGCTTGGTCCAGGCATTTTCTTTCCTTTGGCCACATCTGTGTTTGAAGGGCATGTGACGCTCATCAGAGGACAGCATAACGTAAACTCAAAAATGTAAACAAATCCAGCAAAAATGGAAAAAATCCAGCGTCTAATAGGAGCAGGCAGCAACAGGTAGGGAGTGGGTCAAAGGCAAGGCCTCTCCTACAACCTGAAAGAGGCGATTTTTGGAGGTCTGGTTCACTTATCTCATTGCAGAGAACCCAAGAACTGTCAGAGCTGGGGAAGACCTTGGGAAAGGGGATCCAGAAGAGCAGAACTCAAAAGAAACCAGAGAATTACAGGCAACTCAGTGCACAGTGGTGGAGGGAAGGGCAGAGTCAGCAGAGTTTGCGTCAGACACAAGTCACTTATAACCTCTGCTTGCCTCAGTTTCTCAGCTTTAAATGGGAATAATAGTAACTCCTAGCTTCTAGAGTTACTGTGAGGACCAACTAAACTTTGCAAGGCTCAAAGAGTTACATACATGCTGGTCACTATGAATATCCTGATTATTACAGGACCAGAAGGGACATCAGCAGCCTCTTCTATATGAGATAATTCCATTTGCTCCGACCTAATCCTGAAGGAATGATTCTCTTCAGTGAGCTTTTGAGATTCTTTTTCCATCTGGCAAATTCGACTCTTTAAGGCATTCCTCTCCTCATTGCTTTTTGAGCCTCTTTTGCCATTTGAATTGGTCTATTTTTTAAGGTGTTATTTTCTTCAGTCAGGTTGTTGACTCTCTTTTCATGATTTTCTTACATCATTCTAATTTCTCTCCCCAATTTTTCCTCCACTTCTCTTATTTGGTTTTCAAAATCCTTCTTAAGCTCCTCTATGGCCTGTAATCAGTTCATATTTTTTTCTTGGAAGCTTTTGGTGCAGGAGTTCTGACTTCATTGTCTTCCTCCTGTTCTGGTGTTTTGATCCTTTTTGTCCCCCAAAAAGGAATCCAAAGTTGGATTGGTTGCTGACCTTGCTTTGCTTCCTTTGCTTGCTCATGTTGCCACTCAATTACTTGACTTTTGAGCTTTTTGCCACAGTAGAACCCTGCTTCCAGAGAGGAGAGCTTTGTCTCAAATTGCTGGGGTTTTCACAGCTGCCAGAGCTATTGGTTGGGTGCCCTCTCTGAAGCCTCCACAGGCTCTGGCATCTGGTCACACACCCCAGGACATCCACCCATGACAGTGATCCAGATCCAAACAGGTTAAAGCAAGAGCAGTTACCCCTCATAATGGTCACTTGGTCCCCCTTCAGGCCAGGATCTCTGAAGCAGCCATGCAACTGCAGCTGCCATGCCTCAGCAGCTTGTCCCTGAGGGGGCAGAGGCCAGACTGCACTCCTGGACTCCCTGTTCCAAAGTCCACACTGCACTGATCCCGCATTTTGTCTTTGGCATTTATGGGTTGATAATTATGGAAACCACCACAGCTGCTGGTGATCTACTCTCTCAATGTCCCTCTAGCCATGGCTGGTCAGGTTGCCCTGAGGCTAAAACTGCGGGTTCAGATGGGGCTGGGTTCTAGTCCTAGTGCACTGTGATGGTCCCTTCCTGTCTGCCTTCTGGGCTGTCTTCAGTGGCAGGTTTGTATCTCTCTGTCACTTTGTGGGTTCTTTAGCCCTAAAGTTTGTTTAGAGTCATTTTATAGGTATTTGAGGTGGTTATGGGGGGAGTTTTCCTGTTTCTATGCTGCCATCTTGGCTTTGCCCTACCTAGGTTCTATGTTCTTGATACAAGTCAAGGCTAGATTGGGAGCCCACCCTGGGCAGAGACTGTCTTTTATCTCTTTTCATATCTTCAGCACATAGCATGGTGTCTTGTACACGACAGTTGTCTAATAAATGCTTAGTGACTGACTGACATCAGACCTCTCTATTTTTGTTATCAGGCTGACAAGTAACCACGTCAGTCCAGGGCTGAGTAGAAATTCACTGTTTTTCTATCTGTGTAAGACCTTCCAGAACTTCTCCTTAGCTGTCAGGAGAGCCTGGAGGTTGCCTCCACCCTTGGGGGAAGCAGATGGCGACTCTCTCTGGAGATTGGCAGGGGAGAGAGAACATCCCAGCTCTGTTCTAGGACACAAGGGATGCCTTGAAGAAACTCCATGGTCCTGGGAAGCTCTGCTTGTCAGAGCAGTGTCACCATGACTGCTGAGTGGCTGCCCCCAGCCCAGGAGAAAGTGCATGCAGAGGCATCTCTTAACTCAAATCTTCTGGATGTGGGAAGTGATGGGAAGGGAGCCTTCTGGTAGTGATGCTTCCCTCCCCAGGAATTTAAAGGACCCACTCAAAATAGGCTCCTGTGTTCATTGATATGAGCTTTAGTATTTAAGAAAGCAGTGCTTGGACCAGTCTTGGGGCATGTTTTGGGGAAGTCCGGATAGCTTGTCCAGGTGGTTTGAGGCCCCAGATCCTCCCTTTGCAGGATTCCTCAGCCTCTCACCTTCTGCATGGCTGTGGCCTGTGCCTGGGGTACTGTTCCTCCTCACCCTTGCCTCCTGCCCACCCTGGCTTCCTTCAAGTCCCAGCTAGAATTCCACCTTCTGCAGGAAACCTTTCTCAATGGTCATGTCTTCCTTCCCCCATCATTATCTTGGCTTTATTCCACACATTGCTGTTTGTATAAACTTCTTTGCATGTTTTCTGCTGCTAGACAATGAGCAAGGACTTCCTTCTGTTTTTCCATGCAGCCCCAGTGCCTCACGTAGGGACTGGCACATAATAGGTGATTAATAAATGCTTATTGACTAATGATTCTGTGGTAATGACTCAGGGTATCACACCCAAATACATCAGCTATAATAATAGCTAGCATTTCTCTACTCTCTTAGTGTTTGCAAAGAGATGGGCATATGTTAACTCATTTGAACCTTACAGCAGACCTGGGATCTAGGTGCTATTATTATCCCCATTTTAGAGATGAGGCTCAAAGAGGCAGAGGGACTTGGCTAGGGTCACACAGTTTATCAGCATCTAAGGCTGGATTTGAATTTGGATCTCTATGCTTCAGGTCCATTGCTTTGTCTGCTGCACAGCTGGTTGCCATCTACAAAGAAGCATGCGATAGATTCACCCATTAAGAATGCGCAGATGGGAGGCCTAACTTTGGGCTCCAGCTTGGAAGTGCCCTGGCCTTTCCAGCTACGAGGCACCTCATGCTGCCCAGTCAGCCGGCTTTCTCTGTTTCACAGGATGCCGCTGGCCCTAACAAGGGGCTGCCTGGCTTCTGCTAGGAACCCTCTGCTGAGGGAGACCCACACCCACCTCCCACCCCCAGGGAAGTTCGGTCCAGTCAGACACAGATCCAAGTATCAAGAACTTCTTCGTTTGTTTGTTTTGGAATGCACTGAGCAACAATCTGCCTCTCTTTAGTGCCTGCCCCATATGCTGCACTTGAAGCAAACCAGGCAAGTCTAGTCTCTTTTCCCTGGGACAGCCCTGGAGAGATGGAAACACAGATTTGATCTACAAGTTCTCTTTCCCAATCTAGGCCTGAATGGACTTAGCTTCCAGTGGTCCAGTCTCCAGACTCTTCCACACCAGGAACTTTTCCTCCAAAATCTCTCTTTTTAAAAAATTGTGATTTCTGTCATATTAGACAAGTCCAAAGACATTCACAGGCCCAGCCCCACAAGGTCTCTTCCTCCTACATAGTCCAATGAAGTCTTATGAAGATGGGATTGTGTCCCTGCCCTGCCCACCTGCACCTGGGACCAGTTTTCTATCTCCATTTGGCCGAAGTTTTGAAATGCAAAGTTACATACAGGTTCATCAATTTATTCCAGTTCAAGGATATTTGCTACCATTTCCCATTAAATTTCTTATCTCCTTGTCAACTTTGTGTGACACAAAATGAAAACATCCTCCTATTCCAGCTAGAATGCATTGACTCTATGAAGTTGGAATTTTACAAGATACAGCATTAAACACTTCCAAGGAGCTGGCTGCTCTGGCTGCCTGCCAGCCCCAGTGGAGGCCTGACTGCCCCCTCACTTATTCCCAACTTTGTTTTCCCTGGGGAGTCAGTGTTCCAGAGACCAGGGGCATATGAGGCTCCCTTCCCCACAACGCTGCAACAACCTGGTCATTAGGGGAGAGAAGAGCATGGCGTTGTGGCATGATGACCCGGCTCTGATTTGTTGTTTCCTGGTCCATGGCCAAGTGAGTCCCTGGAGTCTCCAGCATCAAACTAGTGCCTCAGGGTCGCCGTGCTTGTCATGTCCTGGAAGGGTTTGTATGGCCACCTTCTCCTGCCTCCTCTCCTGGAGAGAAGAAAGAATGTCTTCTCTCTTTCTGTTAGTAAAAGTTCTGCAAACACTCTCTCAGCAATGTTTACTAATGACTATCATTGTCACTAAAATGTATGTGGTACCCACCATAGAGGCAGTGGCTGATAAACCTCTCCTCTTTTCTACAGATGAGGAGACTGAGGCGAGCAGGGGCCGTAGGTTGCCCTCACAGGATGTGCTCAAACAAAGACCGGGTAGCCACTTATCCCTTCTCTTGCTGTGGGTGGAATGTAAACTGGCCTCCCCATCCCTCATCTCCTTCCCAGTTCTGAACGGCCTTGCTTCTGGGAAGGCAATTGCAGCTTGATAGAACCCAGGTGATAGAACCTTGGGGTCTGCTCTAGAACTTACAGAAACATCCAGTCACCTCAGCAACATGGAAAGGCTTCTGGGTAAGATGTTAATGAAACTGGCCACACAATCCCTAGTGTTATCTCTGAAGATTTAGGCCCAGTGAGCATTCCTGCAAAGAGAAAGGAATTGATCTAAATCATCAAGCCCATTCAGCCCCAATCAACCAGTGAATCAGCAAGCATTAATTAAGCACCTATGTTTTGCCGGGATCCGTACTAGACACTTGGAGATAGACACAAAGGAGAAACGGTCCCTGTGGACTTTACCTGGTGAAGCCACCATCTGTTCTGTCCATGGAAGAGAAGAGGGAGTTCCTGGAGGGAGGAGAGCCTGAGTCCAAAAGGCTTCTTCCCACCAGTCTAGCCCTTTCTTCTTCATGGCTCCCTGAAGGCTGGTGCAGATCCCACTTCCTGGCCTCATCGTGGAAAAAGCAGTGAGTTTGTTTGCATGGTTTCTCTGTGTTGGTGTCTTTTCCTGAGGGTAGGTAGGGACCCTGTCTTATCTAAAATTTCTACTGCCCCACCTGCTGGGTTGGACATATAGTAGGTACCTAAAGAATGGTTAATTGAATTGAGGGGGATTCTCCCTTGGGAATGGCATCTGTGTTCACTGTGCTGGAAAACACAAGACCTGGGAGAAAGGAAGGCAGCATCTCTAAATTTGCTCCAGCAGGAATGCAGTGAGATACATTCATATTATAAGAGTTGAGAGAGACCCGGGGAGAGGTCATCTTGTCTTCATTTGGCATGTGGGGAAACTGAGGCCCAGAGCTAGGACTCCCAGACGTTGGGGCTCTGGGCCCAATGCCCTGCACCACTCCCCAGTGACCTTCTGATTTCTGGGTGTTTATGAGAGTCTTGGCCAGACCTTTTACCCCAAAAGCAGGAAAAGGCCCAGCATTCTCTGCCTAGAGGGGGAGGATGTGGGTCTGGGGAATTCTCCTGGTTCATGTGAAGGCTGCTTGGTTCTTTCCCTAGGAATTTTTGGTGTTCCACATCTACCTTGTAAAGAGTCTTGGGCCCAGGCCATAGGACTTCATGAAGCAGCCCCAGCTCCTGGAAGGACTCCTTCTTGGGGCCAATCCAGGCCTTATCAGTCTGTTATTTTCTTTTCCAAACCCCGATGCAATATCAGAGCCAGGACTCCAAGGGTTCCTTTCCACAAAAGGCTTGTTCTCGGTGGGGGTGAGGAGTGAGGTGGTGAATGCATTCATTAGGCACTAACTTCATGCCAGGCTCTGTGCCAAGCGCTGGGGATATGTTCCTATTCTCAGGGTGCTCACGTTCTAAGGGGGAAGAGAGACATACCAGCCACATCCAAAAAACTCTTCAAGGAATTTAGAATTGAGGTGGCCTGCATCTGAGGGCGGGTAGATGTAATGCCAGGGGGCTCTTTACTCTGTATGGAGGGGGCTAGATGGCTGCCAAGGCTTTTCCAGCTCTGAGCCTGCAGCTTTCTTACATCTTGGAGGATGCCAGGGGGAGGAGGAGCCAAGGAGAACCCTGAGGTGGTGAGTGTGGGTGACCAGGAAGGGCTGATGCTCGTGAAAGAACCAGGAGATTAGAAAGAGGGGTGAGCAGCCTGCAGAGAGTGCAGCCCATACCGGGCACCATGTGGAGTGTCCTGGTGGTGGGTGGTCAAGAGAAGTGGGCAAGGGCTGGAGGTCAGCCTTGGTGTCAGGGCCACTTCTGTTTGCGCCATTTCATTCACTTGAGGTTTTCTTTTCTATGAGAGGGCGTCATCCACCTCCCTCCCAGAGTCCTTGTGAGAACCCCCTCAGACAATGCACATAGAATGACTTTGCAAGCCCTAGCACACTCTATAAGTGCTAGCTTTGATGGTTATTATTAGGAACAGAGGAGATCTGAGCAACAGGGAAGGATCCATTGGATGAGAAACTACTGAAGAGGTCAGAGGGACAGAGACAGAGAAAGGAGGGGATTGGAAGAGTTGAGATCTGGGGAGGGAGGGAGGAACTTCGGCTTACCCCCATCCCACTTGGGAGAAGGGCCACCCCTTTGTCAGAGAATGGTCCAAAAGAGAGGAGAATGGAGGGAAAGCTTTGATGCCCAGCAGGAGACAAGGGAGCTCATGGTAGACAGGCTCCATTTCCACAGTGACCCAGGGCCAGCTCCTCTGAGGGGAGGCGGTGGGGATGGCTCCCAGAAAGAAAAGATTTGGAACTCATACTGGCATGCAACAGTGAGGGCTGGGGGGAAGTGAGAGGAGTGAATGGGGCTGAAACTTAACACTGAACACCAGTATAGACAGCGGGCCTCTGCCACCCCTTACTGAAAGTGTGAGGAGACCGTGTGCAGTTTGGATAATCAGTGCCAGTGTCTAGCACACAGCTCAGATGGGCTCATCACCGCCATGATCCTCTCTCCAGCCCTTCACACAGGGCTGGGCACATGGTACAGGCATAATAAAGGTTTATTGATCGCCTGATTGATTTTTCCATTCTTCTGCTGGCCAATGTGGTTTCTTTGACAAAAGTCACCCCAGATTTAGCATCTTCATTAGAACATCCCATCCCTTAATGAATCATTAATTAGTTAAATAGCGCAACCATTCCCCTCTGCTGGAGCATTTACCTTCCTTCCACTTTGGGGGTGCTGGTTGTTTATAACCAATGACACTGAGCTGGGCCATGTCTGGAGCTGGGAGGGGGCTTGGGAGCCGTCTAATCCAACCCCCTTGATGACGGGAGGACCTCGGCTTCCAGACTTGGTGCTGGTCCAGGGTGCCAGTTTAGTCCATTGAGTTCTGGGCTTGGAATCAGAAAAATGCAGTTGGACATCTGACCTTTCCCACCTGTGAAACCCCACCTGTGTGACCCCAGGCAAGTCACTTAAGCTGTAGGTGCCATGAGCTCCTCCTTCCCATAAGTACATCAAGTCGGGCCCTGTGCCGTGATCTGTGACTTGCCCTATAGACAGAGCTCCCACACAAGGAGTTCTCTATGCTGCTGAAATCACAGCTTCTTCCTGCAGCTCTGTCTTTACAGGCACAGAAATCTTTGACTCGGTTGTTCTTTTTTGGTCTTCTTTGATTTGAGGACACTCTGAGGGCATGCTCCTAACAATGGAATTACTGGACCAAAAGGTAGGATTATTTTTCACTTCTGTTGGTATTGCCAGACTCAGGCCGACCTTAGAGCGTGGACCGACCACACTTGCCCAGCCTAGGGGAGAAGCCGAGACCCAGGAAGGACCCACAGGAATGGCCCTCCCTACTCTGATGCCCCACAGACACATCCATGCGCCTCCACGGTTCTCCTCCATGTCAGAGGTCTCCGAATGGGTCCCCCAGACCCTGGGTCAGGTCATCAGGGCCAGGCTGCACCCTAAGGTAGATGGCAGGACAGCAGGGCAGGGCTGGGCTCAGCTGAGGCTTGGAGGCTGGGGGCTGGGGGCCGGAGTCACAGGCCTCCTTGGTCACCTCATCCCCCTCATCTATGTGTTCACAGCTGAACTTTGCTCATGGTACCCGGTGCCATAAGCAGCTCAAAGATCGTTAGCCCCATCCTGCAGAGTGTGTCTTTGTATGTGTATGTAACAGCATGTGGCCTTTGCGTGTCTCGGTGGTTGTTCTATGTCTGTGTGTGCACGTGTGTGTGCGTGTATGTTTGTGTGCGTGTGTGCGTGTTTGTGCATGTGTGCACATGTGTGCGTGTGTGTGTGTCAGGGGGGCACTCACACGGGTGGGAGTGGAGCCAAGCTTCAAAGGAGACTGGAGATGCTAAGAGATACAGGTGGGGGGGCACACAGTTGGTACAAAGACAGGGAGAGTGAGAGGACACAGGCAGGTGCTGCTGGATTCCAGGGTGCTTGGAGGGGGCTAAGGTCCAGGACATCTGGGAAGGGGCACAAGGCCCTTGGGCCCCCAAAGGCAGAAGTGCTTGTATGAGATCAGGAGGTCCCTGAGGGAGGGCCTTGGCTGCCAGTGGATGATGGATGGGAGGAGAGGCAGGGAGACCTCCAGGAGAGACAGAAGGAGGGCAGGCCAGTCCTCTAGAAGGCCCTCAGCACCGTGCCGGAGGGTGGGAAGCGGTAGGAAGCAGCGCTGGGTCCGTGCCCACCATGGGCTTTTCATGAGCTTCTGTTGGCTCTGCAGAATGAGGCTCAACCCACTGATGAGGTTTCTGGCTGTTTGCATATAAAGTCGGGGGAGCTCCAGGTGAGCTGGAGTCTTTGGGCCCAGAAGCACGAGTCCTGAAGGAACTTGTGCTCAGCTGAATTCCGCTGGTGGCCCTGCTGAATATCTTCACGTCTTTTCTTAACTACTCAGTGTTTGGTTTCAGTCTCAAGCCTGGGGTTCCGGGGTTGGCCTGAATCACTTTTCCTACATGCCCCAGCACATTCCTCTCCATTGATTTGGTCTGACCCCCACATGCCTCAGTCACCACCAATGTTCTTGTCAGTGTCCTCCTCATCTTCTTTGTTATCACAAGGAAAGGAACACTGCCTGCCTGTGCTGGAGACAATTAGCCCCCATTTGTGGAGGGCAGTTTGCAATAGCTGGAGCTGCTTGCCAGAATGGCACCTCAGAGAAATTCCCTGGCTCTCTCCTCTCCCATCAGGGCTGTAGAGATGTGGTTCAGCAGAGTCTGTGTGGCATCCGAGGCCATCATGGCCCTGATAGCGCTCCCTGGAGGGCCGCCCTGCACAGATCTCTGGCCGGCCTCAGAGGGGGTTCTTGGCACGAGTCTTTCATAGGATGGTGGCTCACACTCCTGACTTGGGTTTGAAGGAGGTTGGCTCAGCAGCCTGGGTCCAATGGTGACTCCAGGTTCATTGCCATCAATGCCCTCTACACTCTGGGGATGTTCCCATCTGCTTTCCTGGATTCTTCTCGGAGCAGGCATTCACTGGGAGGCTGCCCAGTGGATCTGTCAGAACAGTCTTCGGTTTTGATCCAGGGCAGACCTGAGAGTGAAAGATGAAACCCAAAGCCTTTCCAGTGGGAATCATGGCTCCCTGCCTTTTTGGAGGTCCGTGTGTCTCGGACCATGGAGGTCAGCACTGATTTGTAGGCCTTCATGGGCCCCAGCAGAGGAGAATGTGCCCCAATTCCATGCACCATTCATTTTCAAGAATCTGAGACTGCCTGGGATGGTGGGAGCAATCCACACATAGCCCCGGCATTTCCCATGTGCACTCTCACTGTGATTGGGACCACAGCAGACCCAGGGTGAGGCACACAGCAGGCACTTAGCTGCATCTCCGAGGGGGAAGCCACGGGGACCAGGCTCCCTATCTGTCAGGGGCAGTTTGTCCAGACGCCTGCAAAGTCCTTTCTAGTCTTTTATTCTTTTTTTTTTCTAATTTCTGTCTTCATGGACTTACCCTCCATGTCTAAGTGGCTGAAGACTGATGTATTTCTATAGATTCATGGAGTGGCTGGGCTGAAAGCAGCCTCTGGAGTCAGCCCATCAGAACTCCTCCTCTTGTGTGGTCAGCCTCCACAGCACCAGC
This sequence comes from Petaurus breviceps papuanus, assembly GCF_028583685.1. Lineage (NCBI taxonomy): Eukaryota > Metazoa > Chordata > Mammalia > Diprotodontia > Petauridae > Petaurus > Petaurus breviceps. Next base: position 2,794,959 of record NW_027186299.1, read on the forward strand.
AGGTCCGAGGTCTTAGCCCCAGTGTGGCCAGAGTCCGGTGGCAGAGCCAGGGTCCCAGCCGACCTCTCCTACAGCCTCTTACAGAGCTCTTTTCCAGGACACCCCTCAGCCCTCACACTGAAAATGCTTTTAGCTGGTGTTATTCAAATATGATTTGGAAAGTCAGGCAACCTAAATCATTCTTTCCTTATAACTGATACAAGCTCAGGCCCAGGGTAAGTCTTTAATCTTCCCCAAGAGGTAAAATGTCCAGCTTTTCAGTAAACAGCCCGTAGGAATGCTACGTTTATTTTAAGTTTTAGGCATCTATGTGGAGGAAGCTATCCTCTATACTCATTAAATCAAACAACTATATTAGGAATCCCTTAACAAAATCCAGGTATTTACAGTAAATTTTGCCTTGGAATGTTGACTCATGTACAGACTGGGAAATGACTGCCCTTCCTGCTGAGCTGGCTTTGTGGGAGCTGCCCCCTTCCAGGGGGTGCTAGGAATGTACAGTAAGTGCCATAAGCGCTCGAACACATGCCTCTTATTTTCTGGTGATAAAAGGTAGAAGCCTGAGCCCATGGGCACTGCAATAAATGGGGAATGTCCTCCTGTTCAATGTCCTCAGTGTGGAAGATCCAAATACCCCAGTAGCTCTTAACTGATGCACTACAAGGTCAAAAACATGATCCAATTGGGAAGGCACCCTTGGCAGCTAGAAATGCCCCGGCCACTGCCTGCCTCCCTGACGCCCAGGTCTAACTTACCAGCCAGGACCTGGCTCCTGAGGCATCCTCTCTGGCCATCCCCCACACCTGGAGCTCTCTCCTCTGCCCCAATTCCTGCCTTCCCGGATTCCTTCAAGCCCCCACTCAAATCCCTCCTCCAGGGAGCCTCCCCCTGCCGATCTTAATTCCAGTGCCTGCCTCCATTCATTATCTCCTATTTGTTCTATAGGCAGAGTGTTTGTACTTACTTGTTTCCATGTGCTTTCCTTCATTAGGTTGTGGGTGTGCATTTTCCAGGTGGGCAGGGGCTGCTGTCTTTTCCTTTTTTTTTTCTGTATCTCGGCACAGTGCTGGGCACATAGTAGGTGCTTCATAAATATTTGCTGATTAATTGATTAGATCTTACATTGGATGCACTCATCAACACAAACTAAGTGAGACCCTTCGATTTAGTAAAGAATTATTAAGCAATTGCTATGTACAACCCTGGAGATTCAAAGGCAAAACTGAAATATTCATTGTCTTGAAGGAGATTACATGGACTGGAGGAAAATAATGTGTGCACAGATGAGTGTGTATGAAATATTTATGGAAGGCAGAAGCGCTCACAATTGGGAGAATCAGGAGAACTGGGGATGGAAGGCAGCAGATACGTGGTAGAAGGAAGCTCTGCAAGGCAGAGGAGAATGGGGGGGGGGGGGGGGGAGCATCCCAGCACAGGGAGGGGCCTGGGCAAAGGCTTGACAGTGTTCTGTTTGGAGGCAACGCATATGGCAGCTGGGCTAGCTGGGCCTGGCCAGCGTCTGGTCAGTGAGATATAGAGCAGAACCAGAACGTGTTCTTAACCTTTCAGGTGCCTATGGATCCCTTGCCCAGCCTTCTCAGACTCCTTGGGGTATGCGTGCTTAAATACATAAAATAAATGGAATTACAAAGGAAACCAAAGTTTGGTCAAAATAATGAAGCAATTGTGATTTTTGTTTTTCTTTCTGTTTTGCCATTCCAAGTTTGCAGACCCCCTGAAATCTACCCCGGGCTCTGTGAACCCTTGGCTAAGGGGCTCAAGTTGGGCTGCAAACATCTGTGCTTTATCCCAGACTCCAGAAGGACATGCTGGGGTTTCTTAAACAAGGCAATGCCCTGGTCACACTGGGGCAGGAAGGAAACCGTTGTAGGACTCAGCGAAGGCAGGCACGGAGGTAGAGATAGAATCAGAAGACTGGCAAGTAGGCTGTTTTCACTGTAGCATCACTTATGAGAGAGAGGATTATAGGAAATAAGTCTTGGAAAAGTCACCCCCATTCAGACCACAAAGGGCTTTAAATGTCAGACACAGCAGTTTGTATTATTTCCCAGGGGTAGAAGGGAGCCACAGTCTGCTCTATGCTTCTGGCAGTAACTTCTCTATAGCCCTAGGAGTGCATCTGCTCCAGTGACCTTGGTCCTCTATAACGCCGAAATAGCCCCATGTACACAACCCACATGGTCCTGGAGGAAAATGGGCTCGAACTTGACCAAATGGTAGAATCCCAGCTCCCAATGACTGGCTCTCCATGAAGTGTAGCTCCCTGCTTGGCTCTTAAATAGTTCTGAAGCTGCCTTTACCTAGTGTATCTAGTTCCTCTTTGGTGTGACACACACACACCCTCACGCACACACACACACACACACACACAGTAGTAAAATACAAAATCACTGGGGAGGGAAAGCCACACCATAAATTGGGAGGTGCAGAAAAGACATCAAGCTGAAGGTGGGATCTGGGCTTTTATTTTTAAAGGACAATGGGGACTCTGTGAGGGAGAGATCGGAAACCTTCTAGGAACGAAGACTAGCCAGGAGACAGAAGATGTGATAATGTGAGTGAGGAACAGGGAGGTTAATTTGGCTGTGTTACAGAGTGTAGGAGAGGAAGTACTGGCCAAAGAGGTGGAAAAGATTGGTTGGGGCAAGATTGTGTTGAGTTTTAAAAGAGGATCGAGATGGCTCAGCTGGAGTCAGGAGGACCTAAGTTCAAACTTGGCCTCAGACACTTTCTAGCTGTGTGGCCCTGGGCAAGTCACTTAACCCTAATTGCCTCTCCATGCCCCCTACACCAACCCTTCCCCCCAAAAAAAAGAGGAACAGAGGTGCTAGTGGCAACAAGAAGCTCCTGGAATTTGTTTAATTAGGTATTCTCATGGTTAGATTTGCTCTTAAGCAGAAATAGTGTCCAGGGTAGACCCCCTCTGTTAGAATGTCAGCTCTTTGAGAGTGGAAACTATCTTAGTTTCTTGACTTTGTAGCCCTAGAGTCTAGCACAGTGCCTGGAACAGAAGAGATGCTTGACTAAGTGGCATCTTTGCATCTGGCTCTCCATGGACTGGGATGAAGCAAGGACCCCACTCAGAGGGATATGGCAATGATACAGGGTGATGGCAAGAAATGTCCAAGAAAACATCTGCCCCAGAGTGACATGCCAGCTGCGCCCAGACCCTGTAAGTGCTAGCGAGCCCCGAGGTCCCATGGACCTCAGGAGATCTAGGGCTATGCCACCCTTCTTCCAGCAAGCAGGAGAGGAAAGGGCGTTCTGATTAGGTGCACCTGGAGGGTCCTCTGTGCTGTGGGGATGTGGATACGAATGCTTGTCTGTCTCCACTGCTCTGTCCTAGGCAGGGACCCCCACCCCATTCCTTCTTCAATGGATTGTGTCAGGCTCCATTCAGATACCACCATCAAAGGGAAGCCCCTCCGGCCCAGGTGGGTGTTGAACAAGACCTCGATGGTGATGAAGGTAGCTCCCGTTTACATAATGCATCTCACTGGACCCTTACAACAGCAACAGAAGGCAGGCGCTGTTGTCGGCCCCGCTGCGGCAATGACTTGTCCAGAGTCACACACCCAGTGAGTGTCTGGGGGTCTGGGGCTCCATTGGACCCTCGATCCAGGGCTCCCAGGCTGTTTCCACCAGGGAGTTTCTGTGATTCCACAAAGAGCCAGACTCCCCTGGCCAAGCATGTGAGAGACTGGCTCACTTAGGACATGCTGAGGCAGAAATCCCGGGGCAGCGTTCCCAGGGGCTGTCAGGTCTCCTTGCTTCTCTCCGGCTCGGTCTCTTCTACACAGAGGCCGTGCTCATCCTTGGGAAGTTCTTCCTTCCTTCTAGCCTTAGTCTGCCTCTTTGACACCCACTGGGCCCTCTTCTGCACTCTTGGGCCAAGCAGAAAAATGCTGAGCCCTCCATCACAGGGCAGTATTTTAAAACGTGCGTGTGGCTCATTCGGCCTTTTCTCCTATATAAACACCCCCCATTCCTTAAAATGGACTCTTTTACCCTAGTTACCCCCTTCTTGCTGGGTTTACACACAGGGCCCAAGCATCTCCTTCAATCTGCACATTTGAAATAACCAATGGGAAACAAAACCAAGGAAATGAAACTTCAGAATCTCCAGTGGGTCTCTTTGAGGGACCACATCAAAGCAAACGAGCAGAAATCCCCATTCTCTCTGTTTACAGTATGGCTTTAAGTCTGCTACTGGCTGAGGGAAGTTGTCTCTTGGCTCGTTTGTTCCCTAAGCCCAGAGCTAGAATGCAGCACTACCATCTTCCTTTGGGTTGGGAGTGGGGCATTCCTTAGATACCTGGCCTTCTGCCAACTCAGGTAGTGCCCCCCCCCAAGATTAAGAGGTGTCTGAATCATTCCTCAGAGACAAGGAAGCCAGGGGTTTTTCCTTGTTATCTTTCCCCCCTCCCTCACTGGCTTTGTTTAAGAAAAATGATTTTCCTATCCACTGTGAGGCTCTGTGTGAGGCTGTGTTTGGGAATGGACAGAAGGGGGGAGGGATGGAGTATTGTTGGCATGAGAAGTAAACCAAGTCTTTGGAAAATAGATAGGGCATCCATCCTCGTGTTACTTAATATAAATGTTTTTATTCCTAGAAATTGTGCTTCTGCAGATTCCTGTTTATATAGGGATGCCC
>NW_027186299.1:2804633-2837184 GCF_028583685.1 Petaurus breviceps papuanus
AGTAATAGTCGTGGTAGCAGTAGTAGAGGGAGGCAGAGGATGGATAGTAGTGGTCATGATTGTCACCATTGTTGCTCACATTTATCTCATGCTTGTAAAGTCCTTGGCACCAGGTAACTCACTTGATCTCACAGGAGCCCTGTGAGGTGGGTGTTGTCACTCTACAGATGAGGAAACTGAGCATAGAAAGGTCAAGTCACAGCGAGTGAGTATCTGGGGCAGGATTTGAACTCAGGTCTGCCTGCTTCTAGGTCCAGCATGGTACCCAGTGAACTATATAAAGCTTTAAAGTATCTCATACCATTTACCTGCATGGCCTCATGTGAACCACATGACAGTCCAATGAGGTTGGTTCTATTAGTGTAGTGTCATCCTTCTTTCGTGGATGAAAAAGGTGAATCTCAGGGGGGGTTAAGTGACTTGGTCAGGGTCACAGGAAGGGACTGGGGAGCATAGACTCAGGTCCTTCCCCGTGCTGGCTGCCCTCCTCTGGGGGTTGCCCTGACTCCAGGACCAGCACTCCATCCACATCACCATATCATCCTCCAAGAGAGGGATGTGATGGAGTGAAAGGAGCCCAAGTTCCCCTGCTCTGACTCTTCTGGGTCATGGACACATTCCTTTGCCTCCTACTGCACTCATCAGGGAGATGAAAAGGCTCATCTGGGCAACACATGTCTGCATTCTACAGGCTGGTAAACTGAGATTCAGGCTGAGCAAAGGACTTGTCCAAAGTCGCAGAGGTAGAGATGATCCATAGTCAGGTTTCAAGCCACTTCCTTTTGTTCCAAAGCCCAGGCTGTTTCCTCTCTATTCCTGGGGCCATCCCAGACTGTTAGTGCTGGGAGGGGGCTCAGGAGCTCCATTTCCACTTCTCTCAGAGAAAATGACGATGCCCAGAGAGGACCAGGTCATAATTTATACAGCTCAGGTAGAGCAGAAGGGGACCCCCGGGTGTAGGCTGGGCTCTCTACTTTTCTTGGCTGTTTGAAAGAGCAGGGCAGGAAAAGCTGACCATGCAAGAGTTTCAGAAAAATTAAGAGCCCCAAATAAAAAAGACCCAAACCACCCAGTTTTCAGAGTTGCTGATGTGTGGCTTCTGGCTTTGACTGAGACCAATGATGAGATAGAGAATTCAACCAGAAATCAATTTCCTAGACCCTTTCCCTGCTCCCGAGAAGCCTCTCCTGGGTCCTTGGAAAGAAGGTCCTGCCAGGCCTGTTCCTCTGCAAGCCCTCCTTCTGCCCGGGGCAGAGGCAGTCCTAGGCCCTTGGCAGCCACTCCTCTGCCACAGGGGGCACCTCCACCATCACTTCTATTTATTTCACTCTTCAAAGCCCATAAGCCTGGGGCATGGCCCCTGCAGCCACCTCCCAGGCTGACACTGTGCCATCCCTACTCCTGCTCTCGACCCCAGAGACCACTGCTAAATCACCTAAGATGTACAAGAATGTGTCAAAGACAAGCAGTGGTCCAGGAAATATTCCAAGCTAAAAAAAAACCACAACTTTCCCAAGAATCTGAGAGGCTTCTCTCCCCCCAGCCCATGAGTTAGGGATCTCCTGAGTGAGTCTTCCAGCCAACACGGTCTTCTCTACCCTTAAGTTTCTTTTGTCTTTTGTATAACATGGTTGTAAAATATTTGTTACTGGTCCAGATGGAAAATGTCACCTTAGATCTTCTGTCAGATTTTTTTAATGTTGAAAAACACCCACTCCTTTTCTCCCAAGATGGAGCTGAAGGCGAAGAAGGAAGCTGTTGTCCCCCCTAAGACAGAAGCCAAGGCCTTGAAGGCCAAGAAGGCGGTGCTGAAGGGCATCCATAGCCACAAAAAGAAGAAGATCCGAACCTCCCCCACCTTCTGGCGACCCAAGACACTGAGGCTTCGAAGGCAGCCCAAATACCCTCGCAAGAGCGCCCCTCGCAGAAACAAGCTCGATCGCTCTGCCATCATGAAGTTTCCCTTTACCACCGAGTGTGCTATGAAGAAGATTGAGGACAATGACACCCTAGTCTTCCTTGCGGATGTCAGGGCCAGCAAGTGTCAGATCCAGCAGGCCGTAAAGAAGCTGTATGACATCGACGTGGCCAAGGTCAACACACTGATCCGGCCCGATGGAGGGAAGAAGGCCTATGGCCGTCTCGCTCCAAACTGTGATGCTTTAGATGTTGCCAACAAAATTGGAATCATCTAACTTGCTGTGTCCCCATTCCACCTACAATAAAAAGTTTTCCAGAATAAAAAAACAAAGAAAAACAAAAACACAAACAAACAAACCAAACACCCACTGCCCTAGCTCCTCATCAGGACATTGGTGCAGTGCGTCCTCTGGTCTGGATTCCCCACTTCACTGGATGCCCCATGGCCATAAGTGCTCTGCAGTTGTTCAGAGCAATTGTTTCTTCTGCCTGGAAGTCATTCACCACTTGGTCTCAGGGTCGAGTGAGCAGAGCAGACCAGTGCTTAGATTTAGAGCTGGGAAGTACTCCGGAGCTCATCTCATCCTACCTCCTCTTTTCACAATGAAGGAAACTGAGGATCAGAGAGGGTAAGAGGTCAAAGGCCCACGGTCAGACAGGAAATAAGAGGCAGAAATGGCATAGTAGTATGCTGCAGCTCTCAATTTCCAGTTGTCCCCAGATGTTTGGGGTCACACATATGTACGCATTTTTAAAATGTCTTTGTTCTTTTTTATATCGCTGTAATTATCTGTCTTCCTCCTTGCCCTCTCAGAGAGCCATCCCATGATACAAATAGTATTTTTAAAGACAAAAAAAAAGAAAAGAGCTAAAAATTTAGCACAACTGATCAATACATGGAAAAGTCAGAAAATATATGTGGACCTCGCGTCTTTTTGAAGGAGCAGGTGGAGGGTCTTCCTCTCTCTCCTCTGAAGCTCTGCTTGGGCATTGTCATTTTGTAGCATTCAGCTCTGCAGGTGGGCATCATGCTTCCTTCTAGTTACATTCAGTCCCATATATTCTCTTCTGGGTTCTGCTTATGTCACTGCACCCATTCAGGGAGATATTTCCATGCTTCCCTCTATTCATCACACCCATGATTTCTTATAGCACAGGAATATGCCATTATGTTCATGACCACAATTTGTGTAGCCATGGTTATTGAAATTGTTTCCAGTCCTTGATAACACAAAAAGTGCTGCTATAAATATTTTGGCATCTATGGGTTTTTTTCCTTGTTTTCAGTGGCCTCCTTGAAATGTAAACCTAGCAATGGATTCTTGCAGTCAAAGGGGATGGACATTTTAGTCACTTTATTTGAATAATTCAAAATTGATTTCTGTAGTGGCTGTGATGATTCATGTTTCTCCCAGAAAGACACTTTCTTGGTGCTTCTTTAGCCTCTGTTTTCTTTGTAGAATCAAGATTCCCTGGTGCCTATTTTGGGTTCCTCCTCCGAAAGAGTAGGAATTTCTATATTACTCCTGTAGGCTCTCTTCTTCCTGAGACTATAGGAGTCATTTCCCCTTGTTATTAGCCTTTGACTTCATTAGGTCTACACCACATTTCCTCTCTATCATCTTCCTTCCCTCCCTTTTTTAAATAGTCTCCTTCCATCACTTTGGTTTCTCTGAGAAAGCACTGATCCACCTCCTGTAGACTGTGTGTTGTGAGATTTACTCCAGGCTGGTTTCTTCACCCTCCCTTCTGTTTTATATCTGCCTTTGGCCTTTCAGTTTCCTGGGGAACATTTATAAAAGACATATCTTAAAGATTTCTCTGTGGTTATTTTGCTGTAGCCCCAGCTTGCTGTGTGCATTTGGTCTGTGGGTATTTCTGTTGTCTGAAGTGCTTGAGAAGTGAATAGTGTCTTCAAGTCTGTTCTTCTGCCTAAGGGTGTTTGAGTTATTCCTTTATCACTGAAAGTCCACCTTTCTGCATTGATGCCTTGTTGTTGTTGAGTCCTGTCTGACTCTTTATGACCCTATTTGGGGTTTTCTTGGCAAAGATAATGGAGTGGTTTGCCATTTCTTTCTTGAGTTCATTTTACAGACAAGAAAACTCAGGCAGATAGGGTTAAGGAACTTGCCCAAAATCACAGAGCTAGTAAGTGTCTGAAACCAGATTTGAACTGATATTTGAAATGAGTTTTCCTGACTGCAAGTCTGGAATTCTGTGCACTATGGTGTCCTTTAGCTGCCACAAATGAAAGGGGGCCACTCAATCATACATAAGGATTCCTGCCTTCCTGCCACATACTTAGAAAAACACACATTAATATTGTCTATGTTCTACTGTATTATTATCTTCCTACATATTTCCCAATTACATTGTAATCTGGTTTGGGCCTCATTAGGGAGTGGTGCTAGCTGGTATATATAACAGTTCCTCTAGATTGTCCTTCACTTCTCTGTAATGCATCCCCAATCACACGGCATTCTGCTAATAATTTCTGCTCTCACAATGCTTATCTTCTGTTTAGAGCATTCAGGCCCTGCGTCCTGCAGTCCCATGCTATTGCAGGAACCCGCAGGGTCCTCTGCCCTGACAGGTATGATTCACTTTCCTTTGCCTCACAATATTTATCAGCATCCCCCTGAAGCCATATTCCCTTCTTCTCTTTATACTTCCCTGGTCGTTTATCTGAGTATGCTCAAGGTCTTTAACTGCGGTTCCTTCCTCCTGGGAACTCTGGTGATTTCAGGTTTTTTTCCTCCTTATTTTCTTCTATTGCTCACTTTCTGACTCTCTATCCTTTGATAGCAGTTTCCCCAAGGACTGAATCTCAAACATCTTAGTTTGCTCCCAAAACTGGTTGATTCCCCTTTCGCCAACCTGGTAGTAGCTGGAGGAGGGGAAGAACAAAATTGTCTCAGCAGGATACTGGCCTCTTTCCTTCAGGTTTAGCTGAGTGCCACAGAGCCCCATGACACAGATCTTGCCTCTGTTTCCTCTCCTCCTTCATTTTCTGGCCGAACTCTATTGTAGGCCAGAGCCCTGTCATCCATATTGCTGCCCCTGAGCCCCAATCAAGTTCCTGCTTTTGGGACCTTTGTTCTCCTTGGGGCAGGGGTAGTTGGTTGGTGGAAAGCAGGGAAGATGTGAGTTTTGTCCCATACTAGTGGATCCCCTTATGGCAGTCAGGTCACCCAGATGATGGTGGGCAGTTGAGGATGGGTGCTGAGGGAACAGTTTAAGGCTTAGAGATTCTTTTCTTTTCTTAATTCATTAAGCTTTTACCTTGTTTGGATTCTTGGCATCCCAGACGTTAGAGAGAGGTGAAGGTACTTTATCTTTGGTGCAGAATTTCTGAACTAGAGAGGTCTAAGAGGTTGGGTGATCAGAGAGAATGACTAGTTCTCTATTTTATGGGACACATGGCCCCCAAATCTGGAGATATATAAGTTAAAAGACCCTGAAGATTCTTTTCATCCTACATAATAGCAAAGGACCAATGAGGCATCTAGTTTAACTCACACAAGGACAAGAACCTTCTACCTTTTCATTGCCCAGACTTTGTGTGCAAGTGACCAGTGACAGGAAACTCACTACCTACTATGTAGATACTGTACCATAAAGCTGAACCTCCCATGGAGCTTGGCATGTCATCTGGTCACAGGACCATACACTCTGGCCCCTGGCTAAGAATAAATAGGCCAAATATCTCTAGCTTTTCAGGGTTTACAAAACAAACTTCTCTCAGCAGCCTTGTCAGCTGGTTGGTGTGAAGATTATTTTACCCATTTTAGATATGAAAAAAAAACTTTCTGAAGATCACACAGACAATATGTACAGGAACCAGGATTCAAACCCAGCTCAGTCACCTAGCTGTGATTGAGTGCCTACCATGTGCTAGACAGAGTGCTCTGAGGATGGTGTGGGTGAATGTGCCTATGACTACATGAGGGCGTGCAGATATGTGTGTGTTTGCATATGTCGTTGTGCATTTGTGTGTGTGTACAGGGGTTTGTGTGCATGTGTGTGAGTGTGTTGAGTGTTTGCAGTTGTGTGTGGGTGTGGACAGGTATGTATGCAGGGATTGCTGGGGCTTGTGAGCAGATATTTGTGTGCATTTGTGCACGTATATGTGCTTTAGACCTGGAGAGTGGTGACCACATCTCTCCTAGAATCACACCACCTTAAAACCACCAAAAATTACAGGCCTCCAGAGCTAGCTTTGAAAACATAAGGGTGAAAAAGCTTGGACAGTCCTCACCTACCCACCCCCCATCTTCCACAGCAAGCAGAGCCTAACTTTAACATGGATTTCAAAGTCAAGAAATAGGTGGGAGAAATGAGCACACAACAAAAAAAGGACCTGATCATAAAAAAGTTACTTTGGTGACAGAGATCAACACACAAGCTAGAAGACAATGACATGAAAACAACTATAAGCAAAGCCTCAAAGAAAAGTGAAAATGCCAATACACCCAAAAAGAATTCTAGAAGAGCTAAAAAATAATTTTTAAAATTAAATAAGAGAAGTAGAAAAAAACTTTAGAAAAATAAATGAAAGAAATGGAAGAAAATTATGAAGAGAGAATGAACAACTTGGCAAAAGAGGCACAAAAAATACTAAAGAAAGTAACATCTAAAAAAGCAGAATTAGCCAAATGTAAAAAAAAAAAGGTTAAAAACCTCTATGAAGAAAATAATTCCTTAAAAATTAGAATTGGTTAATTAGAAGCTAATGACTCCATGAAACATCAAGAAAAAATATAACAAAGTCAAAAGAATGAAAAAAATAAATAAAATGTGAAATATCTCATCAGGAAAAGAACCAGCCTGGAAAACAGATTGAGGAGAGATAAGTTAAGAATTATTGGACTTGCTGAAAGCCATGATAAAAAAAAAAGAGAGAGATACTAGACATGATATTTTTTTCAAAGTATAAAGAAAACTGACAGTATCTTAGAGATCTCAAAATGAAAATTTCTAGTAATATAGTCAAATTCCAGAGTTCCTAGGTCAAGGAGAAAACACTGCAAACAGCCAAAAAGAAACCATTCAAATATCATGGAACCACAGTCAGGATCATACAAGATTTAGCAGCTACCCTTGTAAAGGAGCAGAGCACTTGGGATGTGATATTTCAGAAGACAGGGGAATTAGGATTATAACCAAGAATAATGTACCCAGAAAAACTGATTATAATTCAATGGGGCAGAATGGATATTTATTGAAATAGAGGACTTTCAATCAAATTAATAAAAAGACCAGGGCTGAATAGAAAATTTGAAATTCAAAATAATACTCAAGAGAGGCATAAAAAAAAGGTAAACAGGAGGGAGAAATCATAAGCAGTTCACTAAGGTTAAATTGTTTACATTCCGAAAGGGAAGATGATGTGTACATCTCCCCAAGAACTTTGTCCTCATTAGGGATGTTAGAAGGGCTCTCCTTAGAGGGTGTAAGTGTGAGTCTATTATGTTGAGGATCTCAAAAGCAAAATGGAAGGATGAGAAAGAGGGATGTACTGAAAAAGGAGGGAAAGGAGAGGAAGAATGTGGAAAATTGTCTCATGTAGTAGAGGCATACAGGAAGAGTTGTTACAGTGCAGGGGGGAGAGAAGGGATGTGACTGATACTTGAACCTCACTCTTTTGAACTTGTTAAAAAGGGGAAGAATACAGGGATACATTTATACAGGTATACACATTTATATGTGTGTGTGCATTTATACATCTGTATATGTGTGTATATATAAATATATACACATAAATACATATATACATGTATGCATAAACAACTTCATTTGAGCATATAAACCCATTTTACCCAACTAGGAAGTAACAAGGGAAGGGGCTAACAGAAAGTGGGCGGGGGGCAGCAGTCAGAAAGAGAGGCAGCAGTCAGAAGCAAAGCAAAAATCTTAAGGAGAAACAATGTTAAAAAGAAAAGAAAAGAAAAAATAGAGGAAAACACACAATCAGTCCTAACTGTGATGGTGAATGGAATGAACTTCTCCACAAAATGGAGGAATAGAAGAATGACTATGAAACATGAATCCGGCAATCCCTTATTTATAAGAAGTGCACTTGAAACAGAAGCACAGTGCGGGCACATACACATGCACAGTTACAAGGAGGAGCTGGAGCAGAATCTTTTATGCTTCAGCTGAAGCACAAAAAAAACGGGGACTAATCATGACCTTAGACAAAGCAAACACAAAAACAAAACTAATGAGATAATTAGGGAAAAATCCATTTTGCTAAAAGGTTTCAGACAATAGGGAAGCTGGGTGGTGCAATGCATAGATCACTATGCCTGGAGTCAGAAAGACTCATCTTCCTGAGTTCAACTGGTCTCAGACACTTACTAGCTGTTTGACTGTGAGCAAGTCACTTAACCCCATTTGCCTCAGTTTCCTTATCTGTAAAATGAGCTGGAGAGCAAAAGGCAAACCATTTCAGGTCCTTTGCCAAGAAAACCCAAGTGGGGCTTCAAAGAGTCGATGGAAATGACGAAGCAACAACATAAACCACAGACAATGAAGCAATATTAATATTAAACATATGTGCACCAAATAGACCAAGTTCTTAAATTAATTGATAACTAAATGAATTACAGAAGAAAAATTACAGTAAAACTATACTAGTTGGGGACCTCAACTTGCCCGTCCCAGCACTAGATGCATCTAGCCAGTTTAAAATAAGAAGAAAATTAAAGAGATGAATGATATTTTGGAAAAGTTAAATATAGTAGACCTGTGGAGAAAACTAGTAGAATAGAATAGAAAGGAGTGTGCCTTTTTCTCAGTTGTACATGGGGCCGAAAATTGACTTAGGACATAAAAACATCATAAACAAATGCAAAAAAAAAAAGAGAGAGAAATGTTAAATGCTCCCCTTTTAGACCACAATGCAATAAAATTGCATTCAATAAAAGGCATTGGAAGCATGGATTAAAAATAAATTTAAAACTAAGTTTATCCTAAAGAATGAGTGGGTGAAAGAATAAATTTTAAAAAATCAGCTTTATTAAGGATAGCAACCTATCCTTAAATGACGTACAGATATAATCAATAAAAGAAAGAGCACATCAACGAATTGGTCATACATCTAAAAAATAGTAAAAGTACAAACTAAAACCAAGTAAAAGCCAAAAGAGAAATCCTGAATGTCAAGAGAGATTAATAAAATTAAAAGTAAAATTAAGAACGAAATAAAACTAGAAGCTGTTTTAATTGAAAAGGATAAACCATTGGTTAATTTGATTTAAAAAAAAGATTAGCACTAACAAAAACAAAAAGAGTGAATTCACCAATGATGAAGATTAATTTTATTGTTTAAAAGCTATTTTGCTCAATTATATGCCAATAAAATTGACCATCTAAAAGAAATGGATGATTGGTTACAAAAATATAAATGGCCTCAATTAACAGAAGAGAACATAGAAATACTTAAGTAGCAAAAAGAAATTGGCAACTCAAAATGCGTTAACAAGCTTACTTTAATCAGTCAAATATGTATCATTTACCTAGTTCAGGGGAAAAAGGTCAGCACCCCGAACTTCAGAATATACAGACAGAATTATCAAGACAGAGAAACAATTCAAGTAGACAGTTTTCCAAATTGTCCAACCATTACATCCATACCAAATCAACATCTGGGTTTCAAAGCCGGGGGGCTTCCCAGAATCCAGATCAAATCACTGAACACCTCTCAAAGTGAGCCCCAAAACAAAGCCTCACATCAGGGCTTATATAGCCTTCTCCTGGCTCAGAGAATGTAACAACCTTATTGACCCACTGGACAATCAAAAAGTATCTACTGAAAAACAAGCCTCCCACCCCAGGCTCCAGGTGCACTTTAGCCCAGGGGCAGGAAAGATCTTTAAAATTTACATTCCCATTAAATTCGGCCCCAAGATCTTTCATGCCCATAGCATAGACAATTTACTTTTGAATTAGCACTAAACATCTTTTAGGTCACATTTTCAAGGTACAGAACTAAAGTTACCAAAGTGGCCACTGGGCCTTAAACAAACACAAAGTACATTGCATTACCACTTCAATTCAAAACAAGAGTCCAAATACAGTTCTCTTGGGCATAGGGGGGGTGTCCTTCCCCTCACACTGCTTCAGCTCCTGCTTCCAAGTACAGAGGGGGGACTGGGCAACAAAACCAACAAGATGGGGTCCTTGGGGGTCTAAGGCACTTCATCCCACCCACCATAGTCACAAGTCCATCCTCCCCCTGGGTCCCAAACTTTGGGATGCAGCAAGGAAACACATTCAGTGCCCCTGCTTTGCTGCTCAGTTCTTATCCTTTCCTGTGGCTGAATACCAAACTCCTGGGTTCCTTCTCCTCCCACAGGTGGCAGCCGCCCCTGGCTTCTGCCCAGGTCCCGATGCAGGCAGCTCACCATTCCTGCTCTCAGCTCAGCGAAGTCTGCATACAGGCCATTCTTCTCTCCTGGTCCATGGCTCCACAGAGTGTGATAGTAATGGAATATAAAGATCCCCCTGTATTGGCTTGGTTTTCAAATTGATTGTGTTAAAACCCAGAGCTTGTTAATCCCACCTGTGGGATGGACTTGGTGATTTGAAAAGAGAGTCCTGAACTGGGAGGAGCTGGTGAAGTAGATTTGGAGAGACACAAGAGAGGCAGAAGAACTTTTTGGAAGCAGCACTTTTGGAGGCAGAGAGAGACTGAGAGGATTGCTGAGGGCCACTTTGAATTGCCCTGGACTTTTGAGACCTGACCCCGGAGCTGCCAAGGACTGAGGAGACATGGCTGTTTTGCTGGTACTTTGTCTGTCTGTTTTGATGTTGTTTTGCCAGATTTGTCCACTGGTGAAAGACAGTCCTGTTGTTGAAGAAGTCCTGGAACCTGGCTGTTGGTTAAGAGCTCCTGAGACTGTCCTGCAGACAGAGAGTGAATACTGTCCACTGGTGAAGGACAGTGGTGTTGTTGCATGGGTCTGGGAACCTTTCTGTTGGTTCAGAAGCCCTGAAGAAGGATTTTCTTGTTGTTTTTTTACAGAAATCCTAGGAGAGGGTTTTGCTAATATTTTCAGGGGTCCTAGGACTGTTCTGCAGACAGAGGATGAATTAATGAAGAGACTGGCAATGTATCTTGTGGCCTTGCTAAGCTTTGTCTACCCAGGAACAAAGATTGCTGAGAACTTGCCTCTTGTCAAGATGAAGAAAAGACCTCCATTTGGGTATTAAGTGCTGTGCTTAAACTTGATGTAACTCTGGGGTAGATTCAATTGTGATCCAGGGGTGGGGAACTTTTGACCTTTTTGTGGTCTATGATGGACTAAATGAAGGTACAGCCTAGGGGTGGAGTAGTATTTAGAACAGGGACTTTGTAATTGATTGAATGAATGTAAGGTCCAGGGGTGGGGTAGTACTTGGAGATTATTGAATCACCCTTAGTAAATGCTGTATTTGGAATGATGTCATGTTTTGATCTTCTCTGTTCTTAATTTGTCACTGAATAAAATGGAGAGCCCCTATGATGGTATTCTGAACCTTGGGAAGTTGCCTTTCCTTGGCATTACATTACACAGAGTCACAGCTACCACAACTGGGAAACAATTATCCCAGCCCCCATACTTTCCTTTTATTCTGCAGATCCTGTTCGAGACGCCATTTTGTAGCAGCAAGCACCGGGTCATAAGTCAGTTCTATAAGAAAAAATTCCTGGGACCAGAGGGATTCACAAGTGAATTCTTCCAAATGTTGAAAGAAAAAATCATTCTAAACCTATACAAACTATATGAAAGACTAGGTAAAGAAAGAGTACTAGAAAAAAGAGAAAAGAACCTATATGTTCTAAAATGTTTCTAGCAGCTCTCTTTGTAATGGCAAAGAACTTAAAATTGCAGGGATGCCATCAATTGGGGAATGGCTAACCAAATTGTAGTATATAGTTGTAATGAAATATTGTTGTGCAATAAGAAATTATGAGCAGGATACTTTAAAAAATGTTTTTTCACTTTATAAATTTTTCTTTTGTTTTGCTTTTGCAACACACGTAATAATGTGGATATATTTTGCATAACTTCACATATAATGAGTAGCATATTACTTGCCTTCTCAATGGGTGGGGGAGGAATTGGAGAGAGAAAATTTGGAACTGATTCCAGGTATGGATGCAGGTGACCAGCTGAAGATCTGGTTAAGGCCAGAGGCTTGCCATTAGCACAGTGGCCACCGGTCCTGAGTGTTGGTCACAGCCACTCCTGTAGAATGTGGCAGGAGAGGTAGAGGGGGGAAGGATAGAAGGATGGAGGGGGGAGGGAGGGAAAAAGGCAACAAATATTTATTAAGCTCCCACTATGTGCCAAACACTGTGATAAGCACTTTATAAGCATTTGATCCTCACAACATCATTGCAAAGTAGGTAGTTATTATTCTCATTTTACAGTTGTAGAAACCAAGGCAAACAGATGTTTGACTTAGCCAGGGTCACATAGTGTGTAAGTTTCTGAGATTGGATTTGAACTCTGGTCTTTTTGACTCCAGGCCCTACACTCTGTCCACTGCTCCACCAGCTGCACAAGATTAAGTAAGGTTAAGTAATCCCACCTCCATGATTCACAGATCCGGACAGTGGCAACGGCATCTTGTTCTCCATACCACGACGGCAATAAAGCATCCCAGGTCTGGAATCAGAGGACCAGCTCTGCTCCTTGCTTCCTCTGCAGTCTTGCACAATTGCTGTTCCCTCTCTAGGTCTCTGTTTCCTCTGATGTAAAATGAGTGGTTTGGCCATGTCCTGCTCTCTGGGGCCAATCTGGTCCTGGGAGGCTTGTGTGCCCTGCCTCCCACAACTTTTTTTTTTTTTAATTTGCTTTTTGAAGGGACTTGAAAGGCAGGGCAGTTGGGGTTAGGTGACTTGCCCAAGGTCACATGGCTAGTAAGTATTGTGTCTGAGGCTGGATTTGAACTCAGGTCCTCCTAACACTAGGGCCAGTGCTCTATTCAATGCGCCACCTAGCCGCCCCTCTTCCCCCAGCTTTGATGTTGTAGTTGTGAGTCTGGGTAACTGGGATGTTGTGCTTTGGGCCAACACAACACAAAGTGTGCTTTGGGCCAACCTTTCTCTTGGAGACTGAAAATGACTTTAGGGAAACTCTTGTCTCCTAGGTCACATTGTCTGACAAAGCATGGAGAAGAGAAGAGGAGGGAGAGGTAGAGAGGTATGGAGGGAGAGGGAGAGAGAGACAGAGAAAGAGACACACAGAAACAGAGACAGACACAGAGAGACACAGAGGCACAAAGACAGAGAGAGAGAGAGAGAGAGAGAGAGAGAGAGAGAGAGAGAAGGAGAGGGAGAAGGAGAGGGAGAAGGAGAGGGAGAAGGAGAGGGAGAGAGGAAGAGAGACAGACAGAGACAGAGAGAGGAGGGGGATGGAGATGGGGAGGATGGCATACGTGGGAGCTGCTAAATTTGGCTTTCTGGTGATGTCTGGGGTGTCATGACGCTGTCCACCACCTGCTCCTTAGCAGGCTTTGCCCTGACCCCTTTCTCCTTTCCTGGTTATTATAAACAGGGGGCTGTTTAAAGGAGGACTGTTTATAGGAGCAGGGTCCTAAGTGTTCCTTCGCAGAAGCCAGATGCTTGGGCTGCCGGCTGCCTGTTTGATCTGCGCTTTATGAGGGTCTGATAAATGGTCCCAACACCTGGCGACTGAAGAGTCCCGACTGGGAAGCTGACCCTGGTGTCACGCTGTGGCCGCGCTCCCTGGCTCGTATCTCCCTGGCTCCTCCGAGATCATTAGAACCGTCAGCAAAGAAGGCCAATGCTGTTGATCAGAACAGAGAAGGGGGAAGGCTGTAAGATTTTCAAGGCCCCTTGTGTGGCCTATCTCATTAGACTCACACCGACGTTCTTAGGCAGGTGCTATTACCATCCCTTCAGGAAGGAGTGGCACAGCACTCAGTCAGTATCTGTGCCAGGAAAGCCACAATGGGGTTGTGGAGTCAGACACAGCTGGAATGACTAAACAGCAAGCATGATTATCCCCAATTTATAGATGGAGACACTGAGTTTGAGACTCATGATCCCCAGCAGCAGGATTTGAACCCCAATTCCTCCTGGCTCTGTCTGGACCTCTTCCCTCAGCATGGGCAGCAGAGGCTGCTTCTAATCTGGGGTCCGCTGCTGCCAGAGACACACCCTTTGACGAGTGGCTAACCATATCTGAACAGGTCTCTTCTTCTGCACACTGAGGATGATCATAGCATGGGGCTGTATGCATGTGTGTGCACGTGTGTGTGTGTGGGGGGGGTCACATTAGCCACTCTGCAAAGCCTCAGGCCAATGGGAGCCTTTGCCCTTATTCCTGGTATGAGTGTGGGCAGGTTCCTGACCCTTTGTTTCCACCTCTATAAATCAGACTCATTCTGGATGGTCTCTTGTCACCCTAAAGCTCTGCCTCTGCCCAGGGCCTGTTACCCACTAAGCCTATTGACATTAGGTCTTATGAGGAGTTGATTGACAGATGCCAGACCCTGCCCTGCCATAGCACCATGGAATGTCAGCTCTGGAACAGAACTCCAAGTTTTCCTTCAAACCCTGGCTGGGGAATTTCCCCCCGGCAGTCGTGGCTCAGGTTTACGTACTACTTTTAAGTCTATAAAAAGCTTTCTTCTTGCATTCCTATGAGGTATCTGGTGAATAGGTAGGTTTTACCTCCATTCTGCAGATGAGAAAACTGAGATGCAGAGAGAGACAGTGACTTCCACAGTGTCATACAGCCAGGAAGTACCCAAGTCAGAAGTTGTTCCTTCCCTGTCTCTGGGATCACCTTAAAAAGTGGTCCCACAGCCTCTTCTCGAAGACACCAGATTGATGGAGAGCTCACCCCCTCCAAGACAGCACTCTCTTCTTCAGGATCAACTCTCACTATCAGGAAGTTTTCCCTGACCTCAAGCCCAGACTTGTTGGCTAAGGGGCCTAGAAAAGGATATGGATGGAGGTATCCTCTATGCAGTATTCTATTATTTTTGTAATGGGAATCTCAATGGAAAATTCTATATCAAAGATCCGGAAGAAACGTAAGGAAAACATTAAGGATTAGTTATAAGACATTCATTAAGGTCAGACTGTTTACTTATTTTGTATACATATGTACACAGCCATCTATGTGTATTTATACACATATGTATATGAAAGTAGTATCAGTATCCTTAAAACTGTCATCAGTACTAAGGCAGTTTGAAAGAAAGGTTGAGCTGTATATGACGGGATGGTTCTAAAAAGCAAACCAGGGTAGGAAAAAGATAAAAGGGAGAAATTATATTAAAGAAATGGACTATGGAAGGAAGAACTAATACTGAGGAAGCAGGTCAGGGTGGAGAGCTTGTAATGTCGGAAGCTTGCTCTCATCTAGAGCGAAGAGGAAACAGCATGTACGTCTGGAAGAAAGTCGAAGTCTTCTGAACATGTAGGGAAGTGAGGATACTGGGGGACAGGGTGGATGAGGGACTTTTAGATGGGTGTGTAAGGTGGGGGATGGGGAGTCAGAGAATGAGGGGGACAAGACAAGGTAACAGGAATAGGCTAAAAAGAGAGGCTGAGAAAAGACATAGTGAGTAAAATTAAGATGGAGGGAAATTCACAAATAGTAATTATAACTTTGAACGTGAATGGGATGTGTATAGCTGCTCTCTGTGGTGTCAAAGAACTGGAAATTTCAGGGATCCCTATCAATTGGGGTCTGGCTGAACAAGTTGTGGTGCATGGTTGTGATGGAATACTACTGGGCTATAAGAAATGGTGAGCTCAATGATCTGAGAAAGGCATGGAAAAACTCACATGAAATGGTGAAGAGTGAAGTAAGCAGTACCAAGAGAACATTGTATACAGTCACATTATTGTACTAAGAATGCCTTTCAATGACTAAGTCATTTTGACTATTATAAATACATAACTTAAAAATAAAGGACACATGACAATAGATACTATCTGCATCCAGAGAAAGAATTGATACATGAAAGTATGTATACAATAATTTTGCATATATATATATATATACACATGCATACACATACATATATATATATAAATGTGTGTATGTATGTATATATGCATATACACATATACATATACACACATTTGCCTAATGGTAGCTATCTCTAGGGCAGGGCAGCAGAGGGAAAAAAAGAAATTTACATATTAATTGTTATATATTTAGAAAGAATAACAAATTTTTCATGATGGATTTACAGTTGCATATGCAATCATATTTTTCATTGTGCTATGTTATGGAAATGCTTGTTTGATTCCATTAATTAAAAATTAAAATTAAAAATATAAAAGTGGAAACTGGGACCAAAAAAGCTAGAGTCTCTGATATTGAAATTCCCTGCCCCAGTGAAGATCAGGAACTTATACCTGTAAGTCTGAGTTCAGAGAGTTTTCTGAGATCACTCTGAGTTTAAGTGACTTTCCCAGGACCTCACAGTCTATATGTGTCAAAGCCAGTTTTTGCCTAAAACTCTCTTCAGCATGCTCCTCCCTCCATCAATTTCCCTATTAAAATGTGGTGCTCAAAATTGAACTCACCTCTCTGGGTATACATGGTACTTCCCTAGTACTGGGCATTATCCTTTTTTTTTAATGGTCCCAGATAAAATTATCTTTTGTGGCTCATACAGAGCACAAAAATCCCTGAAGACCCCAGAGCTTTATCAAACAAACTGCTGTCTAGCCACCGCCCCCACCCCCCATCTTGGATTTATCAATTTGTTGTTATAAATATTTACGTTCAGTCCTGTTAAATTTTGTGTAATAGGACAGAACACAATGTAAAGGTCTCATTAGACGCTGACTTTGTTAGTCCAAATGCCAGGGTCACATGCAATATTCACCTTTGCAAGATTGGATTTTCCTTTTGTTACCAGAACTATCCACAACTGGACTCCATCTTGGCTTTGGTGAAGATGTTTCCTTGGTACTAGAGTTCCTCGGAGTTGTGCTCTTTTCTTCCCCAGAAACGTATTGGACAGTTTCCAACCTGAGCTGTTCGCCTTTCAGTGTCATCTCTTTTATCATTAAATACTGTTCATGGGGTTTTCTTGGGAAAGATATAGAAGTGGTTTGCTATTTTCATCTCCAGTGGATTACCTGTTGTCAGAACTTTCCACTATAACCTACCCATCTTGGATAATCCTACATGACTTAGCTTAGTTTCAGTGACATACTCAAGCCCCTCCATGGGAAGGTGGCCATATTTATAACTATATAGCTACACTCCCCCACCCCCCAACACACACATATTCTGTTAAATGTAATATATATTATGGTTATATAATGGTTATTCATTCATATTTATACATATAAACATATATGTTATGTACATATCAACACATATGTTAATTGTTTCTATGTATTGCATATCTAATTCTTATTACAGAAATTTGATACAGAGGTTTTTCCCAATTAAGCACCTTCCTTCTTGTCCTAGGTACACTAATTTTGTCTCTGCAGAAACTTTTCAGTTTCAAGTAATCAAAGTTTTCTACTTTATCTTTTGTATTGCTACTATCCTTTGTTTAGCCAAGAATACATCCAATCTAAGAAACATTAATCAAGCACCTACTAGGTGTCAGGCACTGTGTTAAGCTTAAAACACAATGAACAAAAAGAAAGACTGTATTTGCCTTCAAGGACCTTACAGTTTAAAGGGGGAAAAGACACACAGCTAATTCTATTTCTCTTTCTGAGACTGGATTACATAAAAAAAATCTGTATTTGGTGTTCTATTAATTACATCTTCTATTAATTACGTCTTCAAAACTATTCCTCTTTTTCTTCTGCATACTCAGTTTTGTTAACAAAAAAAGTATTCATAATAGGTTCTGAATATTTTTGTTTTCAGATTTGGGGATTTCACCTTGCTCATCTACTATTTTGATTTAATTTTTTATCATTTTAGTCAAATTGGTTAAAGGTTTATCAATTTAATTAGTCTTTTGTGAAAGCTTTTAGTTTTTCATTTTTACTTTTTTTGTTGAGTCAATAAAAGGATAAGAAAAGTAATACTGGGGTATAATATCAAAAATGACAAAATTGTCGGTGGAGTCAAGATGGCAGAGTAGAAACAAGGCCTCCGTGCGGCTCCAGCTCTCATCACCTGCAATCCATGTAAAACAGAACTCTAAACAAACTTTGGAGCTAAAGAACCCACAAAATGACATAAAGAAGCTAACCTTCTGCTGAGGACAGCCCGGCAGGCCGGCAGGAATCGGCCAGCCCAGTGCTCTGGGAGCTGAGCCCAGCTCCACACTGAGGGTTTAGCCCCAGGGCGGGCTTGATCAGCTGCTGGCAGGAGGGACTCCAGATCACCAACAGATGTGGCGGTCCAGAATTATCAACACATAGATGCTAAGGACAAAATGAGAGGTCAGTGCAGTGTGGACTTTGGGACCTAGTAGTTGGGAGTGCATCGGCTTTTGCCCCCAGGGCGAGAAGCTGCTGGGGGCTGTGGTGGCAGTGCCACCACCAGGTGACAGCTTCAGCTCCTGACCTGCAGACTGTAGGGGGACCAAGCGACCAGTCTGAGGGGTAATTGCTCTTGCTTTAACCTATTTGGATATGGATTGTGGTCTAGGGTGGAGGTCCTGGGGTGTGTGACCAGCTTGCCAGAGCATGTGGAGGCCTCAGAAAAACACCCAACTAATACCTCCGGCAGCTGAGAAAATCATGTACAACCTATACTGAACTGCTTATCTTCTCAGTAAGGGTGGGTGACAAGGGAGGAAGGGAAGGAATCTGGAATTCAAAGTCTTAAAATCAAATCTCTCTCTCTCTCTCTCTCTCTCTCTCTCTCTCTCTCTGTATATATATATATATATATATACACTATTATTAATACTATTTTACATGTAATTGGGAAATAAGATATACAGGCACTAGGGCATAGAGATCGACCATGCCTTACTGGAAAAGTCTAAGGGAAAGAGCAGATTGGAGGAGGGGATATCCTATGGGACCACTATTTTGGGTGGTGGGTAGGGGGAAAATGGGGAGAAAATTTGTAACTCAAAATCTGGCAGAAATGAATGATGTAAATCAGAAGTTAATAAATCATTTGAAAAATGAAAAAAAATGACAAAATGATTTTTATTTGAATCCATGGCAACTGTTCAACATCACAGTAATACAAGTCTATGCTCTGACCACTGAGGCAGAAGAGGCCAAACCTGATCTGTTCTATGAAGACTTTTAACGTCTTCGAGAAATAACACTTAAAAAAATATCACATTCACCATAGGGGATTGAAATAATAAAGGAGGGAATCAGAAGATAATTAGAATAATAGGGAAGTTTGTCCTTGGAGTGCAAAATGAAAAAGAGCAGAGACTATTAGTAGGGTTTTGTCAAGACAACTCACTGGTTTTAGCAAACACTTTTTTTTTCTTTTAGCAATCAGGGTTAAGTAACTTGCTCAAAGTTACATGGCCAGTTATTTCTGGGTGAATTTGGAAAATGCAACAGTTACCACTGGATTGGAAAAGATCAATTTATGTCCCAATCCTAAAGAAGAGAAATGCCAAGGAATGTTCAAATGACCAAACAGTTGGGTTCATTTCACATAACACCCAAGGTTATGCTTAAAATTCTGTAAACGAGGCTTCCGTAATATGTGACCTGAGAATTGCCAGAAGAGCACCTTGTTTTTTGAAGAAGCAGAGGAACCAGAGACCAAATTGCCCAGATTTGCTGGATTATAGAAAAAGCAACAAAATGAAACAAAATCCGCTTCTACTTCATTGACTACACTAAAGCCTTTGACTATGAGGGTCACAAAAATGTGGTGAGATCTCAAAGAGATGGAAGCATCAGGTTGTCTTACTTATTTCTGCTGAGGAATGTATGTGAGGGCCAAGAAGGAACAGCTAAAACCAAATATGAAACAACTGGTTTAAGATGGGAAAGGGAGCATGACAAAGCTGTATAATTGTCACCTTATTTAACTTATATGCAGAATACATCATGCAGAATTCCAGAGTGGAAGATTCAAAAGCTGGAATGAAGTTTACTAGGAGAGATATCAACAATCTCAAACATGCAGATGATACCACTCTGAAGGCAGAAAGTGAAGAAGAATTAAGAATCTTCTCCATGAATATGAAAGAGGGGAATGTAAAAGCTGCCTTGAAGCTTAACATAAAACAAAACAAACTAAGATCTTGGCAACTAGTCCTATCATTTCTTGGCAATAGAGGGAAAATAAATGGAAACAGTGTCAGATTTTATATTCTTGGGGTCAAGGATAACTGCAGACCACGACTGCAGCCATGAGATTAAAAGATGCTTGTTTCTTAGAAGGAAAGTTATGGCAAATCTGGATGGCACACTAAAAAGCAGAGCCATGACTTTGCTAACAAAGGTCCATATAGTCAAAGTCATGTATTTGTGGTTTTTTTTCTAGTAGCATTGTAGGGCTATAAGAGTTGGACTAGGGGGTGGAGCCAAGATGGCAGTGTAGAAGCAAGAAAACTCCATAAGCTCCCCCCACCATAACCACCTCAAATACCTTGAAAATATGACTCTAAACAAATTTTAGAGCAACAGAACCCACAAAGTGACAGAGACAAACAAATCTCCCACTGAAAGCAGCCTGGAAGGCCTACAGGAAGGATCCATCACAGCTTGCTGGGAGCTGAGCCCAGTTCCATGTGAGCCAGCAGTTTTAGCCCCAGGGTGTCCCGACCAGCTGTGGCTGGAGCAGACTTCAGGAGAGTGGATCACCAGCAGCTGTGGTGGTTTCCAGAATTATCAACCCATAGATGCCAAAGACAAAGTAAAAGGTCAGTGTGGAACTCTGTTGGAACTGGGGGATGGAAGAGCACAGTCCAGCCCCTGCCCCTGGGGTGAGAAGTGGCAGATGTGCCATGGTTGTGCATCTGCCACCATGTGGCTGCTTCAGAGCTACTGGCCTGCAGATCATAAGGGGACCAAGCCACCATTCTGAGGGCTAATCACACTTGCTTTAACCTGCTTGGATCTGGATCCCTGTCTAGGGTGGAGGTCCTGGGGTATATGGCCAGTGGGCCAGAGCTTGTGGGGGCTACATAGAGGGCACCCAACTAATAGCTCTGGCACCTGCAAAAACCCCAGTGATTTGGGACAAAGCTCCCCTCTCTGGAAGTGGAATTCTACTGTGGCAAAGAACTCAACAGTCAAGTAATTGAGTGGCAACATGAGCAAGCAAAGGAAACATAGCAAGCATAGCAATCAAACTTTGGATTCCTTTATTGTGGACAAAAAGGATCAAAGCACAGAATGGGATGAAGACAATGAAGTAAGAACTCCTGCACCAAAAGCTTCCAAGAAAATATAAACTTGTTATAGGCCATGAAGGAGCTCAAGAAGGATTTTGAAAACCAAGGAAGATAAATGGAGGAAAAATTGGGAAGAGAAATAAGAATGATGCAAGAAAAACCTAAAAAGTGAATCAACAAATAACATCTTAAAATAGACTAACTCAAATGACAAAAAAGGCCCAAAAAGACCAATGAGGAGAAGAATGCCTTAAAAAACTGAATTTGCCAGATGGAAAAAGAATTTCAAAAGCTCACTGAAGAGAATAATTCCTTCAGAATTAGATTGGAGCAAATGGAAGCTAATGACTTTATGAGAAATCAAGATACTATAAACAGATCCAAACAAATGAAATAATAGAAGGGAATTTGTAATATCTCATTGGAAAAACCACTGACCTGGAAAATAGATCCAGGAGAGATAATTTAAAAATTATTGGACTACTTGAAAGCGATGATCAAAAAATGAACCTAGAATTGGCACCCACACAAAAATAACTGGCCATGTGACCTTGAGCAAGTTACTTAACCCCAATTGCTTAAAAAATAAACCTAGAAATCATCCTTCAAGGAATTCTCAAGGAAAATTGCCCTGATGTTTTAGAACCAGAGGGAAAAATAGAAATTTAAAGAATTCACCAATTACCTCTTGAAAAAAATCCCCAAAAGAAAACTTCTAGGAATATCATAGCCAGGTTTCAGAGTTCCCAGATTAAGGAGAAAATATTACAAGCAGCCAAGAAGAAATGATTTTACTATTATGGAAACACAATCAAGATAATACAAGATCTGACACCTTCTACATTAAGGGATCAAAGGGCTTGGAATATGATATTCTGGAGGTTAAAGGAGCCAGGATTAAAACCAAGAATCACCTCTCCAACAAAACTGAGTATAATGTTTAAGGGGAAAATATGGCCATTCAATGAAATAGAGGATTTTCAAGCATTCTTGATGAAAAAAACAGAGTTGAATAGAAAATTTGACATTCAGATACAAGAAGCAAGAGAAGCCTGAGAAGGTAAACAGGGAAAAGAAATAAAAAAGAACTTATCAAAGTTGAACTATTAATATTCCTACATGGAAAAATGATAATTGTTAACTTATGAAACTTTTCTCAGTATGAGGATAGTTGAAAGGAATATAAAGGTGTGTATATATATATATATATATATATATGTCTATATAGGAGGGTATATGTGCATATGCATACATATGTGAGTGTGTGTATATTTGTGTACAGGTATACATAGATGGAGGGCACAGGATCAATTGAATAGGAAGCAATGATATTTTTAAAAATAGAATTAAGATATTAGAGAGGAATATAATGAGAGGAGATAGGGAGAGACAGAATCGGGTAAATTATCTCATATAAAAGAGGCAAGGGAAAACTGTTGCAATGGAGGGGAAGAACAGGAAGGCAAAAGGGAATGGGTCAACATTACTCTCATTGAATTTGGATTAAGGAGGGAATAACATACACACTAAATTGGGTATCTTACCTTACAGGAAAGTGGGGGGGGGAAGGGACAAGAGGGAGGATGATAGAAGGGAGGGCAGATTGGGGGAAGGGTAGTTAGAAGCACATATTTTCGAAAAGGAATAGGGTCAAGGAAGAAAATAGAATAAGTGGGGAGGGGGGTGGGATAGGATGGAGGAAATTATAGCTAGTCTTTCACAATATATCCACTATGGAACTGTTTTGTGTAACTACACATGTGCAACCTATATTGAATTGCATGTCTTCCCAATGGGGGATTGGTGAGGGGGGAAGAAGGGAAAGAATCTGAAATTAAAAGTTTCAAAATCAAATGTTTTTTAAAATATTATTATTGTTGTTATTATTATTATTTTACATGCAACTGGGAAATAAGATATACAGGCACTAGAGTATTGGGATTCATCTTGCCTTACTGGAAAGTCAGAGGAGAAATGGGGTAGGATATAGGAGAGAGCAGATTTGGGGAGGTATTCAGTGGGATCACTGTTTTGAGGTGGTGGGTAGGGGAAAGATGAGGAGAAAATTTGTAACTCAAAATCTTGTGGAAATGAATGTTGTAAACTAAAAATAAACATAGAATTAAAAAATAGAGTTGGACTATAAGGATAGCTGAGCACTGCAGAATTATGTTTGTAAATTATGGTGATAGAGAAGACTTTTGAGAGTCCCTTGGACAGCAAGGAGATAAAATCAGTTAATACTTGAAAAAACTAATGCAAACTATTCACTGGAAGGTCAATTGCTTAAGCTGAATTTTAAATACTATGGTCAATAATGAGAATATGGGACTCATTGGAAAAACCTCTGATGTTGTGAAAGATTGAAGGCAAAAGACAAAAGAGAAAGCAGAAGATAAGATGGGGAGATAGTGTTATGGAAACAGTGAACATAAATTTGGACAGACTTCAGGATATAGTGGAGGACAGAAGGGCCTGCTTGGCATGCTATGATCCGTGGGGTCATGGATAGTGAGATGGTACTGAATAACTGAACAACAGCAAGGAAGCCATTTGTCAGTTCAAAGTCAAGAAATAGGCTGAATTCAATAAGCAAAAAACAAGAAGGATCCTGACCGTCACAAAGTGTTCTAGTGACAGGGAAGCTAAAGATATCAACTCAAAAGATATCCATGTGAAAAGAGTTATAAGCAATGCCCCAAAGAGAAATGCTCAACAAAAATTTCTGGAAGAACTAAAGAAAGAATAATGTTGTAGAGGAGTAATTGGGAGGGGGATGCAACATAATTATGGAAACACAACTAACATCTTAGTGAAAGAAGTACAAAAATACTGAAGAAAATAACACTTTCAAAAACATGTTGGCCAAATAAATGAAGTACAAAACTTCACTGAAGAAAAGTAGAATTTGTGAAATGGAAAAGGAAGTGCAAAATCTCACTGAGGAAAAAAAAATCAAAATCAGATTTGGACAAGTAGAAGCTCAGTGAGCTGATTCAGGTCTTCCAAAGCCAAATATAAATAAATAATAATATATATTTATATTATATATTTATATAATAAAATATAAAATAAAAAAAATAATAGAAATAATCACCCCCTGAAAGGATCTGAAAATAGTCAAAATTCAGAACTCCTCAGTCAAGGAGAAAATACTACAAGCAGCCAAGAAAGAAACTATTCACATGACCTGAAGCCAGAGTCAGGATCATACAGATGTAGCAGCTGCCATTATAAAGGAGCAGAGGGTTTAGAATGTGATATTCTAAGGATCTAGGTTTATAACCAAAAATATCCTACCCAGCAAAACTGAGTATGATTCTTTAGGGTAAAAATGTATAATGAAATATAAGAATTTCAAGCATTCCTGATGAAAAGACCAGAGCTGAGTAGAAAATTTGACATTCAAACACAAAACTCAAGGGAAGCATAAAAAGGTGAACATGAAAGAAAATCATAAAGGACTAAGTAATGTTAAACTGTTCATATTCCAATATGGGAAGATGATACATGTAACTACGAAGAGCTATCATTATTAGGTAAGTTAGAATGAGTCTACATAGAGGACATAGATGTGAGTTGATTGTATTGGGATGATCTAAAAAAAATGAAGGAGTGACAAAGGGGATGTATTGGGAAAAGGAGGAAGAAATAGTATAGGGAAAATATTCTCATATAAAGAGGGGCACAAGGAAGAGCTTTTATGGTGGAGGGGAAATGAAGGGATGGCAGGCAATGCTTGAACTTCGCTGTCTTTGAAATTGGTTCAAAGAGAGAATACACACACACACACACACACACACACACACATTCAGCTGGGTAGAGAAAGATACCTTACCCGACAGAAAAATAGAAGGGGAAAGGGATAAGAGAAGGGGGATAGGGATAATATAAAGGATGGCACATAAAGGAAGGAAGTGGTCAAAAGCAAGACAAACTTTTGAGGAGGAACTGGGTAAAAAGAGAGAGGATACACAGAAGAAAATTGGAAAGATTCAGAATTAGATTGGAGCAAATGGAAGTTAATGACTTTATGAGAAATCAAGATGCTGTTAAACAGATCCAAACAAATGAAAGAATAGAAGACAATGTGAAATATCCCATGGGAAAAATCACTGACCTGGAAAATTGATCCAGGAGAGATAATTTAAAAATTATTGGACTACCTGAAAGCCATGATCAAAGTAAGAACCTAGAAATCAACCTCCAGGAAGTTCTCAAAGAAAACTGCCCTGATGTTTTAGAACCAGAGGGCAAAATAGAGGTTGAAAGGATCCACCGATCACCTCCTGAAAAAGATCCCAAAAAGAAAACTCCTAGGAATATTCTATCCAGGTTCTGGAATTCCAAGATTAAGGAGAGAATATTACAAGCAGCCAGGAAGAAACAATTTGAATATTGTGGAAACACAATCAGGATAACCCAGGATCTGGCAGCTTCTACACTAAGGGATTGAAGGGCTTGGAATATGATATTCTGGAGGTCAAAGGAGCTGGGATTAAAACCAAGGGTCCCCTACCCAACAAAACTGAGTATCATGTTTCAGGGGAATATATGGTCATTCAGTGGAATAGAGGACTTTTGAGCATTCTTGCTGAAAAATAAAAACAGAGTTGAATGGAAAATTTGACATTCAGATACAAGAAACAAGAGAAGCCTGAGAAGGTAAACAGGGAAAAGAAATCATAAGGAACTTATCAAAATTGAACTATTACCATTCCTACATGGAAAAACAATAATTGTAACTTATCAAACTTTTCTCAGTAGGTGAAGGGCATAGAAATGTACATATGTCTATATATGAGGGTATATGGGCATATGAATACATATGTGAATGTGTGTATATATGTTTACAGATATACATAGATAGAGGGCACAGGACCAATTTAACAGGAAGGGATGATACTTAAAAGGTGAAATTAAGAGGTGAGAGAGGAATATAATGAGAGGAGATGGGGAGAGACAGAATGGAGTCAACTATCTCATATAGAAGAGGCAAGGGAAAATGGTTACAGTGGAGGGGAAGAATAGGAAGGCAAAAGGGAATGGGTCAACCTTATTCCCATTGAACTTGGCTTGAGGAGGGAATGAAATACACACTAAATAGGGTATCTCACCCTCCAGGAGAGTGGGAGGGAAGGGGATAAGAGGGGGGATGATGGAAGGGAGGGCAGGCTGGGGGGAGGGAAGTTGGAAGCACACACTTTTGAAAAGGAATAGGATCAAAGTAGAGAATAGAACAAGTGGGAGGTGGGATAGGAGGGAGGGAAATAGTCAGTCTTTTACAATATATCTACTGTGATTGTTTTGTATTAGCCACACATGTACAACCTATACTGAACTGCTTATCTTCCCAATGGGGGTGGATGACAAGGGAGGAAGGGAATAAATCTGGAATTCAAAGTTTTAAAATAAAATATTCAAATATACATACACACACTATTATTAATACTATTTTACATGTAATTGGGAAATAAGATATACAGCCACTGGGGCATAGAGATGAACTGGAAAAGTTGAAAGGGGCATGGGAGAAAATATGGGAGAGAGCAGATTGGAAGAGGGGATATCCTGTGGGATTGCTGTTTTGGGGTGGTGGGTAGAGGGAAAACGGGGAGAAAATTTGTAAGTTAAATCTGGCGTAAATGAATGATGTAAATCAGAAGTTAATAAAGCATTTGAAAAAAAAGAAAATCAGAAGAAGAGAAATACAAAGCTAGGTGGCCCAGCAGATAGAGCACTGGACCTAGAGTCAGGAAGACCTGAATTCAATTCCATTCTCAGACACTTAATAACTGTGCAACCCTAGAAAAATTACTTAATCCTTGTTGCCTCCATTTTCTCATCTATAAAATGAGCTGGAGAAGGAAAATGGCAAACCATTCCAGTATCTTTGTCAAGAAAACCTCACACAGGATCCTGAAGAGTCAGAAGTGCCTGCACAAAAATAATCATAAGTATGAAATGGGAATGAGATGAACTCACCCATAAAACAGAAGTGAATGTCAGAATGGATAGGAAACCAGAATCCAAAAATATGTTGTTTACAAGAAACATCCTTGAAACAAAGAGACACAGTTCAAATAAGGGACTGGAGCAGAATCTATTATGCTTCAGCAAAGATTAAAAAAAGCAGGGGTAGCAATCATGATCTCAGACAAAGCAAAAGCAAAAATAGACCTAATTAAAAGGGATAATCAGGAAAATCAATTTTGATAAAAGGTACCATCAACAATGAAATTATATAGAAAATTTTCACAGCAAGTTTCTCTTTCAGAGGTCTCATTTCTCTATGATTTATGTAACTGAGTCAAGTTTATGAAAAAAAGAGCCACTCCTCCAATTAATAAAATGGTCAAAGAAATATAAACAGGCAATTTATAGAAGAAATCAAAGTTATATAAAGTCTATTAGAGAAATGCAGATTAAAATGACTCTGAGGTACCACCTCACACCTATGAGGTTGGCTAACATTGACAGAAAAGGAAAATGACAAATGTTGGAGGGATGTGGAGGAATAGGGGACACTAATGGATTTTTGGTGGAGTTGTGAGCTGATCCAACCATTCTGAAAAACAATTTGGAACTATGCCTAAATGGCTATCAAACTTTGCAAACCCTTTGATCCAGCAATGCCACTACTAAGTACACATCCCAAAGAGATCAAAGAAAAGGAAAAGGGCCTATCTGTACAAAAATATTTGTAGTAGATCATTTTGCGGTAGCAAAGTCCATCAACTGGGAAATGGCTGAACAAGTTGTGATATATGATTGTGATGGAATACTATTGTGCTGTAAGAAATGATGAGTGGGATGGTTTCAGAAAAACCTGGGAAGACTAATATGAAGTGATGCAAAGCAAAGTGAGCAGAACCAGGAGAACATTCTACAGAGTAACAGCAACACTGTAACAATGATCAACTATTAAAGACTTAGCTACTCTAACTGATATAATGGTCCAAGACAATCCTGAAGGACTCATGATGAAAAATGCTGCCCACCAGAGAGCTGGGACACTCAGAGGACAAACGGAAGTTTAATTTTCTCACTATATCTTTGTTATTGTTTTTTACTGGCATAACTAATACATAAATGTTTTGCATGATTTCACATGTATGATCGATACCATATTCCTTGCCTTCTCAGTGGGTGGGGGAGAAGTTATAGTAAGGGAGAGAATTGGAACCCAAAATTGAAAGAAAAAGGATGCACAAATTAATTATATATTTTTTAAGATAAATGAGAGTGAGGCTCATAGAGGAGGCGATGGGCTGGAGAAGAAGGGAAGGAATGGAATTGCTTGTGCCAGGTGAGGATGAGCCACCTCCTCATGAGGGATGGGCTGAAGGGGGCTGGAGCAGCAGATAGATTCTGAATCATGTGAGATGGGGAGGGTTAGGGTTAGAAGGGAATAAGCAATTGGCGAGAGAGTCTTTATGTCCAGTATCTCTGATAAAGGCTTCATTTCCAAGATTTAAGTAAGAACCACCTCCTAATTGATACATGACCCAAAGAATTAAGGCAATTTTCAAAGGAAGAAATCTAAGCTAATAACCAACTGCACAATTATCCACATCACTAATAATTAGATGTGCAAATTCAAGCTTCTTGGAGGTTCCACCTCATACCCATCATACTGGCAAAGAAAATCCAAGAGAAAAAGGGCAACTGTTGGAAGGTCTGTGAGGAGATGGGCACTGGTGCCCTGTGGCTACTCCTATGAATGCCACCAGCTATTCTGGAAAGCAGTGAGGACTCAGGCCCCCCAACCTAAACTGTGACTCACTACCCTTTGATGTGCCTTGCCACAGCAAAGAAAGGAAGGGGTTTATGTGTACAAAAATGTTCACAGTAGTTTCCCTCCTGCATTTAAAAACCACTTTAATAGTTTCACATAAATTCATTCTATCACAGTCAACTGAAGCACTGTGAAGGGGCTTTTCTATAGTCACTCAGTGAGCTGATTCAGTCTTCCAAAGTCAAGACTATAGTGCAATAAAAGATTTTAAAACCAATACTAAAAACTCTGCCTTTAGGACTCGAGAGGACAGGAAATTGATTGGGGCTGGGAGATAGGGCAGATGAAGAAGAAAACATTATAGACAAAACCTGGCTCAGGTCTGCAGCTGGGGCGGGGCAGGCCTGGAGGAGGCCTGGTGCTGGTTCCACTGGGTCCAGAGCTGGCCGATCTCCCCATGGGAGCCAAAAGCCCAAGCCCCAAGAGCAGGAGGAGCTCTTCTTGCCTGAGCATGGTAATGTGCGTGTGGCAGCAGTGATGGAGGCTGGGAACGAAGCTGGGGATGGGGCCCTGGGGCAAGGGTTGTGCTAGGGTCTGTGTTCAGAGAAGGGGACTGACACCAGATTGGCACTGTAGCTAGGGCTGCTGAAACATCACCGGATCCCACCTCCTACGGCGACTTCGGAAACAAAAGGGATATTCGTCGGAGGGGAATTGAGACCTAGTCTGGAAAAGACGGCCTGTGACTTTGGTGTCTGCTGCAGAGGGCTGAGGACCACGTCCTGGGGCCGTGGAGTCTGCTGCAGGGGGCTGGGGACCACGGCCTGGGGCCGTGGAGTCTGCTGCAGGGGGCTGGGGACCACGGCCTGGGGCTGTGGAGTCTGCTGCAGGGGGCTGGGGACCACGGCCTGGGGCTGTAGAGTCTACTGCAGGGGGCTGGGGACCATGACCTGGGGCTGTAGAGTCTACTGCAGGGGAACAGGTGGGGCTATCTTCTGGGGTTGTGTTGGCTGCTGCAGAGGTCCTGAGGCCCTGGCCTAGGGCGGCAGTGGTTGTATCTGGTGACTGCCGGCTGAGGTGGCTGCAGGTGCCCTGATGGGGTGACCTTCTGGGGCTGAGGTGGCTGCAGGTGTCCCAGTGGTATGATGGCCTGGGGCTGAGGTGGTTGCAGGTGCCCCGATGGGGTGACCTTCTGGGGCTGAGGTGGCCGCAGGTGCCCCCATGGGGTGACCTTCTGGGGCTGAGGTGGCCGTGGGTGCCCCAGTGATATGACGGCCTGGGGCTGAGGTGGCCGCAGGTGTCTCGATGGGGTGACCTTCTGGGGCTGAGGTGGCCGCAGGTGCCCCGATGGGGTGACCTTCTGGGGCTGAGGTGGCCGTGGGTGCCCCAGTGATATGACGGCCTGGGGCTGAGGTGGCCGCAGGTGTCTCGATGGGGTGACCTTCTGGGGCTGAGGTGGCCGCAGGTGCCCCGATGGGGTGACCTTCTGGGGCTGAGGTGGCCGCAGGTGCCCCAGCGATATGACGGCCTGGGGCTGAGGTGGCTGCAGGTGCCCCGATAGGGTAACCTTCTGGGGCTGAGGTGGCTGCAGGTGCCCCGATGGGGTGACCTTCTGGGGCTGAGGTGGCCGCGAGTGCCCTGATGGGGTGACAGCCTGGGAATGAGGTGGCTGCTGCGGGGGTCTGGGGGCCACAGCCTGCGGTTGCAGTCTCTGTGTGGTGTGGCTGCCTGAGGATGACACTGCAGGTGCACTGCAAACCTCATGGCCTGGGGTTGAGCTCTGGCTGGGGATTCTGAGGCGGCCAACTCAGCTGAGCTCCCGCGCTGTTGGGCCATCGCAGGAGGACAGAGGGAACGTGTAGATGGGGGGGGGGGGGGTCGAGCCGCTACTCCTTCAGCATCAGCCTTAGCTACACCGCAGTGGAGGCGCCAGGCGGTCGGAAATCTTTTAAAGGGCCTGGCCACCACGCCCCGTCCTCCCCCCGGCCCGGAGGGGATTGGCTGAGCCAGCTGTTTCATCATTGCCCCCATTGGCCAAGCCTGAGAAAGCGGATCCCTTGAATGGGTTTCAGGTGAGTTCTCCTAGGGGTGTCGCCCACGCTCTGAGCCCAAGTCTTTCCTTTGAGAATATTAGGCGTTTGAGCTTCCTTGGGGTCTCGGGCTCCGCTGCTTTCATATCCTACCCTAACCCCAAAGGATACTGCACCCAGCGGGCTCCTGCGGCCAAATAGCACTTGGGGGAGAGATCACTGCAGCTTGGGTTCCTAGCTCGGGCTGAGTAGATCTGGATCAGAATCCATGAAAGGCTCGGAGGTCTGCGGAGGAAGGGTGACCCCTTGTAGCGATGGGAAATTTGAGGTCCTTCCAGCGTGTTTCAGGAGGGAAAAGGAGGCTGGAGGTAGGGCCCAAAGACCTGGAGTTGAGCCTACAGAATTTCCCCCAACCCCACACTCTGTGTGTGTGAGACAGAAAAGAGAGAGACTGGCCTGCTTCTCACCCCTGACCTCTCCCTCCCCCCAATGTCACAGACCATGGGATAGAAGACTCATACTGTGAGAGATAAGGGGGCCCACAAAGGAAGAAAGGAGATGACAGAGAAAGAAGAGGGAGGAGGAAGAGTCAGATGTGTCTGAGTTTCTGTAATTCCCATTTGGGGTTTTCTTGGCAAAGCTACTAAAGTGGTTTTCCATTTTCCTCTTCAACTCATTTTACAGATGAGGAAACTGAGGCAACATGAATTAAATGACCTGCCCAGAGTCACACAGCTGGTAAATTCCTGAGGCTGGATTCCTAAGTCTTTCTGACTTCATGCTTGGAGCTCTCTCCACTGGGCCACCTGGCTGCACCAAAGAGTGAGATAAAGAAACAATCCAGGGATAAAGGTCACCTAAGACCAGTTGACTCCAACAGTTGACTGGAGGACAGTCAACCAAGCTCCAGAGTGAAATGCATTTGAGACTCCAGAGCTCACAGTGTTGAGGAAGGAGGAAAAGGAGTTCTCTCTCTGTCTATCTCTGAACTGGGGCCTTGAGCTTTCCCCATTTTTCTCTGTCCCCACTTCAAGCTGGAGGCAAGAGGCTGGTGGGACTGTCTCCACTCTCTGCCTGTCCAGACTTGATTCTGAGTTCCTGCCAGCCCCAGCAACCCTTTATGTGGTGGCTGTTTGTGGAAACTGATGAGATGATTGGGGAATGGCTCAAGTTGTGGCATATAAACAGTGGAATACTGTTGTGCTGTAAGAAATAATAAACCGGAGGGTTTCTGAGAAACCTAGAAATAGTCTGCACCTGTAGGCAGCCCCCTCCCACTGGTGAGTATCTGCCCCCAAACCTCCTGTCGAGGAAGTGCCCAGGCCACTCACAGCTCACTTCTTTCTCTGGACTTTTCCACTTTTCTTTCTTCTGTGTATTGGCTTCCCCTATTAGAATAGAAGTTCCTTGAGGGCAAGGTCTGTCTTTCTTATATCTGTACCCCTAGTGCTTAGCACAATGCAGCTCTCCAAGCTGTTGAAGGACTCTATGATACACTATCTAATGCTTTGCTTATCAGTCTGTATTCTATCTATCTATCTATCTATCTATCTATCTATCTATCTATCTATCT
>NW_027186299.1:2837194-2865797 GCF_028583685.1 Petaurus breviceps papuanus
TCTATCTATCTATCTATCTATCTATCTATCTATCTATCTATCTATCTATCTGTCTATCTATCATCTATCTATCTATCCACTGTCTACCTACAGGATTCCCCTGTTCTGACAATGTGGTGACCCTTTCAAAAAAGGAAATGAAATTAGTTTGGAGCAACCTGTATTTTTTAAATAAAATTTTATTCATATATTTTTTATATTGCAAACATTTCTCAGGGGCAACTGGGTGGCACGGTGATTAGAGCACTGGCCCTGGAGTCGGGAGGACCTGGGTTCAGATCCGGCCTGAAACACTTAACACAAAAAATAGCCATGTGACCTTGGGCAAGTCACTTAACCCCAATTGTCCTCCAAAAAGCAAAAAAAAGAAAAACATTTCTCCCAATATCCTTCCCTTTCCCCCAGAGAGCTCTCCCATATCATATACACACACACTCTTTGTGTGTGTGTGTGAAAGAGAGAGAAGACAAAAACTAGCAAAACTAATTAATGCATGAAAAAAGTCTGAAAATATATCCTACCTATGACTTTCCACCCCAGCCAAGGCTTCTTCTCTGATCTCTCCCTCAGATCAAGGTTTCTTTATAATTTTGCCAATTCATTTTCATTTGTTTTGTGATTATTGTTATTTTCATTGAAATTGTTATGGTTATTGTGTTCATTGTTTTCTTGGCTCTGCTGACTTCCCTCTGCATTAGTTCATCAAAGTCCTTGCATGTTTCTCTGTATTTATCACATTCCTCATTTCCTACACAATAATATTTAATTACATGCCTGCACCGTAGTTTGTTTAGCTGTTCCCCAAGTAATGAGCATGTATTTTGATTTCGTTCTTTGCTATGACAAAAAAGTGCAATTATAATACCCAAAGGGCTGTAAAAATGTACATACCCTTTGACCAATCAATACCCCTTCTGGGGCAGTATCCCAAAGAGATCATAAAAGTGGAAAAAGGATGCACAATTACAAAAATATTTATAGCAGTTCTTTTTGTGGTGGCCAAGAACTTGAAATTGAGGGGATGCCCATCCATTGGGGAAATAGCTGATCAAGTTGTGTTATATGAATGTAATGGAATGCTATCATGCTATGGGAAATGCTGAACAGGCAGACTTCAGAGAAACCTGGACTTACATGAACTGATGCTGAGTGAGGGGAGCAGAACCAGGAGAATATTGTACACAGTTACTGGCACGTTGTTTGATGACTAACTTTGATATTCTTGACTCTTCTCAGCAACACAAAGTTCTAAAACAACTTCAAAAGGATCATGTGGGAAAGTGCCATCCACATCCAGAGAAAGGACTATGGAGTCTGAATGCAGATCAGAGCATACTATTTGCTCTCTCTCTTTTTTGTTTTGTCTCTTCTTTCTCATGGTTCATTCCATTAGTTATAATGCTTCTTTACAACATGACTAACATGAAAATATGTTTAATATGAATGTATATAGAGAGCCTTTATTGAACTGTGCACCGGGGGGAGGGAAGAAAATTTAAAATTCAAAAGCTTGTGGAACTGAATGTTGTAAACTAAAAATAAATAAATTAAAAAAAATTAAAACTGCTCTTAGAAATATTTGGGTATATACAAAGATTATCAGTAATCTTGGGGTGTACACCTAATGGTGAAATACTTGTTTTACAGAGTATGGAAATTCCTCTCATTTCATTGGAATGCTTCTTATTTGCTTTACCACATTATTGTACCATTTTAGACCTTCAGCAATACTGTGCTTACCATTCCACCACCCCTCCAACATTGCTACTACCCTTTGTCATTGGGGGGGGGGGGGGGTTCAACTGTTTATTTGGTGTTTTACAATCACAAGAGATAATTAGTCAAAAAGACCAAAACCCATGTCATCATCTGATTCCTCGGATTCCTCTTTCTTGACTTCCTCTTTCTTCTCTTCAGCAGGGGCAGCACCAGCTGCCGGGGCAGCTCCACCAACTCCTACATTGCAGATGAGACTTCCGATGTCAATGTTGGCCAGGGCCTTTGCAAATAGACCAGGCCAGAAAGGTTCAACATTTACACCTGCTGCTTTAATGAGGGCATTGATTTTATCCTCCGTGACCGTGACCTCATCGTCGTGCAGGATGAGGGCTGAGTAGATACAGGCGAGCTCCGAGACGGAGGCCATTTCTGGGGCTGCCTGTCCTGGTGCTAGGCGCCGGCTGAAGTCAGCCTCAGCCTCACCCCAATGCCGCCTTAGCTTCCTGGGAAGGACCGAGCACCTTATGGGTAAACGACGAGGTCCACCCTTTGTCATTTTTGCCAATTTGCAGGGTTTGGCATAAGGTCTCAGTGCTCTTTTGATTTGCATTTCTATTTTTAGTGATTTGGAGCATTTCCCCATGTGGTTGTGAATACTTTGTGATTCGTTTTAGAAGTATTCATATCTTTTGAACACTAGTCTATTGGGTAATGGCTTTTGGCATATACATATGTATATATGTATATGCACATATCCTTATTTATAATATATCAGCACATATATAATATATAAATCTTTACGGAGATACACAATATGTGTATATATATTGTATATATTTATGTATGTGTATATGTGTTATTGTTCTTCATTTTTTTCTTTTAAATTTATTTTTAGTTTACATCATTCAGTTCCAGAGGCTTTTGAGTTTCAAATTTTCTCCCCCTCCCTCCCCATGGAGGCATGCAATCCAATATACATTCTAAGTATACCTTTACATTAAACATATTTTCACAATAGGCAAGTTATAAAGAAGAATTATAACCAATGGAATAAACCACAAGAGAGAAGAAACAAAAAAAAGAGAGAGAAAAAGTAAATAGTTTGCTTCAATCCCAGTAATTCTTTCTCTGGATGTGGATATCTCTTTCCGTCATGAGTCTTTTGGAGTTGTCTTGTAACCTTGCATTGCTGAGATGAGCTCAGTCTATCAAAGTCAATCATCACAGATACAGTGCGCCTGTAATTGTGCACAATATTGTCCTGTTTTTGCTCCCCTCATTCAGCATCAGTTCATATAAGTCTTCACAGGTTATCATAAAAGTCTGTCTGCTCCTCATTTCTTAGAGTACAGTAGTATTCTATTACATTCATATACTACAACCTGTTCCCCCATCCCCCAATTGAAGGGCATCCCCTTGATTTCCAATTCTTTGCCACCACAAAAAGAGCTGCTATAAATATTTTTGTACATATGGGTCCTTTCCCCACTCATGTGATCTTTTTGGTATATAACCCTAGAAATGGTATTGCAGTATCAAAGGGTATGCACATTTTTATAGCTCTATGAGTATAATTCCAAATTGCTCTCCAGAATGGTTGGATCAGCTCACAACTCCACCAACAATGCATTAATGTTCCAATTTTCCCAAATCTTCTCCAGAATTTATAATTTTCCTGTTTTGTCATGTTAGTCAATCTGCATTTCTCTGATCAATAGTGATTTAAAGCATTTTTATATGACTATAGATATCTTTAATTTCTTCCTCTGAAAATTGCCTGTTCATATCCTCTGACCAATTGGGTAATGACTTGTATTCTTATAAATTTGACTCAATTCTCTGTACATTTTAGAAATGAGACCTATATCAGAGACACTGGTTGTAAAAATTCTTTCCCAATTTTCTACTTCCCTCCTTATCTTGGTTACACTGGCTTTTCTTGCAAAAAACTTTTAAATTTAATATAATCAAAATTGCTCATTTTGCATTTTGTAATACTCTCTAAACCTTGTTTGGTCATAAATTCTTCCCTTCTCCATAAATCTGACAGGTAAACTATTCCTTGCTGTCCCAGATTGCTTATAGTATCAGCCTCTATATCTAAATTGTGAACCCATTTTGACTTTATTTTGGTACACAGTGTACGATACTAGTCTATGCCCAGTTTCTGCCATACTATTTTACAGTTTTCCCAACAGTTTTTCTCAAATAGAGTTCTTATCCCAGAAACTGGAGTCTTTGGGGTTATCAAACAGTAAGTTACCATAGTCATTGCCTACTGTGTCTTGCATACATAACCTATTCTGCTGAACCACTCTGTTTCTTAGCCAGTTCCAAGTAGTTTTGATGACTGCTGCTTTATAATACAGTTTAAAGCCTGCTATGGCTAGGTCACCATCCCTAGCATTTCTTTTCATTAATTTCATTGATATTCTTGACTTTTTGTTCTGCCGGATGAATTTCATTATTATTTTTTCTAGCTCTATAAAATAATATTTTTGGTAGTTTGATTGGTATGGCCCTAAGTAGGCAAATTAATATAGGTAAAATTGTCATTTTTATTTTATTGGCTCAGTCTAACCATGAGCAATCGATGTTTCCATTATTTAGATTTGACTTTATTTGTGTGAAAAGTGTTTTATAATTGTGTTCATATAGATCCTGGGTTTGTTTTGGCACATGGATTCCCAAATATTTTATGATGTCTACAGTAACTTTAAATGGAATTTCTCTTTCTATTTCTTGCTGTTGGGCTGTGTTAGCAATATATAGGAATGCTGAGGACTTTGTGGGTTTATTTTATATCCTGAAAATTTGTTAAAATTATTTATTATTTCAAACAGTTTTTTTTACTTAGTTCTCTAGGATTTTCTAAGTATATCATCATATCATCTGCAAAGAGTCACAACTTGGTCTCTTCTTTGCTTATTCTAATTCCTTCAATAAATTAACATTTTTAGTACAAAATTGAATAACAGGGTTGATAGTGGACTTCTTTGTTTTACCCGCAATCTAATAAAATGCTTCTAGCATATACCCATTATATATAATGCTTGCTGATGGTTTTAGGTAGATGCTACTTATTATTTTGAGGAAGACTCTATTCCTATGCTTTCTGATGTTTTTCATAGGAATTGGTGTGTTTTGTCAAAAGCTTTTTCTGCATCTATTGAGATAATCATATGGTTTCTACTACTTTTGTTGTTTATATGGTCAATTATGCTGATAGTTTTCCTAATATTGAGACAGCTTTGCATTCCTGGAATAAATCCTACTTGATCAAAGTGTAGTATTCTCATGATAAGTTGCTGCAATCTTTTTGTTATTATTTTATTTAAATTTTTTTCATCTATACTCATCAGGGAAATTGGTCTATACTTTTTCTTTCTCTGTTTAGCTCTTCCCAATTTAGTTATTTGCACTATATTTGTATTATAAAAAGAATTTGGTAGGACACCTTCTTCGCCAGTTTTCCCATATAGTCTATATAGTATCAGGATGAATTGTTCTTTAGATGTTTGCTAGAATTCACTTGTAAATATGTCTGGTCCTGGAGATATTTTCCTAGGGAGTTCATTGATGGCTTGATCAATTTCTTTTTCTGAGATGGGGTTACTTAAAAATTTTACTTCTTCTTCTATTAATATGGGCAGTTTGTATTTTTTTTTTGTAAATATTCATACACTTAACTAAGATTGTCAAATTTATTGGCATACAATTGGACAAAATAATTCCTAATTATTTTTTTTTAATTTCCTCTTCATTGGAGGTGAATTTACCCTCTTTATTTTTGATACTGGTAGACTGTTTTTTTTTCTTTTTTTTTTAAAATCGAATTGACTAAAGGTTTATCAATTTTATGTTTTTTTTTCATAAAACCAGCTCTTAATTTCACTTATTAGTTCAATAGTTTTCTTAATTTCAATTTTATTAATCTCTTCTTTGGTTTTCAATATTTCTAATTTGGTATTTAATTGGGGATTTTCAATTTGTTCTTTTTCTGTCTTTTTCAGTTGCATGGTCAATTCATTGATCCCCCTTTCCTCCATTTTATTCATGTAAGTATTCAGAGATATAAAGCTTCTCTAAGAACTGCTTTTGTTGCATCCCATAAGTTTTGGTATACTGTCTCATTATTGTCATTCTCTTGAATCAAGTTATTGATTGTTTCTATGATTTGTTGTCTGACACAGTCATCCTTTAGGATTATTTATTTTCTGATTAATATTTAGTCTGTCTTTCCATGGTCCTTTATTACATAAAATTTTTATTGCATCATGATCTGAGAAGGAAGCATTTAATATTTCTGCCTTTCTGCACTGGATTGTGAGATTTATATGCCCTACTATATGGTCAACTTTTGTGTATGTGCCATGTACCACTGAGAAGAAGGTATGTTCCTTTTTATCCCCATTCAGTTTTCTCTAGAGGTCTATCATATTTACCTTCTCTAAAATACTATTCACCTCCTTAACTTCTTTCTTGTTTATTTTGAGCTTAGATTAATCAAGTTTAGAGAGAGGGAGATTGAGGTCCCCTACTAGTATAGTTTTGCTCTCTATTTCTTCATGTAACTCCCTTAACTTCTCCTCTAAGAATTTGGATGCTATACCACTTGGTTCATATATGTTTAGCAATAATATTACTTCAATGTTTATGGTGCCTTTCAGCAGGATATAGTTTCCTTCCTTCTCTCTTTTAATTAGATCTATTTTTGCTTTTCCTTTGTCTGAGATTAGGATTGCTACCCTTGCTTTTTTTTTTTTACTTTAGCTGAAACATCATATATTCTACTCCAGCTTTTCACCTTTGCCCTGTGTGTAGCCCCTATTTCAAATGTGTTTCTTGTAAATAACATATCATAGGATTTTGGTTTCTCTGCCATCTGCCTCTTTTTTATGGGAGAGTTCATCCCATTCACATTTACCGTTATGATTACTATCTGTGTCTGTCTCTCCGTTCTATTTCACCCCATTTATGCCCTTATTTCTCCCTTCCCCTCCTCAAGAGTTTTGCTTTTGACCATCACCTCCCTCAATATTCCCCAACTATCAGCCCCTCTCCCTTTCCTTCCCCTTTC
Source organism: Petaurus breviceps papuanus (assembly GCF_028583685.1). Lineage (NCBI taxonomy): Eukaryota > Metazoa > Chordata > Mammalia > Diprotodontia > Petauridae > Petaurus > Petaurus breviceps. Next base: position 2,843,994 of record NW_027186299.1, read on the forward strand.
CCCTTACTACTTCTTCCCTATCTTCTAACCTTCATTTTCTTCCTCTTTTACCCTCATATTACCTGTATGGCAAGTTATATTTCTATACTTACCAGAGTATGTTATTCCCTTCTTGAACCAAATCCGATGAGAGCAAATCTCAGACAATGCTCTTCTCCCTCCCTTCTTTTCCTCTCTTATAATAAGTTTTTGTGCCTCTTCATGTAATGTAATTTACCCTTTTCTGACTCCACCATTCCTCTTCTTCTATTACAATCCCTTTGCACCCTTTAATTAGGTTTTTATCATCACATCAGTTTTATGCCTCCACCCTCTGTGTCCCTTTTAAATGTCATAATAAATATACCTTTCTCAAAATTAACAAGTATTTTCCCACATAGGGATATAGACAATTTGCCTTTATTGAATAATAAGTTGTTTTTTCTCTGTTTACTTTTTTAAGCCTCTTTTAAGTCTTGTATTTGAAGATCAAATTTTCCATTCAGCTCTGGTCTTTTCAGCAGAAAGGTCTGGAAGTCCCTTATTTCATTGAATATCCATCTCCTTGCCTGAAAGATTATGCTGAATTTTTCTGGGCAGTTGATTCTTGGTTGTATTCTGAACTCCTTTGCCTTACAGAATTTTATTCCAATTGCTCCAATCTTTTAATGTAGAAGCAGCAAGGTCCTGTGTGATCCTTACTGTAGTATCATGATATTTGAATTGTTTCTTTCTGACTGCCTGCAGTATTTTCTCCTTGACCTGATAACTCCACAATTTGGCCACAATATTTCTGGAGTTTTCAATTTGGGATCTCTTTCAAGAGGTGTTCAGTGGATTTTTTTTTGATGACTATTGTACCCTCAGGTTCCAGGATATCAGGACAGTTTTTCTTGATGATTTCTTGGGAGACACTGTCCAGACTATTTTTTTCCATCATGACTTTCTGGCAGACCAATAATTTTTAGATTTTCTCGCCTGGATCTATTTTCCAGGTCAGTTATTTTTCCAATGAGATAGTTTATGTTTCCTTCTAATTTTTCATTTGTTAAATTTTGTTTGACTGATTCTTGATGCCTCATAGGGTCAATAGCTTCTACTTGCCCAATTCTAACTTTTAACAAATTGTTTTCTTTGGTTATCTGGTCAATTTATCTTCTATCTCTCTAAATTGTTTTTTTTTTTTCATTCTCCTTGAGCTCTTCAAAGAATGTTTGTTTGTTTGATTGTTTGTTTGTTTTTTGTGCTTGAGACCAGTTCATATTCTCTTTTGAGGTTTCAGATGTGTGTATAGTGTCAATGCTATACTCTTCTGAGTTCATATTTTGCTCATTTCTGTCTCCATAATAGGGTTCTATGGTCTTTGTTTTTCTAGTTTGCTTCTTCATCGTGATTGCCTTTCTTCCTGGCTTTTAAAATGGATCTCTGCTTCTGGGCTTCATGGGTCTGTGTCCCAAGCTTCTTGTACTGGGATCTAGGGGCCTAGTTACTGGTTTTGTATGCTGTGGTCTGTGGTTCTGCCAGCCACAAACTATATAATGCTGCAGTTCACCTGGTGCTGAGCTGGAGATGGCTGGTGTGTGCCAAGGATCATGGCCAGGTGATGTCTTTTTGAGTTTCCCCAGGGTTACACTAAAGCTCACAGCATGAGGTGTGGGGGAGGGGTGGTTTAGCCACTGGAAATCTCTTCTTTTCCTACGGCTGTGCTCTAGCACAGATAGCCTCAGCCTTCATCCATACTGGCATCTGCCAATTCCCCTAGCTGTGCAAAGGCATTCCTGGGGTTTTGGTGTTGGTGCTTACTGGCTCCACCCTCTTATGGTCCCCTCAGGTGGGGCTTTCTGGGATGCCTACTGCCCTGTGCTGGTCCCTGTAATGGGAATGTAAATTTATGGTGTTGCCATCTTTCTAAGATTGTATTGTATAAGATCTTCCATGCCCCTGGAGTCTGTGGTGGGAGGCTAGTTTTCCAGGAGATACTTTGTGATTGGGCAGTAGGTCAAGAGGGTTGTTACATTCTTTGAGCCAGGAGAAGGCTATATAAACCTTGATGTAAGGCATTGTTTTGGGGCTCACTTTGAGAAGTGTGTGATTTGACCAGATGAGACTCTGGGCAGCTGTTGAGACCCCCCCAGCTTTGAAAAACCCACATGTTGGTGCTTCCCTCTCTGGTGACTGACTAGGTATGGATGTAATGGTTGGACAGTTGGAGGCCTGTCTGCTTGATCTGTTTGTTTCTCTGTCTTCTCGTAATTTCTGCTTGTAACCTCTGTATACTCTGAAGTTCGGGGTGCTGACTTTTTCCCATGAACTAGGTAAATGATATGTTTGATTGATTAAAGTAAGCTTCTTAACCCATTTTGAGTTGCTTTCCTTTAGCAAGGCAGATCTAAGAACCTGTGTTGGCAGCCATCCTGGGGATGCTGGGGTGCTTGCTGCTACAGTCCCCTTTAGCCACATAAAGAGGGACCCTACCCATTGATCTCCCTAGCCTCCCAAGCTAAAAGATTACTGTACCCCTACTGCTGCTGGCTCCCCTATTCCAGAATTTTTTTCCTGGGGCAACATTCTCTGGGTTTTTCAAGGTCATTGAAGGAGGGATGAGAGTACTTACAGTTTACTCCTCCATCTTGGCTCCCAGAAGTTCAAGTAGTTGACTTTCAAACATATAGTCTATGGGCTGAAAGCCCCAGGAGTAGCTGCTGCTGCTGTCATGAGTTCTGTGCTTCTGTCTCACCCAACTCTGTCAGACCCAGTCCTACCTGAGAGGTTTGGGAATTTCCCCTGTGGTGATTCAGCCCACTGGAGCCTGTGATGGTCGGGTGTCTGTTGTTCATATCCAAAGATATGTGCACACATGTGCATATATGTATGTATAATACATGTACACACATATATGCATATATCCCTATCTATTAATTTCCTGTGTATCTCAGAAACCAAATATTTCTCAGAGAAATCTGATACTGATATAAAGATTCCCCCCCCCCTATACAACTACTTCCCTTTGGATGTATTGATTTTGTTTATACAGAAAACCTGGGTAGTCTACCAGTACCATGCCAGGAAACTGAATCGCTCCCATTTGAATTGTCTGAGGAAGATTCTGAAGATCACCTGGCAGGATAAGGAACCAGACACTAAGGGTCTTATTGGAACTAAAGTGCCAAGCATTCAGACTCTGCTTCAGAGAGCACAACTCTGATGGGTTGGCCACATTGTTCAAATGAAAAATATATGCTTGCCAAAAAGACTGTTTTAATGGAGAACTCACAGAGGGCAAGTGTTCACAGGGAGGTCAGAAGAAGCAATACAGGGACACTCTCAAGGTCTCTCTTGAGAACTTTGGAATTGATTGTGTGGGAGACATGGGAGACACTGGCACAGGACTGCCCAGAGTGTGAAGCCACTTAAAACATTTACATACTAGGTGTGTTGCAAAAAAAAAATAAGAAAATTAAAGAAAGTGAAAAGAAATTATGCCAAGTGGGGTGGCTAGGTGGCACAGTGAGTAAGAGCGCCAGCCCCAGAGTAAGGAGGACTCGGGATAGGTTCCGGCCTCAGATAATTAACACCCACACAAAATAACTGGCCGTGTAACCTTGGGCAAGTTACTTAACCCCAATTGCTTAAAAAAAAAAAAAAAGAAATTATGCCAAGCACTTTAACACAATCCTTTTCTTTAATTCTGAAAATTAGCCCTGGCCCCCTTCCTAGAGCTGTGAGAAGGCAAATGTATCCTGTCAGCATACTCTCTATTTCCTTGACTGTTGGCAAACACGCAGGTATAGCCTGTGCATACTCCGGTGTAGCCTGTGTATACAGGTATGGTATAAAGGCGAGGGAGGGGGCCTTCAGAATCTCCAAATAACAGAACTCATGAGGGTTTCACCCTGTTTTTTCCAACAGGTTTGTAAAAACCTTAGTTTGAGAATTTCATTTCCATTCACTAGTGTGGGGAAGGATGAGGGTCTTGGAGAGTTGAGGGCCTTTGGAATGTCCACAGGCAAATGGGGATGCCATTTGTCAAGGCACACATAATAATTCTGTGGAATTTACATAATACAAATGAAACCCTGTGACAAATAGACGAAGGTGTCATTCCACATAAACAAGTGATAAGTCTGACCCAAATATTTGGCTCCCAGAGTTCCCATCTACAAGCAGGCTAATAGGCCCTCAGGACTGCCCGGGTGTGGTTTGTAGAGATAAGGGACTCCATCCATCAGGCGGGCAGGGACTTTGGAAGGGAGCAGCTGTGCTCTGCATGGTGGTGGTGAAAATCATGGTGATCGCACCACAAATGCACAGTCCTGGGCGGTGACAAGGTTGGGGGGCTCCAGGCATAAAAATGTCATTCCCTGAATTGCTTCGTTTATCTTGACTTGTGGTATGAGGCCCCATAGCTTAAGCTGTCAGGAGAGAGCTGTCTTCCATTGTGAAATGTGGACGTGGTCCATGTGGTCTGGCCTTCATCCCTTCCCTTTGATTCTTCCTTGTACATCAGTCCCAATACTCAGGAGCTGAATAATACTTCTCCGTTCTGTGCCTCAGTTTCCTATTCTGTAAATCAGGGACAATGATGCCTGCAAATCACTCACTCACTGAGTGGCTGCAAGGGAAGTGTGTTGCAGGCTTTGATTCACTAGAGAAGGCACTGATTCCTTTCATAAGGGGGGAGGGACTCCCCAGCAGGAAGCCCTGAAGAAATGTTTGATGAGTCAGTAAATGATGGGGTAGGTGGATAGATGAATGAATGAATGAATGATGAAGTTGTACCCTAGCAGGAAGAACTTTGGAGACCAAGGAAGGATGTGTCCTTGGTCTACCCCTGCTGGACAGGAGTGTGACCTCCAGAAGGTCACTAAGCACGTGCCTCAGTTACTTCACCTCCAAAATGAAGGAATGAAAGAGAAGGAGGAGTTTGGACAAAATGATCTGCCTCTAAAATCCAAGAAGTGTGTATAGCCCATAAGTACTCATGATATAATTTGATTAGGGACTGTGCCAGATAATTCATTAGCCCATAGCACTGAGAGAGATTAGCCTAGAGCTCCCCATCTCCCTATAGTGCCAACAACAATGGGCTTGCCGGCAGCTCTCCAGTGATGGGGAACTCGTTACCCTTAAGGCAGCCCTGATGTTTCTGTCCTGAATTTACCTCTGCACCTTTCTCCCAGTGTTCCTGGTTCTGTCTTCTGGGGCCAAATACAGATATCCCTCTTCCCAGGACAGTCCTTCAGTAATTGGAAATAGCACTTGGGACTGTGCCCCTGTTTCTGTTCTTTCTCTAGGATGTATATCTCTCGGGATTTCTTTTACATATGCATTGAATGAGATGGTCACTGAAGTCCCTTTCAACTTTCATGTGCTAGGATTCTGCAACTGTTCCCAGTTCCTTAACTTTCCCATGACATGATCTTAATGCAGTTCCCAAGCCTGGGGAGCCTCCTTTGGACTCTCTTGTTGAATGACCCTTCTCAAATGGGGTGTCTGGAAGGGGGCACAGGACTTCACAGGTGATTTGAAAAAGGCAGAAGATTGCTGAGATGGAGGTCCCCTTGTTCTAGATGCTGGATGTTCATTAATGCACCCTAAAGTCACAGCATCTTCACCTCTGCCTCATGAGAATCTCACAGCCCATGAAAGTCTTTTCTAAATGAACTTAATAATGTAAATTACTTCTGTCAAGTCATCCCTGCCTCTTCCTAAACGAGGGCAGTTAATTCTTTGAACTAAGATGCAGGATTATCCATGACTTTCACCCCACCCCACATCCAGCCTGACAAAATCTTTGCAAATTCTGTTGTTGTATGTGTTTGCCATTCTACCCAGACAAGGTCTTCCACAAATCTGATAAGCTTTCCATGAAGTGCCATAACCCTTGTGTAAAATGAGTTATAAAATGAAGAATCTTACCATCAACCAACAAAGTTTTATTTTTTTAACCACCAGGTGAGATTTGATTCCATGACTTAGCATCCAACTAGTTCAACTTGGGCAGGATTTCCCCTGATAGCACATTCCCTAGTGGATGGCCATGTGATGTAGACAGTGACCAAAATGGAGGGATGAGATCTTAGGCTACATATAGAGGGATCTTCTCTCCAGGATCAAGAAGGAAGTGGGAGTTTCTGTCCTCAGGCATCATCATTCCACACCTGGAACACTGTGTTCTGTTCTGGATGCCATGGTTTTAGAAGGGCATTGACGAGCTGGACAGTATTCCAAGAAAGATTTGGATAATGAGGAAGCCTCTTGAGTTTGTGACAAAGTGGGCTGCTTTGAAAGATTTGGGGCTTGTGGAGTCTGGAGAAGTGCTGCAAGGGAGGACTGAGAGCCGAGACCTCAGGAAAAAAAAAGCAGTTTTCTAACAATTAGAGTTTTCCCAGAGTGGAATGGAATGGGTTTTCTCAGGAGGAAACAGGTTCCCTCTCAAAGCAAAGACTGGGTAATTGCCTCTGATTGGGTTATGGGCCAGGTTCTTTTGCTAGCATGGATTGGGCTGCATGGTGTCTGAAACCCCTGCCAACTCTGAAGATTCTCTGGGTTTGGGGGCAGGCAGCGTCAGAATGACCTCCAGTTTCTCCTTACAAGATGAATATAATTCACACAGGATTGTGAGGCTTGGAAAGCTGGGCTGCCCTCCTCATTTTGTAGGAGAAGAAACAGAAGCTCATCTTTTGTGGCCCCCAGGCCTGGTCACGAAACCTGTAGGCCTTGGTTTTATCTTCTCTAAAATGAGGGAATTGGACAACATGACCTCTGAGGTAATTTCCAACTACAAACCCTATCATCTCATGCCACAGGAGGAAAGTCAGAGGCCCTAGTTAGAGGGCCAGCATCAACTCTGTGAGATACCACCTTTGTGACCTTGGACAGCTCTCCTTATCCTGCTGGGTCTCCCTTGTCCCAGGGATGAAATGAGGGTCTGGGACGTTAAAAATACATAAGTAATTACCACTTTAGTTTGTAGGCACATTGTACATATATATGCCCACATACTTATTATACATATATTATGCAATCTATATTGTACATATATGCATATAAAATTTCATTTCACCCTCACAACACTCTTGTGAGATTGGTGCTATTACATTCTCCCCATTTTACAGATGTGGAAACTGAGGCTGGGAAAGGTTAAGTGGCTTATGGTCTCATGTTCTTACAGAGCCTGAGAAGAGTGGTGAAGTGAGTTCCCCGCCAAGGTCCCACAATGCCGAGGGCAGAACTAGGGCTGCTTCCCAGGTCTTCTCACCCCTTCTGGTGTGGCCCCTTCTCCACAAAATGCCTACAAACAAAAGCCACCAGCTGGAAGCGTGGTCCGAGCCAAGGGGAGTCCTTTTCCAGTACCCAGCTTCTGGGCTGTCCCCACAGCCTGGAGACCCTCAGCCTCGTCCCCGGCCTTGCACCTCAGACCCTCTCTGCAGTGATGGTAGCCAGCCCTTAGGCAGGGCTTCGTGGTGCCAAGTTCAAGCAGAGTGCAGGGCGTTTGGAGTCCAGCTCAGCGTGTCCCATCGGCCCAGCTATGATGTATGATAAGGCCTGGCTGTGTTCAAAGAAAGGTGCTGGTGACAGGATGGGATGGAAAAACCCAGGCTAATGGATTAATGGCCTGTGATAAATGTCTTCTCAGGAAAGCTGGGGAGTGATTAGATAATTCTGGCTTCCAAGAGCAGGATTTAAATATTTCTGCCTGGCCTGTGACCAAGGTAAATGAATCACTTAAGTATCTAGTTTAGAAGCAAATCTTTATGTACTTAAAACAAGGGCGTGGGCCAGGATGCCATTTTTCTCCAAGTGTAATCAAGCTCTGGTTTCCCCTGCTCACTGTTGGAGAATCCATAACCCTATTGCACCGACAAGCCTGTCCAAGCCGGCCAAGCCTGGGGCGGGGGAGCTGCTCTGGGCTGCTTGAGACTGAGCAGAGCAAAAGGCCAGCGTGGGGAAGGAATGTTTCTGGGCAGCTGGGGCTGTCAAGACAAGCTAAACATTGGAGGGAAGGATTCTGCTCTGCTCTGTCAAAATCTCCTGCAGCATCCTGGGCCAAAATCTCCCCCCATTCACACCCACGCGATTCCCACCAAGCTCAGCACGTGCCTTAGCAGAGATGGGGCAGGACCGGCCTTCTGCCCCTCACCTCCAGCTCATTTCCAGCCCTAGACTGCTGAGGACAAAGGACCTTAGCAGAACTTGGGGGTCTGACTGGGGTCATTCAGTTCTTCAGAGAACAAGAGAATCCGGGATTGTCCACAGGAGAGCAAATTCATTTAAAATGCTCACAGGATCCTTTCAGGATTGTGGACTTGCTTCCCTGGATCTTTTGGTACATCATAGTGGATGGAGAATAAAGAGCTGGATCCAAGTCCTTCCTCTCACAAATACTCTTTGTATGACCCTGGACAAAGCCACTAAAACTCTCTACACCTATCTCCTTGTATAAAATTGTGGTCACCATTCATGCCCTGACTGTGTGAGAATTGCTAGATCATTTAACCTCTCAACATTGAAGGCCAGCTCTGGAGATTGGAACATAGCCCAGTCCCAAAGCCCATTGTATGGGAATCCCTCCTAGGTGCTGGGGAAGACAGAAGGCAGGAAGAAGTGGGCTAGCATGAGCACTTCTCTCTGACTTTCTCCATCTTCCAGTGTTGAGGAGATGGGAGATGCCAACCCGTGTTCAGGGAGATATGATGTGAGAGGAGCCTCAGTCTCCTTGCCGCTGATCCCAGCTTGCTATTCTAGCCACTTGGGAGACTGAAGAGCCTGCACATAATGGGAGAGCTCCACTCTGTGTGGTCTGGCACAGATCTCCCATGTGTGCATGCTCTGAATTCTGTTTCACTGATAAATTGGATAGACTTCTTTGATAATTGTTATGTGTGTTCATTGTGGAACTGATATTTGATAGAAAAGGAGCCAAGCCTTGAATGTAAAGTTTGGGGCTCTGCTCTCCTCTACTCGTGAAGTGACCCAAAGTTAGGCTTAACCCCCAAATCACATGTTCATCTAGATAAAACAATATTTAAAGGAGAAGGCATGGGTCATTCTCACCTCTGAGGAGAGCAGACGGGACTCTGACCTCAGCTTCCTGCTTCCTTTCCTGGAAGGAAGAAACCCTCTCATGGTGAAGGGGGAGGGGGGAGAAGAGGCTGAAGATGTCTCTTCTGTCCACCTTTGAGCCACAAAATGAAGTAACTAGATAACCTCCCAGTGCGGGAAGTCCTCTGAGCCCTACTGGTGCCTTCAAGGTGGTTACATTGTACTTGGGGGTAGTTATTTCTATAATCAAGTAAATACATGAGAGAGAAATAAAGAGTGGGGTGAGAAGACAGATAAAAAGAGAGAAAGAGGGAGGGAGAGGGAGAAAATAGAGACAAAGTAGTGGAGGGAAGGGACGGGGGGGAGAGGAGAGAGACAGACACACAGCACGCACCAGAGCCCCTGAGCCCCCAAATCTGGGGAAACTGGGAAATGCTTCATTAAGGAGAAGATATCTCCAGGAAGAAACTATGAAGGAAAATAAGGTACTGAAGAACAGGTGCCTTTCCTTCTCCACCACCACCCTCCCTTTTTCTGCTGTTTTCCCTGATTAAGACATGCTCTCCTTAAGGACAAGGACTGTTACTTAAGTCACGTTTGATGCATTTCAGTGGGTCCTTGTTCTCCTTTCCGCAAAAGGACCAGAAGGACATCCCTAAGTCAGGGCCAGGGTCCAGCGTGCCAGACTGGGGCTGATCAGACCGATACAAGCTTGGGGGGTCTGCTACAGATCAGGCAAAAATAGTCCCTGTGAATATTTGGACCATTTGCAGCCAGCCAGCGCAAAGTGGAAGCTTCAGCTCCTGGCCTGCAGAGTGTAGGGGGACCAAGCACCAGTCTGAGGGGTAATCACTCTTGCTTTAACCTGCTTGGATCTGGATTGCAGTCTAGGGTGGAGGTCCTGGGGTGTGTGTCCAGGTTGCCAGAGTGTGTGGAGACCTCAGAGAGGGCACCCATCTAATACCTCCAGCAGATGAGAAAACCCCAGCATTTGGGAAGAAAGCTCCCCTCTCTTGTGCTGGAGTCCTGCTGTGGCAAAAAGCCCAGGGGTCAAGGGACTGAGGGGCGACATGACGAGGCAAAGGAAACAAAGCAGACAGAAGATTCCAACATTACACTCCTATTTTGGGGACAAAAAGGAGCAAAGCATGGAACAGGAGGAAGACAGTGAAGTCAGAACTCCTACACCAAAAGCTTCAAAGGAAAATATGAGCTGGTTACAGGCCATAGAGGACCTTAAGAAGCAGATAAGAGTAGTGGAGGAAAAATTGAGAAGAGAAATGAGAACAATGCAAGAAAATTACGAGATGAGAGTCAGCAGTCTGACTGAGGAAAATCATACCTTAAAAAATAGACTAACTCAAATGGCAAAAGAGGCTCAAAAAGGCAACGAGGAGAAGAATTCCTTAAAAAGCTGAATTTGCCAGATGGAAAAAGAATCTCAAAAGCTCAATGAGGAGAATCATTGCTTCAGAATTCGACTGGAGCAAATGGAAGCTAATGACTTTATGATAAGTAAAGATGCTATTAAACAGATCCAAATAAATGAAAGAATAGAAGGCAATGTGAAATATCTCATGGGAAAAACCACTGACCTGGAAAATAGATCCAGGAGAGATAATTTTAAAATTATTGGACTACCTGAAAGCCATGATCAAAGTAAGAACCTAGAAATCATCCTCCAGGAAATTCTCAGAGAAAACTGCCCTAATGTTTTAGAACCAGAGGGCAAAATAGAGTTTGAAAGAATCCACCAATCACCTCCTGAAAAAGATTCCAAAAAGAAAACTCCTAGGAATATTATAACCAGTTTCCAGAATTCCAGATTAAGGAGAGAATATTACAAGCTGCCAGGAAGAAACAATTTGAATATTGTGGAAACACAATCAGGATAACCCAGGATCTGGCAGTTTCTACACTAAGGGATCGAAGGGCTTGGAATATGATATTCTGGAGGGCAAAGGAGCTGGGATTAAAACCAAGAGTCACCTACCCAGCAAAACTGAGTATCATGTTTCAGGGGAAAATATGGTCATTCAGTGGAATAGAGGACTTTCAAGCATTCTTGATGAAAAAAAAAAACCAGACTTGAATAGAAAATTTGACATTCAGATACAAGAAACAAGAGAAATATGAGAAGGTAAACAGGGAAAAGAAATCATAAGGAACTTATCAAAGTTGAACTATTAACATTCCTACATGGAAAAACAATAATTATAACTTATGAGAGTTTTCTCAGTAGTTGAAGGGAATACAAATATATATATATATATATATATATGTATATATATATATGTCTATATCGAAAGGTATACAGGTGTATGAATACATATGTGAATGTATGTATATATGTTTACAGGTATACGTAGATAGAAGGCACAGGACCAATTTAACTGGAAAGGATGATACTTAAAAGGTGAAATTAAGAGGTGAGAGAGGAATATAATGACAGGAGATGGGGAGAGACAGAATGGGGTCAACTATCTCATATAGAAGAGGCAAAGGAAAATGGTTACAATGGAGGGGAAGGATAGGAATGCAAAAGGGAATGGGTCAACCTTATTCCCATTGAATTTGGCTTGAGTAGGGCATGAAAAACACACTAAATAGGGTATCTCACCCTCCAGGAGAGTAGGGGGGGAAGGGCATGAGAGGGGGGATGATGGAAGGGAGGGCAGGCTGGGGGGGAAGAAAGTTGGAAGCACCCACTTTTGAAGAGGGATGGGATCAAAATAGAGAATAGAACAAGTGGGAAGTGGGATCAGAGGGAGGGAAATAGTCTTTTACAATATATCTACTATGTTATTGTTTTTCATTAGCCACACATGCACAACCTGTACTGAACTGATTATCTTCCCAGTAAGGGTGGGAGACAAGGGAGGAAGGGAATGAATCTGGAATTCAAAGTTTTAAAATCAAATACATACATATATATAATTTTACATGTAATTGGGAAATAAGATATACAGGCACTGGGGCATAGAGATTCACTGGAAAATTCGAAAGGGGTATGAGAGAAAATATGGGAGAGAGCAGATTGGAGGAGGGGATATCCTGTGGAACTGCTATTTTGGGGCGGTGGGTAGGGGAAAAATGGGGAGAAAATTTGTAACTCAAAATCTGGCGGAAATGAATGACATAAATCAGAAGTTAATAAAGCATTTGAAAAAAATAAAAAAAGAGGTTCTACCTTGGACTCTGATCTGAATATGGTCCACACCTCCTTCATAACCTGTTCTTGGACTTAAATAATAAATGCCAGCTTATGACCCTCAAAAAATAAAAATAAGGACCTCATTTCTCAAATATAAAAGAATTGAGTAAAATAAATATCAAAATTAAAGGCATTCCTCAATTGTGGACAAAGGACATGAGCATGCAGTTTTCAGATAAAGTAATTAACGTTATCCACAGTCATATTGATCAGAGAAATGTGAATTAAAAGAACTCTGAGATATCACCCCACACTTATCAGAATGGTTGATATGAGGGAAAAGGAATGAGAAGTGTTCGAGGGGATGTGGGAAAATTGAGACATTAATGTACTATTGGTGAAGTTGTGAACTGATTCAGCAGAGCATTCAGTGGTGCAGTTTGGAATTATGCCCAAAGGGCTATAAAACTGTGTGCATACTTGGGGCAGCTAGGTGGTGCAGTGAATAGAGCACTGACCCTGGAGTCAGGAGGACCTGAGCTCAAATCCTGCATCAGACATTTAACACAAAACTAGCAAGTCACTTAACCCCAATTGCCCTACCTTACCCCTCAAAAAAACAAAGACAAACAAACAAAAAAACCTCTGCATGCTCTTTGACCAAGTAGCATTACTTCTAGGACTGTATCCCAAAGAGATAAAACAGAAAAAGGAAAAGTACCTATATGTACAAAAATATTTATAGCAGCTCTTTTTGTGCTGGCCAAGAATTAGAAGTTGAGGGGATGCCCATCAGTTGGGAAATGACTGAACAAGTTGTTGTATATAATTTTGATAGAATACTGTTGTGCTATAAGAAATGATGAGCACGATGCTCCCACAAAGACCTACAAAAATTTACATGAACTTATATAAAATGAAATGAGCAGAACCAGGAGAATATCTTATATAGTAACAGCAATATTGCATGATGATCAACTGTGAATAACTTAATTATTCTCAGCAATACTATGGTTTAAGACAATTCTGAAGGACTTATGTTGAGAAATGCTATCCATCTCCATAGAAAGAACTGGTGGAATCTGAATGCAGATCGAAGCATACTTTTTCTTTACTTTTTTTCTTGTTTTGTTTTTTTTAATCCATGTTTTCTTTCATAATATGACTAACCTAAATTGAATTGCTTTCCTTTTCAGTGTAGGAGCAGGGAGAAGGGAAAGAATTTGCAAATTAAAAAAAAATTAAACTAATGTCCAAAATTGTTTTTACATGTAATTGGGGAAAACAAAATATTGAATAAATGTAAAAAAGACAGTGTTAGCATATTAAAGCACTCCTCCAAGCAGGAACAATTTAATACTAATTTGGAGGGAAAGCTGAGCCAACACATTATTGACAACAGTGGAGGCTGAGATGCAGAAGGAGGGTAATTTTTCAGTCCTGTCTGACTCTCCATGGCCCCACTGGGGGTTTTCTGGGCAGAGACACTGGAGTGGTTTACCATTTCCTCTTCCAGTTCATTTTATAGAAGAGAAACTGAGGCAAACAGGATTAAGTGACCTACCCAGGGTCACACAACTAGTAAGTGAATGAGGCCAGATTTGAATTCAGGGTGATGAGTCTTCCTGATTCCAAGCCCAGTACTCTATGCAATACGGCACCAGACTGCCCCTGACCCATCCTCTACCCAGTTGCCAGAGCAGGGACAATTACATCAGTACCCTCTCCAGAAGCCTCAGTGGCCCCCTACTGCCTTCGGGATAGGCTGCAAACCCTCTGATAGGGATACAAACCCTTCACAAAAAGTTTCACTCTTTCTTTCCAGATGGACTTCTCTTTCCTTCTGTTTGCTGTTCCCTGTCTACCACATTCCTTGTCTCACTTTGGCATGGAATTTTCTGCCTCATCTTTTCTTCATGTAATGTCTAGTTCCCTCCAAGGCTCAGACTGAGGAGCCCTTTTCATAGGGAGCCTGTCATGAGACTTCCCCTTGTGAGATCCCCACCCCCAAAATAACTTGGCATTTATTGTACACCTTTATATGTGTTTGTCCACAAGGTGTTTTCCTGTTTCCCACCAGCACAATAATGATGCTGACAAATGTTACCATTTACATGCTGCTTCAAGTTTTGCAAAGCTTTAAAATTAGCATCTCATTTGATCTTCATAACAACCCTAGTGAATAGCTGCTATTATCATGCGCATTTTACAGCTGAGGAGACTGAGACAGAGACTGGTGCAGTAACTTGACTAGGGACACATAGGTAGTAATTATCTGAGGTTGGATTTGAACTCAGATCTTCCTAATTCCAGGGGTAGTTCTCTACCTGCTGCTCCCACTTGGCTGCCTTCAGGACAGGGATTCAGTTTTTAAATTGGGTATCCCTGCATAGTGCCTGGCACTTCACAGATCTTCTAAATTAGCTTAATACATGCATATTGAACTAAATTGAGTGAAATTTCTTGTCCTGTAGATGTCTTTTTGATATAAGGGGGGCTGGGGACTTCCTATTAGAATCATCTGCAAATTTGATTGTATTTGCTTAATCATATATCCCCCTAATAGTACGTAAGCTCCTTGAGGTCAGCTCCTTAACTGTAGTTAGCTCAGGCTTCCTTGGGAGAGGGTGGATTCTTGCCCTTTGGAAGTTTCACAGAGAGGGAAGATGACTACTTGTCAGACATGCAGGAGAAAAGCTTCCACTAAAGCAGGGGTCTGTGAACTGATTGTTTTATTTTGATAACTGCAATTCAAAATAATTGGTTTTAGTGGTCATCTTATATGTCTTATTTGGTGCATTTAAGATCTTCTGAGGAAGGGTCTGTAGGATCCATCAGAATGCCCAAGGTGGTAGAAGCAAGGGTCACTGGACTTTTCCCCTTGGCTGTCCCTCTAGTGCCTGGAATGTTCTCCCTCCTTACCTCTGTCTCTTGGAATTCCTGGTTTCCTTGCAGACTCAGTTGGAGTTGCTTCGATCTGGAAGACTTTCCAGGTCACCCCAGACACTAGGGCACCCCCTCTTCTAATGCCTTGTGCGTATTTTCCACTCCTTCTGTATGTAATTACATCCATACTTAGTGTCTGCCCCATAGAAGTGGAAGCTTCTCGAAGGCAGGGACTGTTTGGATTTCATCTCTATCTACATGTAGCATAGCACAGCCCTTAGCACACAAGTGCTTAAGAAGTTCTTGTAAATTGATTGATGATTTGATGATGCTGACACTGTGAGCTTGAGTGACTAGAGGATGGTGTTGCCCTTAGTAGTAACAGGAAGTCAGAGGAAGGGTGGGCTTGGCGGGGAGACAGAGACACAGGGTAGTTTTGGATGTGTTGGGTCTAAGACGATGTTGGGACATTCAGTTTAAGATGTTCAGTGGGTGGTTCTTGGTTCAGGGCTGGAGCTCAGGAGAGAAACAAGGGTGTAGCAGCAAGCACCCCAAGCGTCCTCAGGGTTTGCCACCACCACAGGTTCTTGGATCTGCTTTGATAAAGGAAAGCAACTCAAAATGGGTTAACAAGCTTACTTTAATCAGTCAGACATATATCGTTTACCTTGTTCAGGGGAAAAAGGTCAGCACCCCGAACTTCAAAGCATACAGGCAGAATTATCAAGACAGAAACAGATCAAGTAGACAGATTTCCAAACTGTCCAACCATTACATCCATACCCAGTCAACATCTGGGTTTCCATATCTGGGTTTTTCAAAGCCGGGGGACTCTCAACAATGGCTTCCCAGAATTCAGATCAAATCACAGAACACTTCTCAAAGTGAGTCCCCAAAACAAAGCTACACATCAGGGCTTATATAGCCTTCTCCTGGCTCAGAGAATGTAACAACCTTGTTGACTCACTGGCCAATCAAGAAGTATCTACTGAAAAACAAGCCTCCCACCCCAGGCTTCAGGTGCACTTTAGCCTAGGGGCAGGGAAGATCTTCCAAATTTGCATTCCCATTACAAAGGGAGAAGACAACAAAGAAAGTGGGAATAGTCAATGTTGAGGGGAATCCTGGAACACAAGGGAGGCTGATACCCCGATGGTGGAGCTCTTGATGGACCTAACAATTTTAGCAAGCAATTTGGAATTATGAGAAGAAAGTGGCCGAAATGTTGATGCTTTGGAACCCAGATATCCTAATCCGAGCAAAAGGAAAGAAAAATCTCGTTTACACCATCAGGGAAGCATGTTGTTTAATCAGTAAAAAAAAAAAAAAACCTGCAAACAAAACAGGTAACCATCATTAGGTAAGAGTTCAACGAAACTGGGTTACACAAATTCACTGCATCACTTCTCTGCAAGAAATAGTGGATATGAGTGATACAGAGAAGAATAGGAGGACTTAGATGAACTGATGCGAAGTGAAGTGGGCAAAACCAGGAAAAGAACATACACAGAGAATGAATGACGACAGAAATTGTCCTGGATGGTAAAGGGCCTCAAGATAACGCCACAGTTGAGACAGATGGGAGGAAGCTGGGCTCTTTAGCTTGAAGACTTGAGATAGGGGCAAGGGGAAGGATTGTTATGTTCACATATTTGAAGGGCCATCCTATGGAAGAGGGTTTAGGTTTTTTCTGCCTGAAGGCAAAGGATGAGAAGAGGGACAATGAGCAGAAGTTACAAAGAGACAGATCTCATCTTGACTTGGGGAGAAACTCACTGTGAAGGAGACCTCCCCAAGAAGTGGCCTGAGCTGCCTGGGAGGCAATGGGGGCATTCTTTGAGCACAGCCTGGGAGTGCACCCAGTTAGATGCCTCCAGTCCACCATCCAGCCGTGATGATCACCTTTTTCAACCTCGGTGAGCCACCCTGATGCCTCCAAGACGAGGGGATTCGGGTGATCTCTGGGAAGCAGGAGTTGGCCTGAGTGGGGTGTGCTTTTGCATGCTCCCTGCACCCTGGGCCATAGCCTCTGCTAATGGCCCTGAGCAGTGTTTCATCACCAGAATAGTTAGGTTTTCTGGGTGTTTGACTCACGTGTAAAGAATAAACTCTTTAAAACGTCAGACAGCTTCTTTATGTTATCCCAGAAAGGACAGAGCAGACATTTTTTAAATAAACACCAGCTCCAGCTTTGCTTGGTTTCCACGTTCTCAGATCCTTTTTTCAGGAGCAGGGGAAGCTCATGAATTTAAAGGAGGTTTAAATACTGTACTTTCCCATAAAGCCGTAAAGAGTTGGCAAAGAGTTCAGGACCCAATCACTGGGCACGGACATGGGCGTGTTGTAACTCAGATTACCAATAAAAACGTCAGGGCCCCATCTGAAGCAGATAGTCGGGCAATTCTGGGCTGAAAGCATGTCTTAACTGCTTTCAAATGGAAAATTTTATAATATAATTGAAAAAAAAATTCTGATCTGCCTTATTATTGAGCTCACTCATTATTACAGCAAGGGGAAATGGTGGATTCAAATGCCTCTTCCCCTTCCCAGCCTCCTATTTCCCAGCTGTTTTATTGAGATTATATTAAACAGAGACCAAATGGACTTTTCTGCTTCCATAAAACCCCGTCAAACAGGCTGAGTTAATACCAGCATTTTAAAATCATTAAGAGGGGCCCTGAGAATTGGGCTGGTATGGGGGTGAGGTATTATTTGAAGCAGGTGTGCTGTGTCCAGCTCCAGGGGCTGAATTGCAGCTTTGCATGATGGGTCTGGGGTCTAGTGAGTGGAAGACACCAGCAGTGCCTTTGGGCAGAGCTGCTCCTTGGGGCTACATGGCTTCTGTGACCTGGAAATGCTGAATTCATCCTCCCCGGAGTCTGATGGGGAATGAGTCCCTTCTGTATGATAGAAATGTGTTTTCTCTGCATCATTTTCCCACCTCTGGGGATAACTGGGCTCCACAAGGATGTCAGGGAATCTGAATGCTCTTGCAGCCCTGGCATATGAGACCCTGACCAAATTCCCCTGTCTGAGGCTCAGTTTCCTTCTCTGTAAAATGGAGATCCTCATAACAACTGACAGGGTCATTGAAGAGAAAATATTTTATTTTCTTAGACACAATAGAAACATGAGAATATTAGTTTTATTATATTTTTAATACCTGGGATGCCCCTTCTTTTGGGACCCAGAAAAGTACTCTGTAGTCCCATGCCCACCCAAACCCAGAGCTCATGAGCTCATGTGTTTGCTTTTAGTAGATAGCCAGGGGACAAAATGTGATCCAAGGAAAGACCTTTAAGAAAATATTAGGAAAATAGCCATTTCTCCCATAAACCTGAAGCATTTATTCCCACAAATACTCACATCCCCAGGTGGAAGATTGGACGAGTGCAATGATCCTATGTGATGGGGCGTGTATATAGGGGACATGAGTGGCCAGCACACACACATGGGGAACACTTCCTCTCTTAAATCTTTCCTGATTTACTGATTTCTTCCCTATTGACTTCAAACATACCCAAGTCTCCTCCATCCTTGAAAGTTGGTACTTTGTGTGGTGGCAAAGAAATGGAATTTGAGGAGATTCCCATCGATTGGGGAATGACTAAAGAAACTGTGGTATATGATTGTGATGGAATATTATTGTCTATAAGAAATGAGGAGCAAGATGCTCTCAGAAAAACCTGGAAAGATTTACCTGAACTGATGCAAAGTGAAATGAGCAGAACCAGGAGAAAATTGTATATGGTAACAGCAATATTGTACAATGATCAACTGTGAATGATTTAGCTGTACTTGGCAATTCACTGATTCAAGATGATTCCCAAGGACATAACAAAAAATGTTATCCATCTCCAGAGAAAGAAATAATAGAGTCTGAATGCAAATTGAAGCACATTGTTTTTCATTTTCTTTCTTTTCTTTTGTTGTCTGTGTTCTCTTTAGCCACATGACTGATATGGAAATATATTTTCCATGACTACACATTTGTAATCTATATTGAATTGCTTGCCTTTCCAAGGAGGGAGGGGGGAAGAGAGGGAACTTGGAACTCAAAAATTATTTAAAAAATGAATATTAAAAATTGTTTTTACATGTAATTAAAAAAAATAAAGCATTAAGAAAGAAAGCAATTAGACCCTATGCAGTCCCCTAGCTGTCACTCTGTATCTCTGCTCCCTCTGTCAGCCAAATTTCTACTCTCAGAGCCTCCAATTCCTGTCCTCTCACTCAACATCTCAGCCTTTTGGAGTCTGGCTTCCAACCTCATCAGTTGACTGAAATGTCCCTCACCAAGGTTACCAGTGGTCTCTTTGTTGAGGAATCTGATGATATTCTCTCAGTCCTGATCTTCCTCTCCCTCCCTGCTGCATGTGACCATGCTGATCACTCTCTCCCACTCCTCCAGTCTTTCCTGATTCTCCTTCCTACCTGTCTGCACCTTTACAGTCTCTGCTGGTTCCTCATCCAAGTCATAACCCTACCTGTGGCGTCCCACAGAGGGTGCCCTATTCTCCTCTTTCTACCCTCTCTTGGCAACCTCTAGTTACTGTGGATTTAACTATTGCCTCTCCCCCAAGATTTAATCCTCCATAGTTGCCTTCTGGATGTCCCAGAGTGTCTCAAACTCCACATGTCCCAAAGTGGGATCATGAGCTTCCCCATATCCTGAGCCCTTGCGATCTTCACTGTTTCTGGGAAGGGCATCCCATCCTTCTGGTATCCCAGGCTCCTTCCTCTGCCCCACCCCACAGGCCAATTTAAGGTCCAACACTCGTTCTTCTTCCCTCGATAACGTCTGTGTTTTCTGACCCTTCACTCCCCTCACATAGTGACCACCCTAGTCCAGGCCCCCAGTCCCTTCGCCTGACTCATGGATGAAGCCCCCCAACTGTCCTCCCTGCATGCAGTGGCTGAAGTGATTTTCCTTAAGCACAATCTAACCATGTCATTTCTTTGCTTGATAAAACCTAGTGACTTGTCCTCCCCCTCTTACCCCGTTAGAGTGTGAGCTTTCTGAGGACAGGAGCTGTTCTTTTTCTTTTCCTTCTCTTTGTCTCTTCTGCACATACCACAGTGCCTGGAATACAGGAGGTGCCTAATAAATGCCTGCTCACTTGCCTTGACTTCCTATTGCCTAATCCTAAATCTAACCCGAAGTTCTGAGTTCTCCTCTTCCTCCCCTCACACTCTGGCTTCAAGTGTCCTTTCAGCCTCATTGTATGCCCCCCCCCCCCCCCCCGCCCTTCCCCTCTCCCAGACTGGCCTCCTCTCCCGTCTCCTGCCTCCACACCCAGTTCTGGGTGTGCTTCCTCCTAGAACCTCCCTTCAGGGTACAGCCCATGCTGGACAATGGGTGTGCCCCTGTATATGTCCTTGTGGACTTCCCCTGCAGGAGGGGAGCCTTCCTTTGTTGTTTCCTTTGGGTCTGGGGGAGCTCGTGGCACGTGGTGAGAGTCAGTGCTACAAGGGACAAGCCAAGACACGTGGGCGTGGTACCTGACTTTTCTCTTATGCTTTTCCATGTCAGTGAAGGGAGGGGTGCCTTCCAAAGCCTCCTCTGAGTCCTGACACTGAGTCCTGACTGGAGTCAGGATATTTGGGAGTGACCGTCAGGATAGACCCCGGGCTGGCTGAAAAAAATCACCTCCAGTCAGCCACATCTGAACATGAACTTGGTGAGACTCGTGCTACGCAGGAGCTGAGAGCTAAGGTAGGAGCTTAATCTTCCCCCCACTCACCGCTCAGTTCTGCTGCCCCAAGCACAGATTAAGGTGGAAGAGGGGAGATTGTGCCCTCCTGGTGTTGAGGAAATGGCAGCAAGATGGTGCCGCAGTGGTTGGAGGGCTGGACCCAGAGTCAGGAGGACCGGGTTCAAATATAGACTCAGGCACATCTAGCCATATGACCTCTGTTTGCCTCCATTTCCCCATCTGCAAAATGGGGATAATAACGGCACCTATCTCCCAGGATGGTTGTGACGATAAAATCAGATGTTATTGTAAAGCGCTTTACAAACCTCAGAACTCTGTTGATGCCCCTGACACCTCTGAAGCAGAAATCTCCTTACGGAAGCTTTAGAGGGAAGCTATCCAGCCCCCTGAGAAGAGGGCTTCGCTCATTCTTCATACCCGTGTCCGTGGTGCACGGCATGGTGCCGGGCATACAGCAGGAGCCTTCTTATGTGCTCGGTAATTAATTGGAATATGGCATGAGGAAGAGCCCATCACCAGTAGGGTGTCAGCGAGGTGCAAAGAAGGCGCTTCTTGTATTCTCCTGCATCGGGGGAGGATGCCTCAGGACCAACCAACGAAAAGCATAAAAGAGGCACCAATGATCCACGGGTAACCGTTGGCTCAGTCAACCCCAGGCAGGAACCAGGGGCTGCAGAAGTCTCTTCCCTCCCTCCTGCTTCCCATGCATTGTAATACAAGGAGCATTTATTAACCACCTACTGTATACAAGGCACTGTGCCAAGCGTGGCATGTACAAAGACAAGTGCAATCCCTGCCCTGTGCTCACTTTCTCCTGAAGTGGAGGAGAGGAAGGCATGATGCAGACGAGGCGTCCAGGAGATATGGAGAAGAGGGAGATGGGGCTGTACAGGAGAGAAAGGGACCTGTCAGAGGAGACGACGGGCTTGAAGCTAGAGGGAAGCTCAAGGCTGTGGGAGGAGGGAGGTCTCTGTCTGTCTGTCTCTCCCTCCTCCTGCCCCTCCACATCTCTCTCTCCCTCCC
>NW_027186299.1:2865897-2879007 GCF_028583685.1 Petaurus breviceps papuanus
TCTCTCTCTCTCACTGTCTTCACCCTCACTGGCATATAAAAAGGGACAGGGCTGTTCTCTCAGAGCAGGCAGGTTTTCTCCATGCAAATTAAACTGACCTTTTGGGGTCCTGACCTATGACCTTCTCCTCATGTAGACCATATTCTAAACAACTCTTCCACCTTACCCAGAAATACTTGGCCAGAAGTAACTACAAGAGGCTGAGAAGCCTGCCAGGTCCAGGACTCTGGCCCTCTTTGTGTGAGATACTTTATCTTTAAACAAGTTTTCTGCTTGGGTGTTTGGCCTCCAGGGAAATCCAGCAGCTGCTGTCCAGCTCGGCTTCTCCTCTAAGTGGGAAAGCTGACTGGGTGAGAAAGACTGAGCCAGGGAGAGGAGTGGCCCAACAGGTCCAAGATGCCGGCCTGGCTCCCGCGTGCTTGGGCGTTGGGGATGTGCGTTGTTCTTGGACGCCAGGAGTGTGAAGGTTGGGAGGAGGGAATCTGGAGCCGCTGCTATGGGAGAGTCAGGCTGTGCTTGGCTGTCATGACCCCCTTCACTTCTCACCCGAGCCCAACAGCTGGGAATGGGAGGCCAAAGTCACAGCCAGGAGGCCATGGTCCCTGACCTCCTCTACCCGGGAGACCCTTCACATTCTTCCTTTGTTCCAGCAAAGAATGATTCTTTGGGAGTCTTTGTGTGACAGTCTTTGGGGCAGGGTTGATACTTTCACTAATTCTCATTCATCAGTACCATGCTTGATTTTGATTCTTGGCTACTGAATTTCTCACTTCCAGGGAGACTCATCTTCTTGGGTCCCACCCTAGTTCCATGTTTGGAGAGCTGGTGGTAACCAAATAAGGTCAGTTCCATGCAACCTACATCTCTTCACAACTTCCTGTAGACCAGGCTCTTCTCAGAAATGGGAGTGCAAAGATGAAAAACAGTCCCTGTCCTCATGAGGCATATATTCATTCATTTTAAATATATATTATTTGTTTTTAGCATTCTTATTTTTAAAATTTTGAATTCCAAATTCTCTCCCTCCCTGCAACCCTTCTCTCATCCACTGAGAAAGCAAGAGTTATACCAATCTGGGGGGCGGCTAGGTGGCACAGTGAGTAAAGTGCCGGCCCCAGAGTAGGGAGGACCCGAGTTCGGTTCTGGCCTCAGACACTTAACACCCACACAAAAATACTAGCAGTGTAAACCTTGGGCAAGTTACTTAACCCCAATTGCCCTTCAAAAAGCAACAAAAAAAAGAGTTATGCCAATCATACTTATGAAATCATACAAACATATTTCCGTATTAGCCATGTTGAGTAAAAGCAGGAAATATAAAGTGAAAAAATTATCCTGCACTTTGCACTCAGTGTTCATCAGTTGTTTCTTTAAAATTGGATAGCATTTCCCATCATGGAAAGTCTTAGATCATTCTCCTGTTCAGAGGAGCTAAATCTTTCACATTCGATCTGCATTTTAATAATGTTATCACTGTGTATAATGTTCTCCAAGTTCTTCTTGTTTCACTCTGCCTCAATTCATAGAAGCCTCCCCAAGTCTTTCTGAAGGCCTCCTGATCATCACGTCTTTTAGCACAATAGTATTTCATCGTCATCATGTACCAAACTTACTCAGCCATACCCTAACTGATGGGCATCCCCTCAGTTTCCACTTCTTTGCCACCACAGAAGGAACCGCTATAAATATTTTTGTACATACAGGTCCTTTTCCCTTTTCTTTGATCTCTTTGGGATACAGACTTAATTGCAGCATTGTATTGCTGGGCCAAAGGATATGTGCAGTTTGATAACCTTTGGGCACAGTTCCAAATTGTTCTCTAGAATGGTTGGGCCAGTTCACAACTCCACCAACAGCTCATTAATGGCCCGATTCTTCTGTATCCCCTCCACCATTATCATCTTCCTTTTCTTTCAGGTTAACCAATATGATATGTTTTGAGATGGTACCTTAGAGTTATTTTAATTTGCATTTTTCCAGTCAATAATGACCTAGAACACAGCCTTGCTTTCTTCTTCTGAAAACTACCCATTCATATACTTTCACCATTTTTCTATCGAGGCATGAGTCTTATTTTCGTAAATATTATTCAGTTACCCATATACTTGAGAAATGAGGTCTTTTTCAGAGAAGCTTTATACAATTCCTGCCCCCTGCCCTCCCTCACCCCACCAAGTTTCCACTTTTCTTCTAATTTCCTTCTAATTCTAATATTGGTTTTGTTTGTGCAAAACCTTTTTTATTTCATATAATCAAAAATGCCCATTTTACTTCCCATGATCCTCTCTAGCTCTTGTTTTCTCATAAATCCTTCCCTTATCCACAAAACTGACAGGTAAAATTTTGCATGCTCCCCTAATCTTTGCTCACGATATCACTCTTTGTATCTAAATCACGTACCCATTTTGGCCTTAGTTTGCTGTATCGTGTGAGATGTTGGTCTATACCTAGTTTCTACCACACTATTTTCTAGGTTTCCCAGCAGTTTTTGTCAGATAGTGAGTTTTTGCCCCCAAATTGGGGTCTTTGGGTTTATCCGATACTAGATTACTATGGCCACTCATTTACCACTGTGTGTCTGGCTGGGTTTTGTGCACCTAATCTATCCCACTCATCCACCACTCGATTTCTTAGCCAATACTAGGTTGTTGGATAATTACCACTTTGTAATATTGTTTGACATCTGGTATGGCTAGAATGAGGCTTGCATCCTAAAGAAGGATTTGGAGGGGGTGGCCTGAATACACAAACATACAAAGAAGTAGGGTATAAAGGAAATGCAACGGTGTGAAGGGAGAGGACCAGGCACAGGCCGTAAGACCGTGTGTGTAACATGAACTGGCTCATCACAGAGGGCGGCTAGGGCGATTGCCTCAACCCTCCAAGAATCTGGGGGATTTAGGATGTGAAAACTTTCATTCCTGTCGATATTCTGTCAATCACTAAAACACTTCATGACCTGGTGACTGACATGCTAGTGATAAGGACTGATGTGTCCTATCCTGATGGATTTTTGAGACCTCCACAAAGTCTGGCTCAGTGCTAAGGGACATTGCTGTCTCCTCTGATCCCAGGCTGTGACAGTGGAATATAAGCTAGACAGACCCTATTGGTCAGTACAGGTTTGGAGTGCCTTTCAGAGAATGGACTGAGCTGGTTTTCTGGAGAATGTTTCTTTCCCTAAAGATATTTGGTGATGACGCTTCTGACCATGGCCACCTATGGAAGAAAGGCAGTCACAAGGTCCTGTGGGGCCTCCCCCTTTTACAGTCACTGGACTAGAGCTATGGGAAAGGATGCTTTTGGGGAAGCTGGTCTCATCTGTCTGAGGGGCTGCCTGGTGGAAGAGGGATGGGTCCTTCCTGCTTGACCTCAGAGGGCAGAACCAGAAAAATGGGGGGGGGGGAATGCTGGGAAGAGTCAGCTCTCCTGTCCAAGCCAGGAAGAGCTTCCCAACAAACAAAGGCTGGAGGATTATTCGTCTGGCATGTTGGAATGGGGGAGAGTTTGGGGTTGGCCTGAATAACTGAGGAAGTCCTTCTTTCCAGCTCTAACAGTTTGTGATTCTGTGAAATGAGTGGAAATGAAACAAGGCCAACTGCTCTCCCCTCTACCTCCCAATGAGCTTCTAAGATTCATCTGGCATTCCCCAGGATTGCAGATGCTCTAGAAGGAGGAGGCCTTCCTGGGGTATGTGCCATTTGTGTGATCCTTGGCATCAAGGTGGAAGAAGGTCCCCCTTATTTATCTTCCTGCAGATCCTTGTCACTGCCTCATTAAGAAACACCCCCCCGCCCCCTCCTTCATATCCTGGGGCATAATGCTCTGAGTTCTGTGTTCCCTGAAACCTGAGATAATAAATCCCAGACCTAGAAAGCCTTTCCCAAAGTGGTTGAGAACAGGAGCTGCTTGGTAGATGAAGGCCAGGACCCTGGGGGGAGGGGAGGAAGGGGCAGAGATCAAAGGATGCTCCCTGATGAACTGGTCCGTTTGTGACATGGAGAGGGTGGGATGCGGAGCTGATCTGAGGTTGTGGACCGCCAGGGTTCTAGTGGGAGTTCTGAGCTGCTCTCCATGAAGGGCGGGGCCTTATTTCTCTTCTTCCATCTGAGACACATTAGGCATTGCATGAGTCAAAGGGGACAAGGTCAGTGTTTCACTCTGGCTTCATGAAGAAGTAGGAGGGCCCAGCAAGGGTCGGGGTAACTGTTTTCCAAGAAAACCTTCCAAGAGGAATGTCCCAGGAGCAATAGAAATATTCCAAGGACCCCACAAGAGGAAACTTGATCTTTATCCCCAAAAGGTCTGTCCTGCTTTACACCAGCCATTGGGCTTTTGTTTTCCGAATGTCTGTCTCCTGTTTAGGAAACGCTGACCCCTCTTGGCTATTTGTTGAGATGCGGCTGGGCCTTAGCAATGTGGACTTTTACCCAAAGGGGTAGAGACTAGACTCACCAGCAGCAGCTGGACTGGTGCTCACACTGGAATCTGTTTCCTTAGGAATTTGTCATGTTTGTTGGTCATCATTGGCCTGGGAAACTTTCATTTCAAGTTCATTCATTCATAAGCACCTATCGTGTGTCAGGAATGGTTCTAAGGGCTGAGGAATGTATCCTCAGCAAAGCCAACAGTCCCTGGCCTCCAGAACCCCACATTCTATTGGGGAAGGAACCCTCTGACTCACTCTCCCAGAGCAAGGAAGGCCAGAGTCTTAGGATGCCCTGGAGGGGCTGGGAGTTCCCCATTATTTGCTGGTATCCACTGAGTCCCAGCGGGCAGCTTCCCTCCAACACTAGGCTTCATGACTCTCCACTTAGCACCAAGGACCTTTTAGAAAAGGACATTTACTTCAAAGGTCCAGTAAGTCCAGATGTCCAGCGCTCCCCACTGCCCCCAGGGTACAGTTTTCTTATGCTACCTTCCTCCCAGAAGGAGGAGGCTCAGAAATTGGCTCATCCCCGGGGCTTTTCAGGCTCAGCCTCATTCCTGTCCAGAGGTAGCCAGAGTGTTGCAGCCTGAGCTGACCTGACATCCGGAAGGTCACCCCTGCTCCTTGGGGCCCCTGTGCTAGGTAAGAGGACTCCACGGAGTCAGGTGGTGAGTCTGTCTGCACGGACTGCACAGGGCTTGGAATGCCAACCAGAAGGTCTCTGTCTTATCTTCCAGGCAATAGACACTAGCTGCAGTTTCTTGAGCCCTCAGTTGGAAACTGAGCCAAGGAGCAATGAAATATTGGGGAACTTGCCCACATTTCATAGCCGTGGGCTGGTCACTGTGCTGTGCTTGGGGCACGAGTTGGCTGTCCTCTCTAACTGGAGGAGGAGCGCAGAGGTCTGGGATGCTCAGGAAGCTGCTCCCTCCTTATCTCTGGAATAATGGAGGACCACTGAGGCAGGGGCAGAAAGCTTTCCTGCTGGGCTCAGGTTCCTTCTTGCTCTCCGGCCCCTTCAGTGCTTCCTCCGTGGGCTCTCAAAGGCTGCTAACGGACTGTGAGCCAGGAAATGCCTGAATGTGCAGGGAGCCTGGGAAGAAGGACCACAGGAAAGTGTCCTCACGGGCCTCAGGTGCCCCCCCACTCCCTTGGCCATTGCTGCCTCTGGTGCAATGGGAGACACAGATCTGCTACAAGGGCCTGTTTTCTGCCCTTAGCCAAGGACCCAAGCAGACAGCAGGTCAGGCCCGTGGTGGATTCCTGATGCGGAGGCATGGGGCAGCCTGCCCTGCCGGGCACTCATTGTCCTGTTTGCTTCCGAGGCCAAAGCCCTGCCGAGCTTCACCTTCACCTGGGATTCCTGGAAGGCCAACGTGACTTCTCACTGTAAGCTAAGAGAACCAGGGTTCAGAGGGAAGCCAGGCAGCCATCACTGAACAACCTCTCTCAACAGCCCCGGGTGAGCTGGGGGCCTGAGATGGGTTTGAATGACATGGCAGAAACATTGTATATGGGGCTCACCTCGTTTTTATGGGCTGGGTCCTGCAAACACAACCACTTTATGTGGGAAAAGCTTGTGGGAAGGTTTCTCTGTGTCATAAATTGTAACAGTCCCATAAATAGAGGCTGGGCTGAAGCAGCGTCTCACGGGACAGCTAATCTCAGGGAGTTTAAAATCACGCCCCCGTTACCTTCCTGGGCACCAAGGCACTGAATGCCCACTTCGATGAATCCCTCAGTTCAGGAAGGGACTTTCAACTTGTGGTAACTCAGTTCAATTCAGCATTGGCCATCTAAGCATCTACTCTGTGCCTAGCACTGTGCCAGGCCAAAATCAAGGCATTCCTTCCTTCAAAGAGCTTGCATTGGCATGGAGGGGGAAGACCAGAGAGAGGCACACTGATCACCAGGCACAAAACAGACTGAGGAAGACAGTCATGTTGGAGTGGGGAAGGGGATGGTCTTGGGCAATGAGGAGGGTGGAAATCAGCACATGCCCAGGGGAGGTAGAAGGTGGGGCATGACCCAAGAGAAATTCCTTCCCCCATCCACCATCCCATGACCAGTAACAAGAACTCGAGCCAAAAAACATCAAAGATCGTCTGTCCCAAATCAACCAATAGACGATCATTTATTGAAAGTTCAGGGCCCAGTGCTAGGCACTCAAGGAGTGAAATAACTCCCTACTAACAGGCAGGTCATATTCTACACATCTGCTCACGTACATTTGCATGTATGTGGGGCCACTGCAGCTCCATGAAGAGAGCTCTGGGCTCTGAGTCAGGGACACTTCTCTTTCTGAGTTTAAACAGCCTCAGGCACTGGCTGGGTGACCCTGGGCAAGTCATGTAACTAAGCAGTAAAAGGAAAATTACTTCAGTATCTTTGCCACAAAAACCCCAATTAGGGTCATGAAGAGTCAGGCATGGCTGAAATGACTGACCAAAAACCACACATCACACATGAACACACACACATATATCTCACATACAGGAAAAGTGAATACATCCAAATATGAACAAAGCAGCTAAACACAGCCAGTCTGGGTGCGAACCCTGGAGGCGGGGCTTCGAGGAAGGCTTCATGGAGAAGATGGTGCTCCAGAAGGAGAGGACTCTGAAGAAGGAAGGGCATTCCAGGCATGAGGCAAGGCCAGTGCAAAGGTATGGCAGTGGGAGGTGGTGTGTCATGTGTGAAGAACAGAGAGGAGAGGTCGAGGTCCAGACTGTGAAGGGCACTGAACGGCAGCCGAGGGTGTGGATTTTGTCCTGGAGGCAATAGTCAGGGGAGCCAGGGGATTGATTAGGGGAGTCACGCGGCCAGTTCTGTGCTCTGGCAGCAGCACGTAGGCTGGCCTGGAACGCGGAGGGAATGAGGTGGGGAGAGCCCTAGGAGGCTCCTGTAATAATCTGGCCTGAGGTGGTGGTTTTGTGAGTGGGGAGAAGGGGTTGGATGGAAGGATGCTGGGGAGGCAGGAAAGTCAGCATCTGACAACTCAGTGAATACATGGAATGAGGGGGAAGAGGAGATGAGGATAAGGTGTTACCGAAGGGTGTCTCTCATAGAAAGAGGGAAACTGAGACTCAGCTGGTGGACGGACCTACCCAAGGTCTCACAGCACACAAACATCCTGACTCCAGAGCCAGGAACGACTGGCTCCCCACAAGACTCCGGTGATGTCATAGATTTCAGCGCATGGGTGGGTGGAGGGGCTGGTGGGAGGCGGTTCTGCTGACCCAGGTGAGCCTGTGTTCTGGACCTTAGAGCCGAGCTGTCTGAAGGACTAGTGGGTATGCAGGAAGCCTGCAGGCTGCATACTGACCAGTTTTAAAGGGTAATGTTAGCTGGGTCTTACTGTCATTTTACTTATTTTGGCTGACATTTCCCAACTGATCAGACTGGCCGGCTGTTTGATGCCTCTGCGTTAGAGTATCAGAAAATCACCTGAAAGTGTCTTCTATGGTGGGTATCATCCTTCTCCCATAAACAAACCCTCAATGCTCCCCTCCCTCACAAGCAGGCAGCTTGTGGTAAAGCATGCATCGTGGAAGGTCATCCCCGCTCCAGAAAGGCAGCCAGCCATGGACTTGTTCATCCTGAGCTCTTGGAGGTTCAACGGACCCCCAACCATGGCGATTAGGACCCTCAGAGCTGACACGGAGGGAAAGCTTCATGCCCACAAAGTCCTCTCACCTGCCCTGTGCTGATCTGACCTGGGTGCTGGGCCTGGGTCCTGTGGAGACCCAGCCTCTGAACTCAAAATCTGCCCACCTGGGGAGGCAAGACCCCAGGGAAGGGAAACAGGCCAGGCGGTCTGGGCCGAATGGATGGGCCAGCAAGGGCCACGTGCACCCTATGCATTAGCCTGGGTTAGCAGCCCTGCTCTGCAAAAGCCTCATGGGCGGCTCTGACTCCCTTTTCCCATCCAAAAACTCTCTGGGCCTTTAAAGCAAGAGGCTGATGGGCCACAAGATCAGATGCAGGTCCCTGGAGAAACCCGGCAGCAGAGGGATGGGGAGGCAGGAGATCCCAGCAGCCCAGCGGCTCCAGGGGCACCCCAGCTTGTTCTGTGGGTCTTTGAAGGTTGACAAGTACTGTCCTCACGTGCTGCCCATCATTGTCCTGCTCTTACAGTTGAGGAAATCAGAGCCTGAAGAAGAGAATGGACCTGCTCAAGGTCACGCAAGTCCTCAGGGACCCAGCTGGGACAGGAGCCCTGATCTGCTGACGCCCAGTCTCCAGAGTGTTATCAGTAACCCTGAAGGCGTGTGTGATATGCATACATGCATATACACACAGACACTCACACATGTATACACACATATACACACAATCACACACAGTCACACACACATACGCAATACACATGCATGCACATACACAGACATGCACACTCCACATACACACACCACACTCACACACATACTTCTCACAAAAGATAAGTTGCATAAGCTCCCTTGGGTGCTGTGTCCAGGCTCTAGGCTAGGCGCTCCGAGGGAGGGCAGGAGCCCTCACCCTTTCTCCATGGCTTCCAGCTTCACCCTCACCTCCTGCCCATCAAGGCTGGGCACTGCCGGGCAGGTGGGATCTTCCTGGGCCCTCTACCATAGGCAAATCCTCAGGTTCCATCTCGCTTCCACACTCTGCCAGGCCTCAAGGCCCCTGACTCGTCCTCCTTTTTCTCATCTCTAAAATGGGGACAATCATCCACGGATGACTCATCTCCCAGTTGGGAAGAAAGCGCTTTGTGAACTTTCTCTTTTAAAAATGTTTACCTTTTTTTTCATTTAAAGATTTGAGTTCCAAATTCTATTCCTCCCTCCCTCTTCTCCCCTCCCTGAGATGGTAAGCTATCAGATATAGGTTACAACTGTACACTCATGTAAAATATTTCTATATTAGTCATTTTGTACAAGAAGATGAGAGAGAGAAAGCAAGAAAGAGAAAGAAAAAGAAAGACAGAAAAAGAGAAAGACAGAGAAAGAAAGAGAGGAAGGAAGGAAGGAAGGAAGGAAGGAAGGAAGGAAGGAAGGAAGGAAGGAAGGAAGGAAGGAAGGAAGGAAGGAAGGGAGGAAGGAAGGGAGGAAGGGAGGAAGACAGAAGGAGTGACAAGCAGCCTGCTTCGGTCTGTCCTGAAGCACCCCACTCCTCCTGGGAAGGTGGACAGCCTGCTTCAGCAGGAGCCCTCTGGGATGGTCCTGGATCACTGCACTGCTGAGAGTAGCTAAGTCATTGCATTTCTTCATCAAACAGTTCTGCTGTTACTGTGCACGATGTTCTTGTGGCCCTGTTCACTTCACTTTGTGAACTTCCAAGGGCTGGGGAAAGATGAGTTCTCAAGGTCTGAGTCTCAAACCAGAGGAGTCTGGGTTCAAATCCCAGCTGCCTGTATGACACCAGACAGATCACTTGACCTTTCTGTTCCACAGGCTTCTCATCTGTAAAATGGGAGGGTTGGGCCCGATGCCCTTGAGTCTGTTCCAGCTCTGTCTCTATGATGTTGGGTAAGAAGACTGAGCCCCAGAGAGGCTCCTGTCTCCACTGAAGTCCCAGAGGGATTGTAGAGCGGGGCAGGAAGGGTCCTTGGAAGTCACCTCCTGCTAGAAGGAGATAAGCAGACACAAGGAGGACATAGGCAGAAAGAGGGCCTTCCTTCCTTGGAATTCATCCACACAGCTCTGGGTTTGTGGAAGGCAGAGTCTCTGTCCTTCATACCCTACAGTACAAGCAAATCACAGACAGAGAATCTCATGGCTACAAGGGACCCCAGAGACATGCAGGGCAGCTTGAACCTGGACTAGAATGGCCTCTGCCGCTTGTCTGCCCAGTGGGTGTCCAGTCTCTGCTCGGAGGTCTCTGGGAAAGGGAAACTGAAGCAGCCTGTGCCTCTCTGGGACAACACCAACTGCTGGGAAATTTCCTCTGTATTCAAGGCCAAGGCTCTCTTTGTAACCTCCCTGAGGGGCCCTGGAAATGCAGGGGGTGCTGCTTAGGCACAGCCTTGTGAAATGGCAGATACATGGGTCTATTCCTCACCACTCTACACTCCCGTGCTATGGGAGGTCAGCATGAAGAAGACTCCTCCCTTCCATAGGTAGCTTCAACACCTGCGATGGACACAGGAGCCTTTTTGGATGGGCTGATTCCTCTGTGTGGGGAGCTGTCTGCTCCCAGCCTTGGCTCCCTGGAGAGGAGGGGGTCTGTGGGCACTAGGGGCTGCCCTGCCATGCAGCTGGGCTCAGGCCAAGACATCTGATGAGCCTCCCTGTGGGGTGTCCGTCCGCGCAGCCGGAGACAGGTCTGGGGGTGGGTGCCAAGTGCCTGATTCTTGCTCCTGCTGGCCGGCCAGGCTGCCTAGAACAACATTCTCGCTTCTCTTCTCTGCGCTCTCACTCCATCCTTTGCAGCCAGAGGACTGCTGGGGCTGGGGCCATGGGCTGCCGTTCTTACTCCATGAGAGTGTGGTTTCCTCAATCAGTCAAATCCACTAATCTCATTTCCAGCGTGGCCAAGGGGAGGGTCTTTCTACACTTCTCACTTCTCCCGCAAGCTGGATGAATAATTTAGATGTCAGACTCAGTGTTCCCAGAGCCAGAAATGCCCCATGACCGCCTGTCTCTTTGGGTTAGGAAAGAATGAGTTAGAATCAGAAGCTCCTCAGAGGGTCCGCAGAGAGGCCGGGGGTGCTTCATCCTTGGGGAGTGACTTTAGCAGGCACGGTCCTGCCCAGTCCTGCCCTGAATTCTTGCTGACCCTCTGACTAATGGTCACACTTCCAACCTCCAGGGTGGATAAAAAGGCGGGTCTCTCTCCTCCTCAAACGCCTTCAGTGCATGCCCATTGCCTACCTGATGACCCACAGACACGGCCTTGCAGGCGCTCTGCAGCCTGGCTCCCTGCCAACCAGCACCTTCCTTGTTTCAAATCATGTACCCTCTATGTATTCCATCCAAATGGACATTCCCGCCAACTGCTCCCCAAGCTCAGCGCTTCCTCTCCAGCCTCCATACGTGTGCCTCTGCTGTTCCCACTGCCTAGAATACCCTCCAGCCTCCAGTCCACCCTTTGGAATCTTTGTCTGCTTTGGTGACTTGAGGGCCACCTTCTCTGGGCCACTGCCGGGAGCCCCAGGAAGGGAGAGCCCCCAGGCCTCCCACTTCCCTAAGGTCCTGTGTTCATCTTTTGCCCCCATCATGGCAATTCTGTGCAGAGAATCTTACTTTTTTCTCCATACGTTGGTATGCCAATGCAGAACAGCTTCCACTTTGTCACTGAAAGCCTTTACCAGCTGTCCCAGCATGAAATGAAGGGTATCACCCAAGGGACCAGCTTCCATCTGTGAGAGGAGGGACACAGAGCAGCTGGAGTGGGAACCCCTCGCCTCAGCCTCCTGGGGTGGGGGTGGAGGTGGGGAGGAGTCTTCCATCAGGATTTTCTGCTTTTCCATCCACATGGGGAGACCACCATACCCAATGGCCTGGGTGGTGGGTCTGCATAAGGAAAAGGAGCCCTGGGGGCCCTGGAAGACTGGCCAGGCTCTGCCCTCACATCTTGGGTGTCCTGCCCTGGGCCTCAGTCTACAGAGGACCTGGAACACTGAGAGGTCCCTCCCAGCTCCAGCTTTCTGAGTTCTCTTCCATGGGCATTCTGTGTTCTAAGGTTCCTTCTAATACTGGCAGTTACATCTTATATTTTATATTATCTGGTCTTTTCTAGCTTTGCAATTCCAGGGTCTATGTTCTAAGGCCCTGTAACTCTGCATTTGGACTTGGAACACCAGGGTTCAGTTTATGACTCAGCAACCATCTACTATATGACCTTGGACCAGTCACTTGAACCCTCTAGGGCAGAACTTCCTTATATATGAAGGTAGGGGTGCCTCAGTCTGGCAGCTGTGAAGGTCTCCTGCTGCTCTGAATCCTATGATAGAAAGTCTGACCTCCTCTGTCCTATGCTCAGACCTGGGCACACTCTGACAATTTACCACCTTCTTTCAGATCAGGACAAGAACTTGTCATGAGCTGAGCTGTCATAGCAGTCAAGAGAAAAACATTTGTGAAATGCCTACTGTGTGTTAGGTGCTCTAGATGAAGGGCTTCACCTCTTTTTTGACCCCCAGTAAAGTGCTGGTTGCTAGTTGAGGTGCAGGGGGGGAGGGGGATAGGGAGAGGGGATATGGAGAGGAGAGAGAGGAGGGGAGAGGACGGGGAAGGAGAGAGACAGATGGAGGAATGAGGAAGAGAAAGAAGAGGGAGAAAGAGAGGGGAGAGGAGAAAGAGAGAGGGAGGGAAGAAAGAGACAGGGGGAAGATAAAAGGGAAGGAGGGGGAGGGAGAGAGAGAAAGAGACAGAGGATGAGAAAAGGGAAGAAGGGACAGAAGAGCAGAGAAAGACAAAAAGAGAAGAGGGAGATAGAGGGG
This sequence comes from Petaurus breviceps papuanus, assembly GCF_028583685.1. Classification (NCBI taxonomy): domain Eukaryota; kingdom Metazoa; phylum Chordata; class Mammalia; order Diprotodontia; family Petauridae; genus Petaurus; species Petaurus breviceps. The sequence continues at coordinate 2,878,749 of NW_027186299.1, forward strand.
ATGAGGAGAGGGAAGGAGAGAGACAGACAGACATAGACACAGAGACAGACACAGAGACAGACACAGACACAGACACAGACACAGAGACAGTCACAGACACAGAGAGAGACAGACACAGAGACAGAGACAGAGACAGACACAGAGACAGACACAGACACAGACACAGGCACAGAGACAGACACAGACACAGAGACCGACAGACACAGAGACGGAGACAGACACAGAGACGGAGACAGACAGACACAGAGACGGAGACAGA